>NC_061862.1:152470342-152785590 GCF_907164915.1 Impatiens glandulifera
TGTATAATTGGAGAAATATACATGATAGAAATGGGAGAAAATAGATTATTGATCTAAGAAAAATGGAAGAGATCTAAGAAAAATAGCAACAAAAGGAAAAAAAAAAAATGGCGGAGAAAAACAATGGCGGGATTGTTAGAAATGAAAAGAGAAATGGCGGGATGGTTAGCCATGAAAGAGAAAATATATTATTTTATTATTTAAGGATGCTACAGGAATCCCTAAATATAAAGATTCACGGTTCAAGGTCCCTAAAAATTATAAGGATAGGGAATTTGATTAAACATTTTTTTTACAACTTTTATATTATTTATCTTAATAATAGAGATAGAACACATTTTAAGGATTATACTACAAATGTTCTAAACACAGGAATAACACCCTAGTTACTTTACTAATAAAGATAGACAATAGGTCAATAAGTTAGAAATGTTAATGAAGATAATCTCAAAGAAATTGTTAATAGTTAATATATTATAAATAAATTTATAAATATTATATAAGATATATTCTATATTTAATGCAATATAAACAATTGTATCAATTATAATTTGTAGATAATTACAACATTAGATATTATTATATTGTTACAATATAACTCTTTAAAATTTTATATCTTAAATTTAATATTTTCTTTTCAAAATGTTACATGTATATTAGAAAATAATAAAAATCGTTTTAGTATAACAACAAAACTGGTGAAGTTAAATTTAATGTATCTAAGTTGGTTTCATAACTTTCAATTATCAACCCGAATCCAAACAAGACCCATCCGCCACTCATGATCCCAAAAGCGTTTTTTTAATTTATAAAAAAACATGTCTGAGTCGGATACAAAGTTATTAATATCCCTTATAATACATATTTTCAATATACAGTTTGTGGCTAGATTATAAAATGATATATCTATAAGATATTATTAATATTATATTATTATATTATATTAATTTTATTATAAGTCTAATCTAACCTATCTAATTCAAAAATCATTCAAATATTCAATACAATCGTTTATTATATTCTTACCGTTTATTAATATAATATAAAATATACAAAATTGAATGATCTAGTTTTCTATATTGTTGTAATTGATGAATCCATTTACAAACAATGAGCATGAAAGAACCATAAACTTTGATTCTAGATCTAATTTATTTTGGAATTTAGAACTTATCTTAATTAATCTCAATTATTGTCAGATCTTTAGTGTCTGAGTGAATTATTTTCTTAGTCTGATTCTACATGTTGCATACAATGATTAAGTTTCATCCAGATAATGACAGATAATATTGAAGATATTTTTTCTTTATAATTTAATGTCATTACCAAAAACAAAAAAAAACAAAAATAATCCTTTAAATTTATATGTATTTAGAATTTTATTATACATCATTTTTTCTATGTATTTAGAATTTTATTATACATCATTTTTTTAATAAAATTTATTGCAATATGATATAAAAAAAATATAACAAGATTAAAAATTTGAGAGCAATAGTGAAAATATAAGCAAAAATGTTCACCAGCGAACAAACATAACATAAAATTTAGCATTAGCGAGTTCGAAGATCCTCAAAAAAAATAATAAGTTCACCGACCGCCTTCACCGATTTTCCAAAAAAGATATATAAATATAATAATGCTTAATTTGAATTTGATTGGTTTGTCAGGTCGAGAGCTGTGATTAATTTGGATATATACGTGAGAATAAATTGATATTTTGGTCGAATCGTGGGTTGACTCGCCTATAAACTTGAAACGGTTAAAAATAAAATTAAAAATTATATATGTATGTTTCAAACTAACAACCTAATAAACCAAGTACAACCATCTAATCAACTAAACTAATAAGATTTTATATTTTAAATTTAACGCCAAATTTGATGAACGTGCGACATTCATAACAATATAAGTTTAACTTTTTAACTAACTAATCTATATATGTATAATAATAATAATAATGTTTAATTTGAATTTGATTGGTTTTGTTGGGTCAAACAATGTGGTTAATTTGGATATATATGTGAGAGTAATGGATCATTGGGTTAGATCGTGGGTTAACCCACCCATAAACTTGAAACGTTTAAAAATAAAATAAAAAATGCTATATGTATGTTTCGAACTTGTAACCTAACAAAACAAGTACAAACCTCTTAATTAATTGTGATTCGGGTGTGATTTTTCGAGGGATAATAGGTCGGTAACAAATGAGAGTGGTTACAAATATGAATCAAATATTTGATTGACCAAAAGTGTGAGGTCACGAGGTTAAATGTCGATTGAGATTGGTGGTTTATTTTTCTATGGATAAGAGACGTGTGAAAGTGTGATTGGGATGTGGTTTGTCAAGGGATAAGAGATGGGTAACAAAGGATCGTGAGATCTTAAGATTAAAGGTCGGTTGAGATTGGTGGTTGGTTTGTTGAAGAATAAGATGCGTTGAAATTGTGATTGAGATTGGTGATTGATTTTTTGAGGAATAACAGACATTTGAAAATGTGATTGAGATTGGTGGTTGATTTATTGAAAGATAAGAGGCGTGTGAAAATATGATTAAGAGGCATGTGAAAATATGATAAAGACGCATATAAAAAAGTGTGAGTCACAAGATGTTGACTAATTAACTAATTTGTAATAAATATTAAATACAAAATATATATACATACACAAAATTATAAAATAATTCCAACAATCTCAAGTGGTCTAGCGGTTAAGGTGTTCACATTTCATGTTTAAGACCAGTGTTCGAATCCAAAAAAGTTCTAATTTAAAAGTGAGGTATTATAAATATTTGAGTGATTGGTGGGTTTTGACAAGAGATAAGAGTGTGTGATCGATTAGAATTAGCTGTTGATTTTTTGAAGTGGGGATAAAAGAGGTCGACTAAGATTGGTGGGTGGTTTGCCGAGAGGATAAAGAGACATATGAAAAAGTGTGAATCATAAGAAGTCGATTAAGATTTGGTGAGTAGTTTACCGAGTGGATAAAGAGGCATATAAAAAATTGTGAGTCACAAGAGGTCGACTAAGATTTGGTGGGTGGTTTTCTGAATGGATAAAAGATGCGTATAAAAAAGTGTGAGTCACAAGAGATCAACTAAGATTGGTGGTGGTTTACCGAGGGGATAAGAGGTGTGTGAGGTCACGAGATGAAATGTCAATTGTTAGGTAAATATAAGAGGTCTTCTTAACAAATTAGAAACTATTGGTTAAAAATATATAAATGAGATGTTGATTGACCGAAGTGGTCGATTGGTGATTGGTTGTTGATTTTATGAAGTGGGGGTAAGAGATGTCGTGATAAGAGTAAATATGATGAGATGCGATGTGGGGATAAGAAGTCGATAATAAAAAGAGATATCAATAATTAAAATTATATAAATGAGATGTTGATTGACCGGAGTATAAACGTGTGTGTGAGGTCACGAGATTAGAGGTCGAAATTAGGATTGGTGAGTGGTTTGTTGAGGGGATAGAGATGCATATAAAAAAGTGTGAGTCACAAGATGAGAGGTTGATTGGGGAGATTGATGTTTGGATTGACGGGGGATAAGAAGTGTGTGGAAGTGTGTGTAAGGTCATGAGATAAGATGAGATGAGATATCGATTGAGATTTGGTGGTTGGTTTTCTAAAGTGAGGAACAATTTAAGAGGTTGGTAACAAATGAGATATTATTGGTTAAAATATATTTGAATTAGATGTTGATGTTAGGATTTGTATCTCCCAAATCCGACCAGCTTGAAACAATCTGTAAAAATGCAAGAAAGAAGAACACAAGAAGACACAGATTTATAGTGGTTCACTCAAATTGAGTTACATCCACTTCAGTCACCACCAGATTTCACTATAAAGAAAAAGAATAAATACAAAGTTTTTTGCCTCACACTTTATCTCTCTAGAATTCCGTCTTAATCATGTAAACCCTTAATAATCACATATTTATAGGATAAACATTCAGGTAATAAAACATAAATAACTTTTGGTCATGCCCAAGCCCAAAACCAAATACAAACCCAATAAACTCTAATTAACAATAGTAGATTTTATTATAAGTGTAGGCTCCATAACTCAACAATCTCCCACTTGGAGACTAACTTCATCATCTCTCGATCGGTGACGGCTTTCCATCTGGTGTCTTAACGAAGAAGACCAACTGAAGTTGCACACAACTTCAGTTTCTCATTTGTCACAGCTTTTGTCAATATATCAGCTGGATTCTCACTCCTGAGAATCTTCTCAAGAGCTAATACTCCATCTTCTAAAGCTGACCGGATGAAATGATAACGAACCTGTATATGTTTCGTCCTGCCATGATAAACAGGATTCTTTGTCAAATTAATGGCACTCTGACTGTCGCATCGCAACACACTTCCCTCGTAGTCTTGACCCAATTCTCGCAAAAAGGTTGTAACCACATCATCTCCTTAGCAGCCTCTATCACAGCAACATACTCTGCCTCACAACTAGAAAGAGCAACAATCTTCTGCAATTTTGAAACTCAACTGATTGCAGTACCTCCCATAGTATAAATGTACCATGTTGTGCTCTTCCTACTATTAACATCACCACCATTATCAGCATCAACATATCCTTCCAAACCCATATAAGACTTTCGAAAACACAAAACGAGATCCGTACTTCCTCTTAAGTATCGTAGTATCCACTTTACTGCTTCTCAATGTTGTCTACCCGGGTTGCTCATGAATCTGCTAACAACTCCCACTGCATGTGCTATGTCTGGTCTTGTGCAAACCATCGCATACATAATACAACTAATGGCAGAGGCATACGGAACAGTGGCCATGTAATTTTTCTCCTCCTTTGTTGAAGGCGACTGATCTTTAGATAGTCTGACGTGACTAGCTAAGGGGGTAGTAACTGGTTTTGCATCATACAAGTTGAACTTGCTAAGAACTTTCTTCACATATTCGTCTTGTAAAAGCTTGAGAATTTTTTCATCCCTGAAAATTCTCATCCCAATGATTTGTTTAGCAGCACTCAAATCCTTCATTGTAAATTTTTCAGACAACTCTTTCTTGAGCTTGTTAATCTCATACAAACTTGCTCCAGCAATCAACATGTCATCAACATAGAGGAGCAGAATAATGTACGATTTATCAAACCTCTTAATATAGCAGCAATGATCAGCTTCACACTTTAGAAAACTGTTACTTTTCATGAAGCTATCGAACTTCTTGTACCATTGCCTTGGAGCCTATTTCAAACCATACAGACTCTTCTGAAGATTACACACAAGCTCATATTTTCCTTTGATTTCAAATCCTTTTAGTTGTCGCATTTAAATCTCTTCATCTAAATCACCATGAAGAAAATCAGTTTTGACATCCATTTGTTGAAGATGAAGGAAGGTCTTCTTTCACAACCAAACTAAAAAAAGTTCTGATTGTCCTCAATTTAACTACTGGAGAGAAGATCTCATTGTAGTCAATACCTTCTTTCTACTGAAATCCTTTCAGAACCAATATTTCCTTGTACCTCATGGTTTTATCATGTTCTTCTTTAATCCTGAAGATCCATTTGTTGTGAAGTGCTTTTTTTTCTCTTTGGCGGCTCAGTGAGCTCCCAAGTCTGATTCAACATCAAAGAGTCCATCTCATCTTTCATCGCAGACTCTCACTTAACTGATTCATTAGATTGTATTGCTTCCTCATAGCATTCAGGTTCACCTCTATCTGTCAACAAGATATAGTTTAGAGATGGAGACCACCTCTCAACTGGTTTTCGATTCTTTGACGATCTTCTCAACTATATAATCGGTGTTTGCTGATTTACCTCTAGGGCCACGTTCTCAACGATTTCATCTTCAACAAAATATTGTTCTTCTTCGACAGTCGGTATATATTCAACTGAAAATTCTCTCAAATCGACGGTACCAGTCTCTTCCAACTTGGAATCATCATCTAATGTCTTCCCAGCACAATCTTTGTAGAGAACCTGTTCATTGAAGATAACATTTTTACTACGAATGATCTTGCGATTTTGATTATCCCAAAAACGATAACCAAACTCAATATCACCATAACCAATGAAAAACATTTATTAGACTTTGGATCAGGCTTTCTCCTATCACATTCATTAATATGAACATATGATAAACAACCAAACACTTTCAAATAAGAAAGATTTACCTTTTTATTGCTCTAGGCTTCTTCAGCTTCATCCATCTTCTCTGGTTTCTCACTCAAAGGAACATGAAGCTTCTTTCCATAGAAATAATCTTCAATCTGCATTCTCCAGAAGGCATAATTTGTCTCATCAAATCTTCCAATCTCATGTTCTATACTGTTCTCACTTGCCATTGTTTCCAATGCTCAGATCTAGCCTAGCTGCTCTAATACCAGTTGTTATGATTTGTATCTCCTAAATCCGACCAGCTTGAAACAATCTGTAAAAATACAAGAAAGAAGAACACAAGAACACACAGATTTATAGTGGTTCACTCAAATTGAGCTACATCCACTTCAGCCACCATCAGATTTCACTATAAAGAAGAAGAAGAAATACATAGTTTTTTGCCTCACACTTTATCTCTCTAGAATTATTTCTTAATCATGTAAATCCTTAATAATCACATATTTATAGGGTAAACATTCAGGTAATAAAACTAAATAACTTTTGGTCAGGCCCAAGCTCAAAACCAAATACAAACCCAATAAGCTCTAATTAACAATTGTAGAGTTTATTATAAGTGTAGTTTCCATAACTCAACAGTTGATTGACCAAAATATAAAAGTATGTGATGTCACGAGATTAGAGGTCGATTATGATTGATGAGTTATTTGTCGAGGGGACAAAGAGACATATGAAAAAGTGTGAGTCACAAGATGAGAGGTCGATTAAGAGATTGATGTTAGTTTGAGAAGGATAAGAGGTGTGTGAAAGTGTGTGAAGTCACGAGATGAGATGTCGATTGAGATTTGGTGGGTTGGTTTACCGAAGTGGGGTAAAAAAGATGTCGCAATAATATAAAAGAGAATGGTAATAAATGTGATATTAGTGGTTCAAATATATGAATGAGATACTGATTAATCGAATAATAAAAGTATGTGAGGTCACGAGATTAAAGGTTGATTAGAATTTGTGGGTGATTTTTCGAGTGGATAAAGAGAAATATGAAAAAGTGTGAAAGTTCGACGATTTCTTTCCAACTAGATAGTCCACCAAAAAATAATTGAGATGGTAACTTAATTATGTAATTATGTCATATTAGCCGCATCAATCCAAATTATCCAAAGACTCGGGAATCACCCAATGAATTCTAGTGATACTACACAAAAGATTTCAGATATTAGTTATCCATCGACAATAGAAAAATAAGTGAATTGTCGATTCAATATTCTCGTGAATAACGTTTCATTCAAAGAAAGAAATCTTGGATGGAATAATTGACTTCCAAAATTTATCGTAACAAAATTTAAATGAAGATCCTAGCAAGCAACTTGTAAGAATTATAAAATATATTTTATGATACATATCTAAATATATTTGTATATATATTTGAACATGTGAGTGGTTAAGATTGCACGTATTAAAAAATTATAGATGAAATAAGAATAGGTGGCATCACCACATGGAGTGTGAAAATGATGTTTCATTGAAGTAAAAAATTTCTTATAACATATCATCTAACCCTTTATAGATAGAGATAAACAACCAAAAATACAGAGTGTTTGAGTGAGAGAAATCAAGATGATATCAAACTGGAGCAAAGTAGAGAGTGTTCCAAAATCTTACATTTTTCCACCCGGAGAAAGACCAGATGATAATCTAATAGCCCCCTCATGTGATCATTCAATTCCAATCATCGATCTTCAATTCCTCTCCTCTCAAAGAACTGAAATCATCAACCAAATCTTGAAGGCTTCTCAAGATTACGGATTCTTCCAGTTAATTAATCATGGAGTTTCAGAGGATTTAACTACGGATATGATGTTAGTAGCTGAAGAATTCTTTGCCCTACCAATGGAAGATAAAGCAGAGTTATATTCTGATGATCAAACTAAACTCTGTAGAATGAAGATGAGTATTGATTATGCTAACGAGAAGGTTCATTATTGGAGGGAGAATTTTCAGCAACCATGTTATCCTCTTCAAGATCATATCAATGATTGGCCAACAAATCCACCCAGATACAGGTATTGTTTATTTTAGTTTATCAAGAAAGTGCATTTGTTGATAATCATATTTGTTTGTGTAGAGAGGTGGCAAGGAAATATGTGGTTGAAGTGAGACAAACACTATTGTTGATTCTTGATCTAATTTGTGAAGGATTGGGTCTTGAAAATGAGTATATGAAGGAATTAGTGAGTCTTGAACAGTTGATGATTCTGAATCATTATCCAAAATGTCCTGATCCAAGGTTGGTCCTAGGATTGCCTAAACACTGTGATCCACACATACTCACACTTCTCAACCAAGGCCAAATTCCTGGTCTGCAGGTTTATAAGGATCAACAATGGTTTTCTATTCCACCAATTCCTAATGCTTTTGTGGTCAACATCGGTTACATCTTCGAGGTATTTATATATATTTAACTTAAGTTTCCTTATCGAGACAAAAGTACATATGTCACTACATAAGACAACAAATTACATAGGTTCAATTCAGTGACATATGTATGATTGCTTAAGATTTTTTTTATTTAATTTAAAAATATCTTTGATAATTTGATATAAATTATTTTTTTATAGGTAGATGATTGAATCTTATAAATTAGAAATTAGAAAAAAACCATTTTTCTGGGTTGACTTTAGATTATTAATCCGTTATGCGCCTAATAGCAATAAGAGGTGGATATTAACCTTAAATAACTGAGTTCGAGTCTGTTAGACGACAAGTTTTACGTCTGGTTAAATGATTAAGTGTGTTTGCGGGCTACATACTTAATCCGTTGTCCCATTTTTATTTCATCTTCTAGTCTAGCACCAATAAGAGGTGGATATTAACCCTAAGTTCCTGAGTTCGAGCCCGTCAGGCGGCAAGTTCTTGGTCTGGTTAAATGATTAAGTCTGTTTGCGGGCTACATACTTAAATAGTTGTCCCATTTTTTTTTTTAGATTATTAAGCTTAAGGCTACAAATGATCAGTCAAGTTGCTCGTGAGCCACTCGGTCAAAACTTGACTTGAGTTTGACTTTGACCAAGTTCGAGTCGAGCTCGAGTCGGCTCGTTTAATATTCGAGTCGAGCTCATATAATACTTGTTTGATGGCTTGTCGATCTTTTTCGAGACGGATAATAAATAATCATTTATTTATTTTAATATTAAAACTTAAAATTTAAAATAAATATTTTTTCTTTACAAATATTTGAAGATTTAATTTTAATTTAAGTTTTTCAAGTTGGTTGAGCTTGTATGTAAATAGTAGAGTCGAGATCAAGCTCAAATTTATAAACTCGTTCGAGTCGATCTAATAAATACTTAATCGAGTCGAGCTTGAGCTGACTTGAGCTCGACTTGGCTCATTTGCAACTCTAATTAGGTTTACTAATTATTTTTTGGATGGGTTGTTTCCTTAGTTCACGGGCTTTCTTCCTGGGCTTACCCTAAGGTAAGTAAACCAATTTTTAGTTAGAAGTTAGAACCATTTAAATAGAAGTGGAAGTAATGATTTTGAAGTGTGAAACCACTTAAATTGAAGTGAAGATAGTGATTTTGGAGTATGAACCTCATATTACCTCATATTTCAGTGGTAGAACACATGAAAACATGTCTATAGAGTCATGGGTTTGAGTCTTCATCTCAAACTATTTTCCAAAAATAAGAAATTACTTTGGAGTGTGATGTTATTTCATCGTTAAAAAAAAAAAAAAAATCGAAATTTTATTTTCTTTAATTATTATTTTTTTTGTTGATGATTATGAATGATGATGTAGATTATTAGTAATGGGAAGTTGAAGAGTGGGGTTCATAGAGTGGTGACCAATTCGGATAAAGCAAGGACTACTATTGCCAATTTCATATTTCCTTCACTTGAAGATCATATTGAGCCATCAAAAAAGCTGCTTGATACAAGCAATACTGCACATTTGTTTAAAAAATTTGTCTTTAAGGAATTTTATATCTCGTATTTAACTGATGTCCGAGAAGGGAAAGACCCGTTACAACACTATAGGGTTCGGGACTAACTAAAATTGGTTGCAAGCCTGATATTTGTATGTTTTGTTTGTTTGTCTTTTAAAGTGAAAACCTAAGTCATGTAATGTTAGTTTGTATTAATGAATTCACAATAATTAAGAGTATTATTGTATGTGTGTTGATATTAATATATGTAAAAACAACATTCCTTTGATCAAATTCAACAATAATATTTATAAATATTTAATGAATAAATATATATTTTTTTAACAGGGGAGCTTTGATGATATTTTAGCTTATTCTAGAAACATGTCAACATTATTGGCTAAATTGTATAGCACATAAATTAATGTCATTAAGTCTATGATTTTGAAAAAAAATATTTTTATCTTTTAAATATTTAATTTGAGTTAGATACTAACTTCGACGATAAATTATGCACATGATTAAATAGTTAGGTGTTTGTGGGTTATATACTTAATCCGTTGTCATTTTTTTTTTCCAAAATATTTTTTATAATATTTTCATATTTTGTTAACCTTTTTAACGTGGTAAGAATGATTTTAAGAAACCAAATGTCACGAATTTGATTCTCACTTTAACGACTTAAATTGAAATGAATGTCATAATTATGAAAAATGCTACCTCATTTAAAAATAAATTATTCATAACCAAACCTTTATATATAAAAATATTATTTTATCATATATATTTTTATTAAAAAAATATATATGAACAATGTCCCACCACAATAACTCCTTAAATCGAACCACCCGAAAATAGTATTAGCGCCTCAAAAATAATATTATAAACCTTGTGCCTCACGGCTTTATCATCCGAATTGATATTCTTAAATATGAGCAATCTACTATTTAGAGCATCCTTATCTATGACCCAAAAATGGGTCATGATGCTGGTTATAGTTGATCTTGTGAATTTATCATGACCAAATGGTTGGTCATTCCATGACCAAAACCACAATCATGTCATTGAGGCTTGGTTTTTGTTAAATTATGACAAAAATCACAACCAAACTCATTCAATATTTGTCATCTGATTGGTTGCTCAGATTTTCTTTATCTCTTATCTTTAAAATCCGATTTTAGTATTATTTAT
Organism: Impatiens glandulifera; assembly: GCF_907164915.1. NCBI lineage: Eukaryota > Viridiplantae > Streptophyta > Magnoliopsida > Ericales > Balsaminaceae > Impatiens > Impatiens glandulifera. Next base: position 152,481,556 of record NC_061862.1, read on the forward strand.
AATTTTAAAAAATAAATAAAATATATCAAAATTCATAATTTTTCGAGATCTATAAGTACAGACCACTCTTGCTATATTTCGGAGTACAAAAAAAAATCACAATTTTCTCCATTTTTACTAATTATTATGTATAAAAATTAAAAATTAAAAAATATTATTATTTTTAAAAATTAAAAAATATTATTATATATAAAAATTAGAAATTAAATATTATTATTATATTTAAAATTTATTTATTATTTTTTTAATTTAAAAATAAAAAAAAAATACTTTTTACTTCATTATCAAGATTTTGTTAGTCATGGATAAGCACACAGTGACTAAAATCTTGATTATAAAGCTCTTTTTATGATCATAACTATGATCATAACCAAAAAAAATGGATAATTAATAAGGATAATCTCAGTAGACATGTATACAAAATTAAATTATAAACAATTAAATAAAATTTAGATCTTAAATAATAAGATGAATTTAAGATAATAAATAATTTTATAATTTTCAAAAAATAAAATAAAAATGTCAAACATAAATTATAAAGATAATAAATAATTTTATAATTTAAAATAAAAATAAAATAAAATAAAGTCAAACAAATCAATTAAACTGAGTTAAACATCTATATACAAGATATTTTTCAAGGAAAATGAAAATTATTCTTACTGGATAAATGAAAACATAAGTCGTTTTGAGCATGAAAAAACTTAGCTGCATTCGAGTCAAAATTACATCAATTGCCTTCCCAAACGCTCCAGTTCTGGCACGTTTGACGATTCTCTCTATCTCCATCGTATCTTTGTTTGATTTTGGACACTACCCTTGTTGTTACTTTCTGCCCTCTTCATCTTAACTCAAATTATGAAGCAATCTGTCAACCAATTCTTCACTAGAAGAAGTAAGTTCACTAATTCCTGAACTTCAACTTGATTTCCGCTCATGAGATTTCTAGACTTTATCCTTAACAATCTTATTGTGGGTCTTGTTCATTTTCGAGCAATTCTTCTGAAAAGTATGAATTTCTATGAGAACATAAGAATTGAGAGTGAACTGTGTGCTAGGGTAAAACTATTTTCATTCTTCTGAGACATTGGTTTAATTTGACTCTTGTGCAGATTTTAGCCTGGAATTCTTCAAAAGAGAGGATGATTACAAAAAAATGTTCTACAATGTTCTTATTAGGCATCATTCTCATGAGTCAGATGGAGAGAAAGAGGAAAAAAGGTATACCTTTCCAGTACCTGGAAATCATAATCGAAGGAAGGAGATTCATGGTTCTGGAATTCATCATTACAGTTCTGATGAAGATGACAACAAGTGGAAGAAAGAACATGAATGGGTTGCGAAAGCCCTTGAACCAGCACTAAAGTTCTATCGCAGGACACTTCAAACAGGCATGGATTGTTCTTATTTTAAAGTATACAAATAATCCTAAAGACTTTACAATGTATATTTCCCGCAGGTAATGAAACCGAGAGAAAAACAGTTCCTGTTGGTAGATCGATGGTGGAGATTATTTCAGACATTCAACGGAGTAAGCTTGGACTCCCTGATTGGAAACTAAGTGATCTAACAATAGGCTTATATCTCATGTATCTTCAGCAACAATCGACATATCCATTGAATGATGTTAATGGAATTCAGATAACTTCAGATTCAATTGTAACCACATTAGCCTTTAGATTGGTTCTTGTGTTCTAGTTTTAAAATTATATAAGATTTACTTAGCTTCTAGTCTTTGTCATGGTAGTAGGTCCACGATCTCATATATCACGTTGAATTGGCAAAAGGGGCTTATAGGGGTAATGCTAATAATCTTGCAAAGGTGAGCATGCTTCAAGAGGATCACATTGTGAAATTCGTGAAAGATTCAAGTGTCATGAGGCCCGGATACTTTATTGGAATTGACTTGCGCAGACAACTTGTAGTTCTTGGGATACGAGGAACGAATACTGTGTATGATTTTGTAACTGACATTGTTTCTTCAAGCAGTGAAGAAATTACATACGAAGGTTATTCGAGTCACTTTGGCTCTGCTGAGGCTGCTCGTTGGTTTTTAAATCATGAGATGGGAACAATAAAGTGGTATTTGGACAAACACCAGGTAATGAGAATTAATTTTACATCTGTTTCTGTCGTATTTTTCATGTGAAGATTGATACATATATAGAATACAGGGATTTAGGCTAAGGATTGTAGGACATTCTCTTGGAGCTGCTACAGCTTCTTTATTGGCAATAATGATTCGACGAAAGACAACTGAGGAGCTCGGTTTTGACCCCAAGATTGTTACTGCAGTTGGTGTTGCCACTCCACCTTGCGTCTCCAGGGAACTTGCTGAATGCTCCTCTGATTTTATTACTAGTGTCGTAATGCAGGTGGTTAAATGATCTCCAGTATTAATTATATTATCAATGACAATGGAATTTAATCTCCATTTTGTATTCATTATTTGCAGGATGACATTGTTCCACGCTTAAGTGTAGCTTCTTTAAATAGGTTGAGGAATGAAGTTCTTCAAACTGATTGGTGAGCTATTACTAAACACTGCATGCATTATTGGTTTATATACCTCAACATCTTTGGCTACTCTAATGCATTGAAGTAATCACTGATTTTAGCCTTTTTGTCCTTAGCAAGATTCCCTTTCTCTCTTTCATTCTATACAGAAGTGATGATGAAAGATCCGCTTCCATGTTAAAGCATTTTATACAGAAGTGCATCGATTATGAACCCTTTCGCGTGCAAATAAAGTTTCCTCTAATTTATCACAGGATGACAGTGCTAGAGAAGGAAGACTGGAGAAGTGCCAAAGATTTGGTTATAAATGCAAAGCAAGTTGTTCTATCTGTTCAAGATGTAGCTAAGAAGCTGGCTAATCTTTCCATGTTCAGGAGTCAAAAAATACCCAACAGTAAGCTTCTGTTTGCTTTCTAGATATTAATTCATTTTAAAAATACTATAAATAATTGGTGTCTGAAGATTGCTTCTTTTAATCAGAAGATGCCTCTGGTGTTTCGTTAACTCCTCCCAAGCAAACGGAAGAGAATGATACTATTATCGGTAGAAATGAAGAATCTGTTGGGAAGGTCCCAGAATTATTTGTACCAGGAACTCTGTATTATCTAAAAAAGAGGAATTCGAAGGAGACTAAAGGAGATAACAGCTGCAAGAGCAAAGACGGCAAAGGATCTTTCACTCTCTTGAAGGCACATCCAGGTCAGCATTTTCCGAGAATAGTCCTTTCAAGCAACATAATATTGGATCATAGATGTGATAGCCATTTATATGCCCTGAGAGACGTTATAAAGAATTTACCAGGAATAATCAAAGAATGTATCTATTAATTATTCCCTTAAAACTATTTTCAACATAATAAGAGTATCCTTCTTTCTGATTAACACTACTGTCTTCCATATATGTTGTCTATACCCAGCCAGTTTACTTAGGATTGCTTTGGTAGCCTTAAAATCTCATATATATGGTTCGATTCCATCTGGAAACGCTTTGAATGGAAGTGGGGGCCATGGCTGTGAGGTGTCATTCTAGTTCTCCTTAATTAAAAAAAGTCTCATATATATGTTTCTAACAGAATGACAGTTACAACTTACATTGCCTTTATCCGCTACTTGCTAGTCTATCCTTGTATTACTCGTGACAGTTTTACGTTATGTGATGGAAGAAAGTGTATGAGGTGAAGTCCCAATATCATATATATATATATATGTTAAGAAAGTTAAGTGCTAAGCAATCAAAGTGACCCTAGGGCCCCGATATATACAAAAGGATACTGAATTTTTGGTGGGGCTAATAATTTGAAAAAGTTGGAATTAAAGGTTGTAGCTTTCTTGTTTAAGAAAACATGATGCCCCTCCCTGATCTCTCTCTGTTAAGAGTGATTAATTTGGCTATTTGGTATTAGACTAGAGTGTCAATTAATCTAGTTGAGGATTAGTTGATATTATCTTTGTAGTAGTGTTGATATAAAATATTAGAATTTTTATTATTAGATATCTCCTGAGCCCTATATTATGGTTTGGACTTTGAAGAATTGTCTTTTTGTTCAAACTACATAATGATAATGCCCTGCCTTGACCTTAACGAATCGCTATTTCTCTTGTATTTAAGTTTTGCTGAATATGCATGCAGTCACTAGTATCATTCGATGATCATTGTCGTTACTTTCTTTCTTTGCCATGAGGAATAAGCCAAAACACAACCTCACTTTCCAACTTCGCGGGTATCATAGATGCCCTAAAATTTGTAATGTGGTTGAAAATGGGGTATATTAGTTAGGCTTAGTTTTTCTTTATTCTTTTGCTACTGAGGGTTTATTTTCTAGAGAAGGTTAGTAGGACAACCCACAACCATGATATAGGCTTAGTTTGATTCAGCTTACTTGGCCCAACTACACTGACAACATATTCACTTAATCAAACTAGGTCTTAGTTTGTGCCATCATGACAAGCAAGAGAAGTAGTATCAAAGACAAGTTTAGGAAGAAATGCAGAGAATATCTGTTCCTTATGCAAAATCTTTCACATGTGTAAATTATCTAAGTTGGCAAAGATAGATAGATCAAGATGACCCTTGAGGTGAAATTAAAATTAGGGTTGATTGACGGAGTATACAAGTTTCCTAACGAGTAATGACACATCATCCATCTAGTAAGAAAAAGGGACAATACCCACCGAATTTCTCATGTAGGAAGGAATTCTTCATCTATGCTACCATCGTCTAAACCATATGGAAATATAACCAATTTTCTATTAGATTGAAATAAACTTTTTTTTTCAAATATGGTTTCAAATTCTCATTGATTTTATGATTTTGTATTATAATTTTTTAATCCAGACCAACTCCACTGTTGGTTTTGCTCTTTGGATTCTGCATTCACTGAGCAGAATCGAGAGAGTACTGCCCACTCACTAACTCACGCTTTGCACGGTTGATATGTGTGACTGTGTGAAAACAGTTACCGATCATGCCTACCAAACCTGGACAATGTTCATTGTTCAGGTGGAGAACCCTATTCCAATGGTTGCAGGACATATATGTTCTAAGGAGGAAGTTAAAGCATGCACAATGAAGATCAGCCTGCGACAATAAGAAGTATGGTTCCGACGTGGAAGGTGAATGCATGTGAAAAGTTTGTTGATGAACAAATGAAAATACTCAACAAAAAAACTGGCAGAAGACTGAGAAAGTTCAAAATTCGTGTGAAAAAATGAAGCATTTAGAATACATATTGAAGGTAGTTAACTGCCGAAAGACTTATTAGGCATGTATGCTGGACGTCGACTCAGGTTGGGTAGATTTTAAAAGACCAAAAGTTATGAGTTTGATTCCAATTAGAACACTTAACTAAATAGTGGTCTACTAGTCCCAGCTCGTGTGAATATGTGAACGACTTAGCTGATGCCAGATTGCTATCAGCTGACACGTGCATATTTTGTGAATCACCAAATATCGTTTTAGAATTTATTAATACCCAGCCTTTATCTCGAGTAATAAAAAATCGTGAAAAAATATTAAGGTAATAATTTGATAGCATTTTTAATTTTACTTTTAACCGTTTTAAGTTTATGGGCGGATCAACTCACAATCCGACTCAAGTATCCATTTACTCTCACATTGCAGAACGATCTCTAAAACAATTGATACAGTATGATTCCTCAACTCATTTAGTTTTATCTCTAGAGTCTACTTCTTCCCCATACTACGAGTGAAATGAAAAATGTAAAGACTATCATTAAAGTAGCTCAGACGATACTTATTATATCCATATGAATTATGTCTCATATCTCTATAAATATAACGGAATTCTTTCATTATTGTGAAATCTATAGCGCGGAGTTAAAAGAGAATTATGACCGATTAAAAACTATTGATGAACTACTGCGTTCATCAAATTTTGTGTTGAATTTAAAATATAAAATGTTATTAGCCTAGTTAGTTAAAGGGTTGTACTTGTTTTTGTTAGGTTGTAAGTTTGAACTATACCTATAGCATTTTTAATTTTATTTTTAACCGTTTTAAGTTTATGGGCGGGTCAACCCACCATCCGACCCAAATATTCATTAACTCTCACATATATATCCAAATTAACCACAGTTCTCGACCCAGTAATCCGGACACTTTAAAAATTAAACATCATTATTTATATATATAGATAAATACCGGGGGACGGATGCAGCTTAGGGTTGAGGTGGGCTTAAGCCCATCCCAAGCTCTTCTTATTTTCTTATTTTTTTATTTTTTTTAATCCAATTTTGTTGACAAGATCACTAATAATGTCATGTAAGCATACATAATTACATTTATTAGAGAGAGAAAACTAGGTGAAACAGACGACCAAGTATTCTGTCAATGAAAATGAAAGCCTATAATTTACTATTTTTTGTTTGTTTTTACTTTTGTTCTTTTCTATCATTTTCTCATTTTTTTTAAATATATATATCAACTTATTAAATTTAATATTTATATTTAAATTTTTAATTGAAATCAAGTTGAAAATTTAAAGGGTTATTTGAAGAAAATATAAAGTTATTATTTGAGATGTTATTATTTTTATTTTTATTATTATTATATTTAGATAGATTTAAAAAAAATTGTATAAATAATTTATTTTTTCATTAGACGAGGTTTTAAGTGAACCATGAAGAGATACATATTTTATTTTTTATAAAAACTATGTAGATTTGAGACAAACAAAATTATTTTTTATCTCATAATTTTCTATGATTTATAAATATATAAACTACTTATTTATAAATTTAAGAGTATTACTAGGTTTTTTTTCATATATTATTTTTATGTGATAGTAAATGAGTTTGTCTTTTAACAATTCTTCACGTGAGGCATACCTTTAAATATTATTAAAGTTTAAGTTTTATGTGACAATTTTAATGAATGTTATATTAGTTATTATTATGAACAAATTTAAATTTGATTATTTTAAATTATATTTTATATTTTATTTTTTAAAGTCAACTCCAAGGTTTTTTTCATTTTGTTTTTCAAGCTCATCCTAAATATAATTTAGGGATTTGTCCTTGTCCTGATAGATTAACTTAGGTTAAATAATTCCTCTCAACCAATATTATTTTTTAATTATCATTCAAATTAATACTTAACATATTATTCATTTTATCTAAACTCTATTTATTAATAATATAAGAAAATAGTGTAACGTTTGAACGCATTCTTTTTAATAAAAATTGATCTTTTTAAAAATAAAATAATATTAAAAAATAGTAAAATGTTTGGTTTAATAATTTCTGAAACAACCTCAAATTAATTTGTTTTTACAATAATTCAAATTAATAAATCTCAACATTTGTATGAGTGACTAAAAACATAATTGTTATATTTTATTTACATTTATGTGTTGATTCTTCCATTTATCTAAAAAAACAAAAAAAAAAAGTGAAATGAATTTAGGTAAATAATTAAAATTTAAACTAATTTAATATTTTTAGCTATATTTTTCATTACTATTTTATAAGTTCTTTAATAAATCAAAAATCTATAATAAATTAATTTTATTAAAAATATCATAAATAAAGTAATTTTATTATTAATGTTATCATTTTGTAAAAGTAATAATAATATTAATCTCAAGTGTTGTTAATTAATCTAGTAATAATAAATATAAAATTATATATTTTTGTTAATAGATAATATTTCATAGTTTTTGAGAGAAAATGGGTTTTAAAAAAATAATAATAATAATAAATTATTTGCTTTTGGAAAAAAGATAAAGGCAGTTTTATATATATATATATATATATTTTTTTGTTAATTATATAATTATTTCATTGACTATTGAGTAGATTGAATTATTCAAAAATAAACTAAAAAAACTTATGTCAAACAAGACATTGAGTACAATGACTAACAACATATCTTTAATATCTTTAATAATATAAAAATAAAACCTATATATAATTATTGCAAAAAGAAAACAGAAAATCGCCAATAAAAAAGTGTGGCAATCTTGACATGATTGAGATAATATAATTAAATAGATATTATAGATATTTAGAATCTATTGATAGGATATATTTATGATTTAATAACACTAAGTTTTACTTCAAATGTTAGATTCTATTTTCTAGAAACAACTTTGTCCATGTTCAAATGGGAGTTATTCTAATAACCTAGAGGAGGAAAATGAGTAGTGATTGGTGATGATTTTGAGTAAATTAGAATATTTTTGATAAAATTATTTAAAATATATTGATATATAATAATAAAATAATAAATAGTAATTTAAAATAAAGAGTATTTTAGTATTTTAGGTAATGAATTGAGTGATGTGATTAATGAGAGAGGGAGTGAAAAGATGTTTTAGTGGATTGGGTTATTTAAATAACCCAACCGAACAAGGCCTCGATTGAAGTAAAAAATGTTTAATTGAATGACAATGACTATTTTTAGTTATTAATTTGATAAATCAAGGTAAATATAGATAAATATAGATGTACAATAAATAAAAGAGATTTTACATCTATCAATATTATTTATTTATTTAATCTATTAAGATATATAAGTCACAACAATTTTATTTAACATCTAACTTGAAATTGTGAATAGTACTCGTGAGCCGCTCGGTCAAAGCTCGGCTTGAGTTTAATTTTGACCAAGTTCGAGTCGAGCTCGAACCGACTCGTTTAATATTTTAGTTGAACTCGAGCTTATATAATATTTGTTCGATGACTTATCAAGTTTTTTCGAGTCTGGTAATAAATAATATACATTTATATTTATTTTAACCTAAAATTTAAAATAAATAATTTTTCTTCACAAATATTTAAAATTTTAATTTTCTTTAAAGTTTTCGAGTCGAGCTGAGCTTTTAGTTATATAGTCGAGTCGGTCTCAAATTCAAATTTATAAACTCGTTCAAGATTGAGTTCGAGTCGAGCTAATAAATACTTAATCGAGTTCGAACTTGAGCTCAGCCCTAGTTGGAAGATCATAAACTCCAGTGTTAGTTCTAATTCTTTAAATTCGAAAATAAAATTGTTATTTATTTATTTCTCTTTTTATTTATAACTGTCAATTATTTACCACACTAATTAAATAATTAAGAACAACACATTCTTCATCCTATTTAATTATCCTTGAATCATATAACTAATATGTGACAACATTCTTCATCATACATTTAATATTTAGAAGATCAAAATTGAGCAAAAAGAAATGGGTTTGGTTAATGTTAATTAGCTGTTTTGTCCTTTAAGGAAATAGAATGGAATCTTAAACAATTGTTTGAAATAATATAGAATGAAAGAGGTCAGTACCACTGTTCAAAATAATAATATTAATGCAATTTGCACCCCATTTAGGAAACCAAATGAAATTAATTAGTATTGTTAAGTACCCACATTAGAATATGATAAAGTGTTTATAAACATGGGGATAGTACTTTTGGTTCTCATCATCAAATTACTTAAGATGACAGGCTTTGGGTCTCCTTGTGGTGCCTGCAAGTTCTTGAGGAGGAAATGTGGCAATGGCTGTATATTTGCTCCTTATTTCAGCCATGAACAAGGAGCTACCCATTTTTCAGCTATTCACAAGGTTTTTGGTGCTAGTAATGTCACCAAGCTCCTTAATGATCTCCCTGTTATTGATCGCTCTGAAGCTGCAATCACAATCTCATATGAAGCTCTGGCAAGACTTCAAGATCCCATCTATGGTTGTGTCTCTCAAATCTTTGCCCTCCAACAACAGGTTTTAGATTTTCCCTAAAACTATAATTGTAAGGTTTCATGTCCTTAAGGTCATAGATCATATGCACGTCCTAATGCATGCCCTTAATTGGGGTATATCGGTTTTAAAATTCTACTAGAAGCGCTTTAAATAAAAACGGAGAAACATAGTTCGTGGGTGTTCTTCTTAATAAAAAGTAATAATAATTTAGGTTGTGAGTTTAGTTGGTATAACGGCATCATTTTGGAATTTGATATGATTTATCAATTGAAATTGTTGATCCCTTAGCTTATTAATTTTGTTGTGGTACTTTAGGTTGTGAGTCTACAAGCACAACTTGATTCTTTAAAGGAATTACAAGCAACGAGAAATTTGATTAACGGTGTAAGCCCTAATAATGAAAGATTAAGTGAGAAATTCTCATATAATTCACAAGATGTTCAAGGATGGCTTCAATCAGATAGCTCAAATACAATGATGATCCCACAATTTGATTCCAACATATCCGACAATTTTGGGACGGAAGAGATAAATGATGGAGTTATTGTAAACATAGCCAACATGGGAAATAATAATCATGATAGAAATGAAACCTTTGGTGAAGAAAATGTGAATTCATTTGGCATAGAGTCCTTTGATCAACAATATTGGTGTTTAGAAGATCATGTGGATGAGCTTGAATCTATTGTTTTTGGTTATCATGTTCTTGGTGATCAACCACAACATTGAATATTATAAATTAATTAATATGGTTAAGTTGTGTATAATTAATCTGTCATTTTGCTGTCAAAAAAATGTACCAGAAACCCTAAATTATGTCCATAGAAATTTAGAAAACCCCACTAGATCTTATTTATAACATGGAGCCGAAACCATTGTTCTTGTTAAGGGCGCCTAAGAGGTTTATTCTAATTTATTTATTTTAAATTTTAAAAATAATAGTACGAAATTCATGTTAATGATTAATTCACTCTAATTTAAAATTTTTTAAAATTTAACATTTTAAATGAGTTAAAGTGACAAAAAAAAAAAAAGTATTTTTGAAGAGACTTGGGCCTTGTTCTTTTATGGGTTTTTTAAAAACCAAGAGAGAGAAAAATTGAATGATGGGTGATGATTTTGAGAAGATAATGATTATTTTTAGTAAAAAAACTTAAAGTGTATTGATATATATAAATAAAATATAAAATAATAATTTAAAATAAAGGGTAATTTAGTATTTTGGTTAATGAAATGAGTGATGTGATTGGTGAGAAGTGATTGATTTGAAATTTGATTTTGAAAAAATTAAAATAAAAACCTATAACGAAAAGGCCTTGAAGTAAAAACTATGTACTGGAAATATATATTTTTTAAAATATCTTATTGAGATATTAGTTTAGATAAAATAATATTCTGAAACATATTCTAATATGTATATTAATAAATTTAAGAATATTTATCGATTCAAAAATTCACTCAAAACTTCATATAATTTATAGAATTCTCTATTACAAAGGTAATCGTACTCAATCTTATATAGATAATATTTAATTTATAATGAAAAATTTTGTTATAAAAAAGCCTTAATTTTTCTTCATGTATTATGATTTAAGAGGACTGAAATTGTTAGCTTTAGTTTCCAAATGGAAGAATGTGAAAATAAAAGTTTATTTTTCTAATTAAAATTATATTTTACTATGATTAGCAATATATAAGATTTGAGTTTAATATATACCAACTCATATTTTTTAAGGATTTGAAATGATTTGAAGTATGTTCTCACTCATTCGAACGTAGAGGCAAATTAGGAGAAAGTCAATATTATTTATGTTTTTAATGCGCTATAAATTTCGTTATTTGTGTAATTCACTTTGGTTCTCATTTTAGTTTTTTTTTTCATCTTGTTGGTTTATTCATTTTTTTCAAAGATTTTTTCTGTCAGGATCTTAAACTCTTTGAACTCTTTTAATCATTTACTTTTTTCGGGTCTTTTTATTTAATAATGTCGTTTCTATATATATATAAAAAAAAAATTGAGTTTAAAATGTTTTAGTATTCCAATCAATTGTGGGATCCATAGATGATTTATAATTATTATAATAAATATCTTCAAGTTTGATTGATAACTTTTAAATTAAACAAAATAAAAGAACCATGATTCTTTTAAATTAATAATTTTTAAATTTAGTTATTTTTATTATTTTTTTAAAATTACTGTTTTTGTCACCCTCCTATGAGAGAGAACAAAAGAAGCATGAGGTACATGGAAGCATGAGATCCAATCTCTGAATAGGATGAGAATGAGGCATTTTAGGAAAAATAATGTATTTATTATACCATCCTGTTTATTTGGAGAATTTTATTTTAACTAACGTTTAAAAATTTCGAAAGACACGAGTAATGATATAAAAATTTTAAAAAAATTACGAAATGTGACTTTATAATTTAATTCAATATCTTTTTATCTAATTATTAAAAAATATGACAAAACTTACTTTTATCCACTCATTTTATTTAAAATTGTTTCGTTGTTTTACCTTCATTATGTGAAAATAAAAATAATTTTGATAAAAATAAATCTTCAAACATTAAATAACCAAATTCAAGGTGCATTCTTAAACATTCTTGGGCATGATCCTAAGCCCTAAATCACCCTTTGTGGACGAACCCTTAGGCTTTCTCTCTAACGTTTGCTTTACTCTAAGCTGACATTCCCTCTATGGACTATCACCAATGTTTGCATTACTCAAGTCAATATTTCCTCCATAAACGAACCCTTAAAATTTTTTACCAATGTTTGCGTTACTCAAGCTAACATTCTCACATTCGTTTCAACTACCAAGGTTCATGCACTCATATATAATAATTACTTATTTGGTATGGATCCGAACCCTAGTCACCAATATGAAATGTTAACACTTTAACCGTTAGACCACTTATGATTGTTGAAATAATTTTATAATTTTGTGTATGTATATATATTTTGTAAATTAGATTTTGAATAATTATTTAAATTATTTACTAGGGTCTAATATTACTTATTACTAGAAAGATTTTCACGCACCAGATAAAAAAATATAAATTAAATAAATTTATAAAAAAAAAAATTGTTATTCAATGTTTAAAATTCTTAATAAATCACGAATAATATATTAAAATAAAAAGTAGAACTCTCTCATTCACATTTTATTCATTTCGGTAATACAACTTATTTTCTCAAATATCTCATCACATATTTTTCTGAATTAACCTCGCATCTTGTGACCTAACACTTTCACTTTGGTCAATCAAATATTTGATTCATATTTTTAATATTTAACATTGTGATCTCACACTTTGGTTTATCAAATATTTGATTCATATTTTTTAACTGCTTTCAATTGATACCGCCCTATTATTCCTCGACAAACCACATCACAATCACACTTGGTTAAGGGATGTATTTGTTTTTTTAGGTTGCAAGTTCGAAACATACCTATATCATTTTTAATTTTATTTATTCAATGTTTAAAATTTTTAATAAATCACGAATAATATATTAAAATAAAACGCTCTCATTCTATATTTTATTCATTTCGGTAAAACAACTTATCTTCTCACATATCTCATTACATATTTTTTCTGAATGAACTTATCATCTCGTGACCTAATACTTTCACTTTGGTCAATCAAATATTTGATTCATATTTTTTTAATCACTTTCAATTGATACCGACCTATTATCTCTCAGTAAACCACATCACAATCACATTTGGTTAAAAGTTGTACTTGTTTTGTTAGGTTGCAAGTTTGAAACATACATATAACATTTTTTATTTTATTTTTAACCATTTTAAGTTTAAGGACGGGTCAACCCACAATTCGACCAAGTATCAATTTACTCTCACATATATATCTAAATTAACCACAACTCTTAACCTGACAATCCGAACACTTTAAAAATTAAGCATCATTATATATATATATATTAGTTAGTTAGAAAGTTGAACTTATATGGTTAAAATGTCCCGCGTTAATTTAATTTGGTTTTGAATTTAAAATATTAAGTGTTATTAGCCTAATTGGTTAAAGGGTTGTACTTGTTTTGTTAAGTTGTAAGTTCGAAACATACATATAGCATTTTTAATTTTATTTTTACCATTTTAAGTTTATTGGCGGGTCAACCCACAATTCGACCCAAGTATCAATTTATTCTCACATATATATCAAATTAACCACAACTCTCGACCCGACAATCCGGATACTTTAAAAATTAAGAATCATTATATATATATATATATATATAGATTAGTTAATTAAAAAGTTGAACTTATATTGTTAAAATGTCCCGTGTTCATCTAATTTGGTGTTAAATTTAAAATATAAAGTGTTATTGGCCTAGTTGGTTAGAAAGTTGTACTTTTTTTATTAGGTTGCAAGTTTGAAATATACATATATCATTTTTAATTTTATTTTTAACCATTTAAGTTTATGGGCGGGTCAACTCACAATCGGACCCAGGTATCAATTTACTCTCACATATATATCCAAATTAACCACAGTTCTCGACCTGACAATCCGGACATTTTAAAAATTAGATATATATGTGAGAATAAATTTAAAATATTATCACATTTTAACCATTTTAACCGTTTTTTTTCTGATTTTATATTATTATTCGTGCAAATACACGGATTACATGCTAATCTATATATATATGTTAGGATCTAGGTCGCCGCTGGTGGACCGGGGGTTGGACCGGTTAGCGGTTCTCACTCGTAGGGTGGTGATTAATCCTGTTAGAGATTAACACCGGGGTTTCAATACTACACAACCTGTCACAAACCCTTGAACTAGGTTCAAGCGCGGAAGAGGTTTGCTTTCAAGTTGAAGCGGTACACGTGTATGATAGGCGGAGTCGGTTTCGGATGATGGAGATTTGAAGAATGGTGGGTCGGTTTCGGTTGTCTGGATATTCGGTATGGTCAGTATGGATTCGGTTCTGAGTGATGTTGTTAGATTAGTCGGTTATGTAAAGAAGCCAACAGAAAGTAAATGACACAACAGACTTTATGGATGTTCGGAGATAAAACTCCTACGTCACCCCTTCCTCTCGAAACCGCGAGAAGGATATTCACTAAGGAATACAAATACAATCCGATCGAGACTTATTTTCTGCTCGATAACACTCGTACAATTTACACCGAAATTGTAGAACAAATTCTAACTTTCAGCACTTAGGCTTTCTAGAATAGGACACTATTATCACTTATAGTAAATGCACTTAATGTTTCACTTGTCTCACTTAATGTCCCGCATTTACTCTTCTGCAACTGCCTCCTTTTATAGGTGAAATATGCCAACGGTCATATTTCGAAGCCTTGAATCTGATTGGCTGATCAGAGATGCAGTGATTCAGTGTCTCAGACCTGCGGTCTTCTCCTCAGACCTGACGGTCAATCTCAGACCTGGCATCCTGTTTCAGACCTGCCGGTCTGTAAAGCAAACCTGCCGGGTTTGTCTTTTACTCAATGTAGGCACTGTCTGCTTGGACAGTTGTCTGTACTTTGAAGATCTCCTCTCTGGCTTATCCCGAAGTAGAAGGATCCGGTAGTACTATTTTCTGCAGCCTGCAGTCTTTCCTCAGACTTGCATGGATATGGAAGTATTCAGTCTGTTCCTTTGGTATCATTCTCAACAGATACCCAAAGTGTCTTCTTGTGCAGGTCGGCCTCTTGACTTGGCCTAGGTTGGCCATTTGACTTGGCCGAGTATCTTTTGATAGTGAAGTGATCGGACTTCTTCCGGTCTTGTGGATTGATCGGCTATTTGATGGATCTGGCTTTTAGGCTTTGGCCGATCCTTCCTCTGTTGCGGTCATGTACCGAATACTCTTGATCGGTTTGGTAGCTTGACCGGTTCGGTTTCTTCACTTGGTTTTCTTTTGTTCATCCGGTCCGGTTCCTTGTTCCTGCGTAGGAAGTTTGTTTAAGTTAGGTTTATTTGAACCGGTATGAATTTATCTAACAATTTCTCCCTTTTTGATTATTTTATTTAAAATTATCAAAATCATGTAAGTTTGCAACCGTAGGCCGGTTGTTTTGTTTGGCCGATTTTTGAAAAAGACTTAGAGAAATTTCAAAAATTTTGAGGGAGGGGTTTCGTAAGAATCTCTATCTTTTATCTAACAATTTCTCCCTTTTTGATTATTTTATTTAAAATTATCAAAACCAAGTAGAAATGCAAAACAAGGCCGGTATTCAAAAATAACTTTATATATTCATAGATAACCGGAAAGTACTAAGCAAAAATACTGAGGTAAGTAAGAAAAAGAAGGATAGTCCCTATTCTGAGTCCGTGAATTCGTAGGCACTCTTCTTTCTCTTCGGTGGTGGTGGCGGTTGCGGCTGGGAAGATCGTGGCCTTTTTGATCGGGACCGCAACTGTTCTACGACTTCCTCCTCGATTAGGTCGTCTTGCTGCGAGGGGCCCGTTTCTGCCGGTTCAGAGATCGTGTTGAGCGTCTCGAGAATTCGAACTTTCTTACTAGCCGGCCTCTTTCTTTTCTTTGATGCCGAAGCTGAGGCTGCCGGTGCTGAAGCGGAAGTTGCTGGTGCTGAAGCGGAAGCGGCTGCCTTCTTCTTTTTCTCATTTTCCTTTGCAAAGCCCGCCAGCCGTCGCTGCTCCGTTTCTAATCGTTCGGCATCCGCTGCGACTTGTCTTGCTATTTGCTCAGCATACCCTGGATACATGCTCTCAGCCCTTCTTATTCTCTCGGCCTCTATTTCATCTTCGGTCAGCTGAGGCGCGGTTAGCTGAGTCGCTTGCGGCGCTTCTTTGTCTCTGCCAACCTCGGCGTCCAGCCTTTCCTGGACTCTCTTAGCAACCAGAGCATCGGCCTCTATAGCCGCGGCATCCGCGGCTTCCTTAGCTTTCAGGATCTCGGCCATCTGTGCAGTAAGTGCCTTTACCTCGGCCTCGAGATCTTCGTTCTTCTTTTCCAGTGCCGAGACTCGTTCAATTGTTGGGTCGACCCGTTCGCAATCCTTCTTTAATTCCGAAGTGAGACCCTCCAGAGCTAAAATATGTTGAGCACAATTTGCTCGCTCACCGGCCTCTTCCCATAGTCCGGTGCTAAGTTGCTCCAGGCGCGTTTGATGGTAATCCACAACGTTCTTTGTCACATCGGCGAACTGCATGGCCGAATCGAAAACGGTCTCGCATCTATCCTTGAGCGGTTGAAGTTTGGAGACGTTGTGATCAAGTATTCGGTCATCAATCTTCTCTGATATTGAATTGTCAAACTGCCGGAGGCGGTCCTCAATCCGCTTCGAAACAACTACTTCAAATTTTTGAAATAGATCATCCATCCATTCTTTAGAAGGAACTAAGACGGTGGCTGCCGGCGGAGGAGTGGGAGCGGACTGCTCGGTCTGATTGGGGTCGGCTCTCTCAACATCGGAGTCTAGTATTTCAACAACCTCAGTAGGGGTTTCTAAAGCGACCGCATCCACCGAGTTTAGTGCCGCATTTTCCAGGATCGGTACCTCGACATCCTCTAAAGTTTGTGCCTCAACAGTTCCTGGAGTCGGTACCTCGATTGTTCTTGTAGTCGATACCTCAACAGTTCTTGGAGTCGATACCTCATCATCTTCTGGCATCGGAGTCTCGATGTCCCTCGGTGTCGCGGTGTCTTCTCTCGAAGTTGATGCCCAGTCCATTTGAAAGTCTTCGATGGCTGGAGCGGTATACACCGGAACTTGTTTCTGAGCGCAAATTGCTTCTAACCGCGCTATCTCTTGGTGTACTTCCCATTTGCCTTTTTGAAGTTTTTCTATTACTCGCGGTGCTACGGTAGACACCGAACCTCCTTCGGCATATTCTTCCTTAATCTTCCTGATACGCCTTCTTAGCTGTCGAAGTTGACTTCTCGGTATCAGTAGGCAAGTTCGGCACTGTACCTCATGAATGGTACTGGATTTTGTGAGGCTTAAGATATTGTCCTCTACGTCCTCCAACCTGGCGAAGCAATCCTCTTGGTTCAAGTCCCTCATCATGTTATTATAGTTCGTGTTGAAGCGGTGCTCATGCCATTCCAAGTATAAGTTTATAACGTCTTCATTCCGCCTGATGATGCCCTGAAAGATATTCTGGGCTAATCTTTCGGCCTCGGCATCATCGGCTTCTTCCCTGCTGAGGCCTTCATTATCGGCTCCCTCATGATTCCCTTCCCCACCCTCGGTGGTCTCAGGATTGAAACTTTGTTCGGCATCTGTTGGACTTCGAGCCGAGAGATCGTCCTCATGGACCGTTTCATATTCGGTTCCCTCTGTTTCGGCTTCCTCATCAGCCCACTCCTCATCCTCTGGTTGTTGAGGTAGGTCTTCGAAAACTACCTTTTCTTTTCTCTTCCCTCCGGTGTTTTCTTTCGCCGGGGTCTTTTTCTTTGCGGCTTTCTTCTTTCGTCCACCTGTGGAGCTGGAAGCCGACGGCTTTCGTGGAAGAAATTGCTTTGATCGAATGATGCTGCGTTTTAGTATTCCAACACCAGGACCGAGTTTGATCTTCAGATGTAAGAATATCTTACCGAGTTGTACAGCATATCCCCAAGATCTGTCCGAGCCCGGTCTTACCATTTCCATAAGGTTGCTGAACACCGCCCTTGCCCAGTTAATCTCCGTTCCATCCATCAGACGAAAAATCATCTTTATTTTGTCCCTGGTTAGATTACTGAAGTTTCCTCCCCTTGCCAGGATCGCCCTGGCAAAGACGTCACATGCCGGAATGAGCTCCGGTCTCAGCGTCTGTTTCTTTCCGGATGTGGTAAGCGGTTCGTTGGTTGCCGACAGAAGTTGGCAGGCTGTTCTATATGTATCCTCGTCCATCTCTGCTATAGCATCCATGCCGGTAGTTGGGAGACGCAAACTCTCGGCCACTACTGCCTCGGTAATCTCTACTTGAGATCCGCACACCGTTGCGAGGATCCTGTCATAGGAGATGGTTGCGGTTTTGAAGAACTCTTCTACCGCTTCCTTGTATATTATGTGAGGACCGTTAAGTAGATATTCCAAACCGGTCTCAATCAGCCGGTTAGCTACTTCTTTTGCCTCGGTCGTTCCATATTGCCGAATCTCCTCAAAATCTACTTGAGAATATAATTTGAACAATGCCGCATCACGACGACCCATGTTTTGAGGATTCTGAAAACGAAAGAAATCGGCTTCGAAAGATTTTAGAAGTGTAGAGAGAGAAAGTGAATTTGTGAGAATGAAGAGAAATATGACGAAGGCCCCCTTTTATAGGCGCGGTTTGGAAGACAAACCGTCCCATCATGAATAGGCGGGAAATTTTCCCTCCAAAATGAAAGGACGTGGTATTGTACGAGACGGTGTGCGGTGTCTTTGGGCGGGAGATTTTCCCTCCAAAGTCCTTTGCCTATGTCATCGGTCACGTAATCATTTCTTTGAGACCGAATGGCAGATCTGTTTCTAAGCTTATTCAGATATTTTGATTTATTGGTGTTTTAACAGGTCTAAGCAGATTTTATAAACCGGACAAGTAAGCGGTTATAGATAGAAGATGTGAACCGGTTACTTAGATGAGTGTTCAAGGAATTTAAGAGGACTCGGTTATTTAAACTGAAAGATAATGAGATTCAGGAAATATTAGAAGAAGACAACCGATCATAAGTTTCGGTACATGAATAAGCATATAGAGACAACGAAAGATATAGTCTATTCAACAGGCATTCTCCAGATTCGTTCTCTTGCCGAAACACAGTTGAGAATGTTCGAGGAGGAGGCCGGTGTGCCCGGTCCGAACTCCGGTCGGTACCCAAGGATCAGCTTGCTGATATGCGGTGCATACCCGAGACCCTTCTTGGTCAGCACCATGTTCTTTAGGTTTTCCCAGATGACCGATGACCAGTTAATGGGCGATTTGCGAAGGATGTTGATCATGATATTGTAGGTATTCCTGGAATACCGTTGATTGGGAGATTGACATAGGATTGACCTGGTCACGATTTCGAGCAAGAGCTGACCGTGACTAGCAAGTTGGGTTTTTGGCCCAAACTGTGCCACCGGAAGATGAGTGGCCGACAGGTAAAGTGCGGTTTCAGTTCCCACAGGGTCCTGAACGGCCGGGAAGTCAGAAAAACCCTCAGCGGGTAGATCGAAGAGTGAAGAAAATTCATCCTCGTCGATCCAAAAGGTGTGGTCTCGGACAGTCGAGACGATATACTTGCCCCTGATGCAGGCGCTTCGAAAGAAGGCCTTGACATCATCGATAAGGATAGGTCCGGCCTCCTCAAGAAATGGTTGAAGGCCGGATTGAACAAGAGAGTCATACATGATTCTTGTCTTGGTATCACAATTTCTTATTTCCGTGCATGAGTCGAAGTCGATGCACAGAAAATTTCCCAGAGTTCTGCTAGGCATGATTTTGGTATGGAGAGAGAGAGATTTTGTACTTTCAGGTGTGATGAAATGAGAAGGGAATGGCTCCTTATATAGGGTCGGTTTTTGGAGGGAAAATCTGTGCATTGATGGTCAGTTTTGTTTTATTAAGAAAGAGAATCTTTTCCTTGTCAAATCACATGGGGAAGCGGCGGTTTGCAAGGCCCGAGGTAAATGGTAGTTGTAAAGTGACCAGATTAGTTGGGAGTTAAATATGCGGGTGGTTGGGAGTTATCTCATTAAATTGGATTATCTTGTTAAACGCATTTAACACATAATGATATGGATTAGATGGAGACTGAACACTTGTAGAGACAACACCGAAAATGACATACATAAATGATGAGGTTAAAGAAAACACAAATAAAACCGAAGTGGACGTGGATGATGCCGATATGGTCAGAGTTGAATAGTCTAATGGTGCATCCGGTACATGAAGCAAAATGACCGGATGCAAGAATGAGTGACTTAACGGTTCCTCCTCTCTTCAACCCGATCGTAGAACGAGTCGATGGTTTCCTTAGTGAACACTTGGCTGCGGTCCAATCCTTCGCCTGGACAGGTTGGGACCCCGAGCTCTTCAAACAGCCGGCTGATCTGGGGGATAAACGCCACCGACCTGGTACCGATTATCCAGATCAGGGTATCGAACATCACTCTGGACCAGTTGACCGGCGTCCTTGTTATGATGGCCGCCATCATATTGAACGTTACCGTGCAATATGTGTAGGTTACATCTTTTCCGAGGATGCTCTTCCCAATTATGTCATTGAGGAGCTGGTATTCAGCCCTCAAGGGATATTTGGAGCCATGATCATCGACGGGCTCATCTGACCAAGAGAGAGAGAGAGAGACTTCAGCCTTGGTGTCGGCTGGAGGATGGAGGTCCGTGAGCCCTTGTTTGGGCAGATTGAAGCACCGAGCAAAGTCTTGCTCGGTGAAGTCAAAGAGGGCACCCCCCACTTTTGATTGAATGTGGGTGTTGAAGTAGGGTGTCCCACGGTACACCCTGGCATTGTTGAAAAACTCAATGACTGACTGAGGATAGATGAGTTGATTATCATCCAGGAAGTGCTGGAGGCCGGTATCCTCCAGTTGCTTGATCATTCGGTATAGATCATAGTGATCTGTACTGGAGCATGATTCGAAGTTCACTTGTAAGATGTTTGTAAAGATAGACATTTTGCCTTAGAGGAAGAAGGGGTGTTTTGCCTTAGTGATAGAGAGGGTGTTTTTGTCTTGTGAGTGATTGAGTGAGAGAGTGCTCTCTTTAAATACTAGTTTAGGGGCTACCCTAATATCCAGGCATTAAATGGAATGACATGTATTAACTGCAGGATAAAAGGTTTTTCACCAAAATGAGTATGTTTGCAGTCTAGGTGTCGGTCATAGGCCTGAACCATGAAAGATATCAAAAGATCTTCACGTCTTTTTAGGCGCGACCAGTTTTCTTTAAAAAGGCAACATTTCAGAACAGATATCTATAAACATTGGTAGTTGTTCCATATCTGTGAAATTCAAATAATCTGGGATGACCTGCTTCCGAACCGGTCAGTCATCAGTTGTTCATCCCGATGCGGTTAGTTGGTGTTTCCACCAAGTAGCCGGTCGGTTTACTCTGTCTGATGGGCTGGGCGGTTCTTCCATAGGCATCTTGAGTATTCAAAGATCAGCAGCTTATGAAGAACTACCTGTTTTATCTGTCGAAGCCGGTTTTCCTTTTAAGTATCCTTAGGAAGGATCTGACTGATGTCGGTTAAACCGAGAGTAAGTCTAAATTGAGAGAACTTAGCTTCCTGTAGAGGCTTTGTGAAGATATCGGCTACTTGTTGATCGGTGGGTACGTATTCCAGCCGGATATGCTTCAGCGTGACATGCTCTCGAATGAAATGATGCCTTATGTCGATGTGCTTGGTTCTGGAATGGAGAACCGGGTTGTATGTAATCGCAATGGCACTTGTGTTGTCACAGAAAATTGGGGACTCTTCGGCTGTGATGCCGAAATCCTTCAGTTGCTGTTGTATCCAGAGAAGTTGAGAACAGCAACTTCCGGCCGCCAAGTATTCAGCTTCTGCGGTTGATGTAGCCACGGATGTCTGCTTCTTGCTATGCCATGATACCAGTCGGTCACCAAGGAACTGACATGTTCCGCTGGTGCTCTTTCTGTCAATCTTGCAGCCTGCATAGTCTGCGTCTGAGTAGCTCGTTAGATTGAATGATGAGTCCTTTGGGTACCACAGACCGACATCCGGTGTGCCCTTTAGATACTTCAGTATTCTTTTTGCGGCTGTGTAATGGGATTGCTTTGGATTTGCTTGAAATCTCCCACACACACCAACTGCGAACAGGATGTCCGGTCTGCTTGCTGTCAGATATAGCAGGGAACCGATCATGCCCCGGTATGCAATCTGATCTACTGATTGCCCTTCATCATCTCTGTCCAATTTAATGGATGAACTCATTGGAGTGGCCGCCGAGGAGCAGGTGTCCATACCGAATTTCTTTAGAAGCTCCTTGGTATATTTCGGTTGACTGATGAATGTTCCTTCCTTGAGTTGCTTAACCTGAAGACCTAGGAAGAAACTTAATTCTCCCATCATACTCATTTCAAATTTGTCAGTCATCATTTTCGAAAATTTATCACAGAGCTTTGGATCGGTGGAACCAAAGATAATATCATCTACATAGATTTGAACAAGTAGGATATGTTCCTTCTTTTCAAATTTGAACAAGGTCTTATCCACCGAACCGATGGTGAAATCATGCTCTACTAGGAATGCGGTTAGTGTGTCATACCAGGCTCTTGGTGCTTGCTTTAGACCGTATAAAGCTTTGTTTAGCCGGTATACATGGTTTGGAAGTGCAGCGTTCTTGAAGCCGGGTGGCTGTTCAACGTACACTTCTTCACGTATATCACCGTTCAAAAATGCACTTTTAACATCCATTTGAAAAACTTTGAAATTTTTGAAAGCAGCAAATGCAAGAAAAATCCTAATGGCTTCAATCCTGGCTACAGGAGCAAATGACTCTTCAAAGTCAATGCCTTCTTCCTGTTTGTAGCCTTGAGCCACTAATCTGGCTTTGTTCCTCGTGACCAGACCGTCCTCATTGAGTTTGTTTCTGAATACCCATCTTGTTCCTATGACCGATTTATCTTTCGGTCTGGGAACTAAGTACCAGACTTTGCTACTCTCGAACTGGTTTAGCTCTTCTTGCATTCCCAAGATCCAATCCGGATCTGACAATGCTTCATCTATTCTTTTCGGTTCAATCTGGGATATAAAAGCAGAGTTAAAATATCCTTCCAGAAGTTGACTCCTAGTTCGAACAGGTTCTGAAGGGTCACCTATAATTTGCTCAGGAGGATGTTTACTGTTTCTTCTGAGATTCAGTTCAAGGGTGTCTACCAAGTTACCGTTTAATTGATCAAGGCTAGACATGTCGGTAGGCTGACCAAGATTGTCAGACCGACCGGCTTCCTCGGGTTGGACCGAAGTGTCAGCTTCCTGCTGTGAAACAGCTTGATCCGGCTGGGTATCAATATTACCCATTAGGTCATGGACAAATCCCCTGAAGACCGGGGTCTCATCTTCGCTATCAGAATGAATATCGTTATTTTCCAGTCTGTTATGTAGATCAAAGCATGAAGCAGTGTTGCTTTCAGCCGATTCATCGAAAACAACGTGAATTGTTTCCTCCATGGTTGCAGTTCTATTATTATACACTCTATATGCTTTGCTTACTGAAGAGTATCCCAGCATAATGCCGGTATCGGTCTTTGCATCAAAAGCAGTAAGTTGGGTTTTACCATTATTATGAATATAACATTTACAACCGAAAATCCTGAGGTATTTAAGTTTAGGAACTCTGTTAAAATAAACCTCATACGGTGTTTTGTTGTGAAATCTGTTAATCAAAGACCGGTTTTGTGTATGGCATGCAGTGTTGATAGCTTCAGCCCAATATTTCTGAGCAATGCCGGAGTCGGCTATCATGGACCGTGCGGCTTCCTTGAGAGTCCGGTTTCTTCTCTCGGCCAGGCCATTTTGTTGAGGAGTCCTAGCACTAGACAACTCGTGTCTAATGCCGGATTCATCAAGATATGCAGTTAATGTGCTATTAGTAAATTCGGTACCTCTATCGCTACGAATGCAATTTATACGAGTTGATTTTTCATTTTGCAAACGCTTAAGGAGGTTGATTAGGTTTGATACCGTTTCACGTTTAGATGGTAGAAATATGACCCATGTATATCTAGAGTAATCATCAATAACTACCATGGTGTAGAGCATACCGCCTAGACTAATGACCTGAATTGGTCCAAATAAATCCATATGAAGAAGGTCTAGGCATCGGCTAGATTGGAGATTTCCTTTACTTTTAAATGATGACCTAGTTTGTTTACCCATCTGGCATGCTGAACAAACCTTATCCTGGTTAAATACTATATCCGGGATGCCTTCAACTAGTTTCTTACCACGAATGTAGTTTAAGGTTTTCATGTTTAGGTGGTTTAATCTTTTGTGCCATAGCCAGGTTTGATCAGTTTTAGCTATCATGCATATAGGATGTTCTACTCTAGTTTTCCAGTCTACCTTGTAGATGTTACCTATCCTATTTCCGGTTAGTAGTACTATTCCTTGAGAGTTCTTAACTAAGCATGCATGTTTAAGGAATTCTACTGTGTATCCGGCATCACACATCTGACTAATGCTAAGTAGATTAAAACGTAGGTTTTCAACTAGAAGTACATTATCAATAGTTAGGTTACCATGGACAATCTTACCCTTGCCCACGGTTTTACCTTTAGAGTTGTCACCGAAAGTGATAGGAGCACCGGTTACTGATCTAATGTCGGTTAGCAGATTGCTATTTCCGGTCATGTGCCTGGAGCAACCACTGTCCAAGAACCATTCAGAGTTTCCTAACCGTTTCTTTGGATCCTGTTCCTCATTTGCCATGAGACATGTGAGGTCATCGTCACTGTCACTGTGAGCCCATAGGCTTCCTCCATCATCGGCTATCAGTGCTTTCGGTACTTCACTTCCTTCACCGGTTTGTTGATAGTTGTTCCGGTTATTTTGGTAGTCTGGTTTCTGTGTATCTCTCCTTGGTTTCCTGCATTCCCACTTAAAATGTCCCATACAGTTACAGTTATAACATCTTATATTGGATTTGTCACCATAGTAGTTGTTTGTTGGTTGGCTCCTTTTCATGAACCTCCCAAACTTCTGTGCAAGCATGGCCATGGCGTCCTCAGTAAACTGTTCGGCGGTTCTGATCGGTGCAGGTGCAGGAGTCGGTACCGGTGCAGATGTAGATATAGGAACAGGAGCAGGTGCAGCCGGTTCCGTAGATGTGAACAGTGCTCTAGTTGACGTTGAGGCCGAGACTTCCTCTTCAGTTCTGGAATTCATCTCGAACTCATAAGCCTTGAGATCTTCGAATACATCGTATAATTTCATCTTACGTAGGCTCTTTGATTCTCTCATGACCATCGTCTTTATATCCCAAGCACTCGGAAGAGATCTCAAGACCTTCATAATGACCTCTTTGTTGTCGTATTTCTTGCCCAGATTTGCTAACTCATCTAATACACCGGTGAACCGGTCACTGTATTCCTTCATAGTTTCCCCTGGTTTCATTTTGATGCTTTCAAACTTCTGTGTGGCCACCATTATTTTGTTCTCCTTTGTTCTTTCATTTCCCTCAAAGATCTGGATGACCGTGTTCCAAGTCTCCTTCGCAGTTTTGCAATCTCTGATCTTGCAGTATGTATTTCTGTCCACGCTGTTGGAGATCCGGTTTCTTGCATGGTTGTCCAGATTGTTCCTTCTCCTATCATCAGCTGTCCATTCTTTTCTGTCTTTATCAATGACTATCGGTCCTTCGGTTAGAACGGATTCCATTTCATCATCCAAGGTGACTAGATGCAGGTGCATGCGTGCCTTCCAGTTGGCAAAGTCATCACCTTCTAGCATTGGAGGCCTATCTTGATACATGTTTGCTTGAGTATTGAAACTAACTGCTCTGATACCAATTGTTAGGATCTAGGTCGCCGCTGGTGGACCGGGGGTTGGACCGGTTAGCGGTTCTCACTCGTAGGGTGGTGATTAATCCTGTTAGAGATTAACACCGGGGTTTCAATACTACACAACCTGTCACAAACCCTTGAACTAGGTTCAAGCGCGGAAGAGGTTTGCTTTCAAGTTGAAGCGGTACACGTGTATGATAGGCGGAGTCGGTTTCGGATGATGGAGATTTGAAGAATGGTGGGTCGGTTTCGGTTGTCTGGATATTCGGTATGGTCA
This sequence comes from Impatiens glandulifera, assembly GCF_907164915.1. Taxonomy (NCBI): domain Eukaryota; kingdom Viridiplantae; phylum Streptophyta; class Magnoliopsida; order Ericales; family Balsaminaceae; genus Impatiens; species Impatiens glandulifera. The sequence goes on from NC_061862.1 coordinate 152,508,002, forward strand.
GTATGGATTCGGTTCTGAGTGATGTTGTTAGATTAGTCGGTTATGTAAAGAAGCCAACAGAAAGTAAATGACACAACAGACTTTATGGATGTTCGGAGATAAAACTCCTACGTCACCCCTTCCTCTCGAAACCGCGAGAAGGATATTCACTAAGGAATACAAATACAATCCGATCGAGACTTATTTTCTGCTCGATAACACTCGTACAATTTACACCGAAATTGTAGAACAAATTCTAACTTTCAGCACTTAGGCTTTCTAGAATAGGACACTATTATCACTTATAGTAAATGCACTTAATGTTTCACTTGTCTCACTTAATGTCCCGCATTTACTCTTCTGCAACTGCCTCCTTTTATAGGTGAAATATGCCAACGGTCATATTTCGAAGCCTTGAATCTGATTGGCTGATCAGAGATGCAGTGATTCAGTGTCTCAGACCTGCGGTCTTCTCCTCAGACCTGACGGTCAATCTCAGACCTGGCATCCTGTTTCAGACCTGCCGGTCTGTAAAGCAAACCTGTCGGGTTTGTCTTTTACTCAATGTAGGCACTGTCTGCTTGGACAGTTGTCTGTACTTTGAAGATCTCCTCTCTGGCTTATCCCGAAGTAGAAGGATCCGGTAGTACTATTTTCTGCAGCCTGCAGTCTTTCCTCAGACTTGCATGGATATGGAAGTATTCAGTCTGTTCCTTTGGTATCATTCTCAACAGATACCCAAAGTGTCTTCTTGTGCAGGTCGGCCTCTTGACTTGGCCTAGGTTGGCCATTTGACTTGGCCGAGTATCTTTTGATAGTGAAGTGACCGGACTTCTTCCGGTCTTGTGGATTGATCGGCTATTTGATGGATCTGGCTTTTAGGCTTTGGCCGATCCTTCCTCTGTTGCGGTCATGTACCGAATACTCTTGATCGGTTTGGTAGCTTGACCGGTTCGGTTTCTTCACTTGGTTTTCTTTTGTTCATCCGGTCCGGTTCCTTGTTCCTGCGTAGGAAGTTTGTTTAAGTTAGGTTTATTTGAACCGGTATGAATTTATCTAACAATATATAATGATGCTTAATTTTTAAAGTATCCGGATTGGCGGGTCGAGAGCTGTGGTTAATTTGGATACTCTGGTCGGATTGTGGGTTGACCCGTTTTTAAATTTAAAACGGTTAAAAATAAAATTAAAAATGCTAGAGGTATGTTTCGAACTTGCAACCTAACAAAACAAGTACAACTCTTTAACCAACTAGGCTACAAAGACTTTATATTTTAAATTCAACACCAAATTTGATAAACGCGGGACATTTTAATATTAATATAAGTTCAACTTTTTAACTAACTAATCTATATATATATATAATGATGCTTAATTTTTAAAGTGTCCGGATTGGCGGGTCAAGAGCTGTGGTTAATTTGGATACTTGGGTCGGATTGTGGGTTGACCCGTTTTTAAATTTAAAACGACTAAAAATAAAATTACAACCTAACAAAACAAGTACAACTCTTTAACCACCTAGGCTACAAAGACTTTATATTTTAAATTCAACACCAAATTTGATAAACGCGGGACGTTTTAATATTAATATAAGCTCAACTTTTTAACTAACTAATCTATATAGGTGTTGAGTAAATGGATACTTGGGTCGGATTGTGGGTTGACCCACTCATAAACTTAAAACGGTTAAAAATAAAATAAAAAATGTTATCCGTAATTTTTTTTCACGATTTTTATATTAATACTCGTGCAAATGCACGGGAAAAATGCTAGTTACATCTAATGACTCTAGTTGAGGTCAAATTATATTATAGTTCTCTTGTTCTTCAAGAATATTAGAGTTGATTAATGTTTATATTTGTTTATTTGAACTTAGTCTAGAATATCATCAATATCATTTGTACATCATGTTCATTAATGTTTGTATATGCGTATATTTGGATTATCTTTTATCGTATTTGTGATATATACCTATATTTGGATAATCTTTTGCATGTAACTATATTATATGCATGCGTATATTAGGATTTTTTTTTTGTTGTATATGTGTTGTATGCTTATATTTGGATAATTATTTTTGTCGTATCGATGATTGGATCATCTTTTGTCGTATTTGTGTTGCATGTATATATGGATCATCTTTTATTGTATTTGATCATATTTTGTCGCATATGTGTTTTTTTCCTTTTTATTTCTTTTACCTTCTCATTCTTCTATGTCTATATTTTCTTTTAGTTAGATTGGTAACTCCAATTACTTTAATATTGCAATTCTTTAATTTAATTAAAGTAAAAACTATTAAAAAAAATATATGCTAATGTTGTTGTACTTTGCATACATGCAATAAACTTTTTAGATAATATCATTTAAATAATAATATAATAATTAAAGTGATGAGAAGTAATAATATATATTTAAACTAAAATTTTCAATTTAATATATATATATATATATATATATATATATATATATTAAATTGAAATTATTTATATTACATTTTAAAACAATTAAAAAATAATTAAATTACATTAACCGTTTAATTGAAATATATTTTTATCAATTTATTTTACTAAATCAAAATCTCATTAATTATTTTAAATATTCTAATTAAGAATACTATAAATAATAATACAAAGATGATATATAGTAATGAAAAAAATTAAAAATGATTTAAAAAATAAATAACAAAATGAGAATAATAAATAAATAGTTTAGAGTTTGTATTATCATTTTAATTAAAATGATAAAATAATATTTATCATTATATTATATTCTTATTACATACAAAATTATAATATAAATATAGTTCATTATTTAACTTATATGTTAAATCAAATTACAAATTAATCTATGTAATTTCAATTGACAATTTTTTCCTCGTAATTTAGATCTTTTACACAACATAAGTTAGAAAATTTGAGCACTAAACACAATCTAAATCTTACTAAACACAATCTAAATCTTATAATGTAATATACCAATTAAATTAATTGCATAACTCTAAAAAACATTTTGCAGGTCTGGTTTTAAAAAATATCTAGTAATTCTTAATAATTAACGTAATAATGATAAATATTTATCTCATTTAAATTTTAAATGTTGTGGTAAAATAGATAGAACTATTACATTATTGTCGTTTTACCATTTCTTCAATTTAAAACTTTATTGTCGTTTTACCATTTCTTCAATTTAAAACTGAGTAAGAATAAAAATATAATACATATTTAATATAAAATTATACACTAAATGAAAATAATCTTTTTAAGTAAATCTTTAATATTTATTTAATCTTAAACAAGTGATGGAAAGAAAATATTATTAAGATTTTTGTAATAAAAATAAACAATATAGGTAAAAACTTTTGCAATATAAGAAAAAAATATGCAAAAGAAAGTAAAAAATTTAATACATAGATTTAGTAAAAAAATAAGATTTTAAAAAATAGCTGGTCCATGTGGAGCATTTTACATCCACTAGATTAGATATTTGTGATTACACACAGATGGCATAGGAGCGTGCAAATCTTTAATTTAATTGTATAAATAGGCCCTCTCTAATCCATGCATACACACATCTCCTCTTTTCATATTTCATCTAAACTTGAGATTAATTTGTAATTAACCAGCTATGGTGAGGACTGGTAAGGGACGTCAAAGAATCACCATGGCTAAAATGCAGAACGAGAGTAACCTTCAAGTGACCTTCTCCAAGAGAAGGACTGGATTGTTTAAGAAATCCAGCGAACTTACCACACTATGTGGTGCTGAGATGTTGATGATTGTGTTTTCACCGGGGAAGAAGGTATTCTCGTTTGGTCACCCGAGCGTCGAGGAATTGGCTGCTCGATTTATGGGGACTCATGGTCCATCCTCCTCCTCGATGGGGCTTTCCCACGAGACTCAACAGCTTGTGGAGGCTCACAGGCAGACTAACATCCAGGACCTGAATGTTCGACTAATGGCGGTTCAGGAACAGTTGGAGGCTGAGAAAAGGCGCGGGGAGGCCATTACCCAAGCCTTGCGTGCTGGAAGGGAGCAAAGATGGTGGGAACGTTCCATTGAGGAGATGAGCTATGCTCAACTCGAGCAGCTCAAGGGTTCTCTCGAGAATGTGAAGGCCATGGTTGCCCAACACATGTCCGAGGCTTCCAACCCGCTTCACTTGCTAGCGGCAACTAGCTCCTTTAATAATAATGGTGGCGAAGGTAGCTCCAATGGGTTCTTCAATTTCAATCGTGGTCCTCAGCCACCTACTTTTGGTGGTCTGAATCCAATGGCCCCTCCTCCTGCTATGGGGAGGAATTCGGGTTACTTCCCATAGTATTTTTAATTTTTTTTTACCATTTTAAGTTTATGGACGGGTTAATCCACAATTCGACCCATTATCAATTTATTCTCACATATATATCAAATTAACCACAACTCTCACATTTTAAAATTTAAGCATCATTATATATATATATTAGTTAGTTAAATGGACGAATACACGTTGTGGCTGAGTTGGGCTTAAGCCCACCCCAAGCTCATTCATAATTTTTATTTTTATTTTTTATATAATTAATTTAGAGTGAGGTGTTAGATTGAGTATGTAAGGTATTAGATTGAATGTGTAAGGTATTAGATTGAATGCTTAAAACATTGTTTGGGAAGGAGAAAGTAAAAAGGGAGTTTAAATAAGTTTATTTTATTTTTGTTTGATTTGAATGATTATTTAAATTTTTGCTTGTTTTAGAATTTGTTTAATATGACTTTTAATGTTTTTATAATTTATGAATATTTTATCTTTTAAATTTATTTATTTTTTTTATATTCAAATCATATTTTATAATAAATAATTATTTTATTTAAATAATTTATATTTCAAAAATAATAATATTATTATTATTCACACAATAACTAACTTTTAATATAAATATATATAAGAAAGTATTTTAAGTAATTTTATTTGGTTAGACAATTTTTTTATTATTATTTTACATGTTACAAATTGAATTTAAAATATTTTTATTATATTAAATTGTATAGAAACTTAATAATATTTTATTTTATTAAATTTATTTTGGTTTCATAACATATATTTTTTAATATTCCCTTATATATAAAAATGACTCTCAAATAGATCTAGGTTTGGGCTAAGAAAGGTTTTAACAAAAAAAAATATTGTAGAAAAGGGTTAAGGCTCCTTCATTTTTTATTTATTTATTATTTTCTTTTATAAATCTAAAAAAAAATCTAAACTTACATTAATCATTCGTTAAATTTATAGTTTTCTCATTATTTTATTCAACCCCACCCAAATTCTTTGACTAATTTTAATTATTTTTTCAAGCACACCCTAAGTGTAATTCTTGGGTCCGTCCCTGGTTAGTTATATTAGTTATATTGTTAAAATGTCTTGCGTTTATCTAATTTGGTGTTGAAATTAAAATATAAAGTGTTATTAGCCTAGTTGGTTAAAATGTTGTGCTTGTTTAGTTAGGTCGTAAGTTCGAAACATACATATAACATTTTTAATTTTATTTTTAACCATTTTATGTTTATGGGTGGGTCAACCCACAATCCGACCCATGTATCAAACCATTTTAAGTTTATGGACGGGTCAAGTCACAATCCGACCCAAGTATCCATTTACTCTCACATATATATCAAATTAACCATAGCTCTCGACCCGGTAATCTGAAAGTTTTAAAAATTAAGAATCATTATTTATTTATATATATATATATATATATATATATATATATAATTTTATATATTTAGTTGTGTTTAATGTTTAGGAGAGAATAGAGTAAGATCCGGACGGGTGACACAAATACTATCCCCGACCTATCCCCGGTCAATTACCGATTAAATCGGCGAAAATTGCCCAAACGAGATAATTCAGTTCGATTATCGCGAGACGGTTTTAAATTATCATTATTAATAACTTAAATTTGAAATATAAATATTGAGTTAATTTAATAATTATTAGGATATCAATTCATATTGTATTGAAACTTTAACAACAAATTATATATTTTAAACAAAATTAAAAATAAAGATACCCAAAACTTTTATTAAATAAAGAGGTAAAAGTTTGGATAGATCTATTTGAATAATTTTATTAAAATTTAACAATAAAACAACTACTTTTTTTTTTTTTTTTTTTATCCTTGCATATCTCTTATCCAACGGTCCAGATAAACTCTTAAACTCTATATGATTTGTACACGTATATATGGACCCACAAAATTACAGAAACCCCCTCAATCTAAGAAAACGACGACGAATCTCAAAGCTCTTCTTCTGCCATTTTCAAGTTCCTCTCCGACGAGCAATCGGAAGATTAATCCATCTCTTATCTTCCTTCGCAAGGTACTGTCTCGTCTTAGATCTTTCTCTCGTTACCTGAATTTCGACAAATTACCTATTTCTAATCAATCCTTACAGATTATGTTATTAAATTGTGTTTCCTGTTCAAATTATGTTGTTGAATCGATTTACACCTTTGGATTTCAGTTCTCTAGCATCTGGAACCCCCTGCCAGAACATTCTCTTTAAGATATTTTGATTCATGAACTCGAGAAGGTTAGCTGATACTGTTCTTTGATCGCATCTCGTGAGATCTGTTTTAGAATAGGAAGATAATCTTGTTATTTCGTATCTGTTGTTTACGATTCAGATGTGAATGACATTCTTCATTCCTTTTCTATCTGTTTTATTCTATATTCAGGGAATACCGTGGTGGAAGAGCTGCCCTTTTCGATGGAATTGAAGAGGGTGGTATCAGGGCTTCACCTATTTACTCTCATGAAATTGATGAACAGGATAATAACAGAGCAATTGATGGTTTGCAAGATAGAGTGCTCATGTTAAAGAGAGTAAGTTATTTTACTACCCACTTTATGTTCTCAACTTTTTTTTCTTTCGAAAACGGTTTAAAACCATTTCATTAGATCAACCCTAGTTTTAATTGTAAGACGACAAACAAACGACCCAAAAATTTCTGAATGGTAGAAGTCAAACTACATTACGAACACAACACGGGTTACCATGAAAAAAGAAAACAATCTATGTTCTCAACTTATGATGTAGTAAATGTATAACCTAGATTTCCATGTGTTGTTTGACAGCTGACAGGAGATGTACACGAGGAAGTCGAAAGCCATAACAGAATGTTGGATCGAATGGTATGTATGTGCCAGTAATAGTATCCTTTTATAATGTTAGGTTTAAATACTTGAAATTTGTGTTATCTATGTCTCAACAATGGCCTCATTTGTGTGTATTCATTCATTCATTATTATTACAGGGAAATGATATGGATTCGTCAAGGGGTATACTTTCAGGAACCATGGATAAATTCAAGATGGTATTTTCTAAGAAGACTGATTATTCTCATTCATTACTTGATGTTTGATTTTGTATTCTCGACAGAACTTCAATAATAAATTAAGTTTATGGCAGGTATTTGAGAAGAAATCAAGCCGGAATATGTTCACACTTGTTGCCGCGTTTGTAGTAATCTTTCTGGTTGTGTATTATTTTACAAGGTGATGATGATGATGATGATTCAATCACACATGAAATGAATTAGCTGCTTGCATGAGTGATAGTAGAGTAACCATCATGTGAGGTGTTTCAGTATGCTGCAACCCTAAGTAACATATATTTGAGATGATGACAATGAATATTTTTGAACTTTGAGTTGGCATATCTGTTGTTTGTTGCCTTCCTTTGTTACTAATACTCTATTGGAACTTGAAAACATTTATCTTTTTCCTCGTGAGCTATTTTTTTTTTTAATTCTTGGAGGAGGCTATAGAAGCTTTCTACTGTCATCAAAGCGTTTTCAGGGTTCGAACTTAAGATTCGAACATTTAAGTTTCTGTAAAGCTCCGAAGATGGATTCCCTAGTGTTAGAGAAGTTTTTACAATCATTTGAGCATTCCAGTAAAATGTTATTGAGAAATTCAGGAATTGTTCTGGTTTTGTTTTTCAGTCTAGCATGATGGACCCTAGTTTTTGTGGTTATGATTTTTGGTTTTCAGATAACATACTAGTAAGAACTAAGAAGTCTGGCTAACCATCTCCATTTCTTTCACACACAAAACCCTAGCTTCTGGGGACCTCCTTAAGAGAACCCAAATCAAGCACAGTGTATTGACTTCAAAATATACTCCCATTTGAATAGACTGGCAACAAAAACAGACAGCAAGAAATCATAACCAACCAAAAGGAATGGAAATGGAGAAAAGCAAAAGAATGAGTTAGATACTGAACCGCATGAAAATTGCACACCTCGATTAGACTAATCTCATTTGGGGTATCATCCCGAATAGTCACCATTTCCGCCACATAGGAGGGGATGTCTTTGTTGCGGCCACAACGCTCCCAAGAGCAGAGTCGGCCCATCTTAGCCTACAGATAAGATAATGAATGCCTAAACTGCGAGTTTGAGGTTTCATTTCTATTTCACTCTTTTTTTTAAATAAAATAAAAATGGATCAAAGGATTCTAACAATTTAAATGTTATAATATCAATATAAATAAGTTTATAATACCATACATTCAATTATACTTGCAATAAGAAAGATAGAAGGAATCTAGCTCTATCAATGGAGAATAAATAAGTTTATAATACCATACATTCAATTATACTTATAATAAGAAATATAGAAGGAATGTTTAGCTTTCTCAATGTAGAACCAAGACTCATACATGAGACTCTACCAATAGAGAATGAAGACTTCTAATTCAGTAATAAAACACTTTAGACTTGAAGACTCATATCTTAGTAGTAAAACACATTAACTATTTCTTGTTATCATCGAAAAGAGGGAGAAAAAAAAAGGACCAAGGCTAGTGTTTTATGGGTTTTGTGTTTGTTTTCCAAACAAGCCCTGGTTAATGAACATGAAATTAGTGGCTGTGGAGATATAGAGTGACACGTGGAATCAGTTGATTGGGTAATTAAAGATAAGGAATCCATGTTTTATAGGGTGTGTATTATTTTGATTCCTGCATTTTCCCCAAGTTTGTATATAATCTCAACTTCATCTCTACCAAATTCTCTCTTTTGTGGGTTTGAAATAAATCAATAATCAATGGCATCATCCTTCACCGCATCCGCTCCCAATTCATCCATCACTATTCTCCACAAAAGATCACCACTTCTTCAACCTTTCGCCGTGTTGGGTACTTACTGTCCTTCTCTGTATACATCAATCTCTTCTCACAGTAATCAAAACACTGATTAATAACTTCTTGCAGGATTGCCAGCAATGTCTAAGACAAAGGGGAAGATGATCATCAAGTGTGAGATGGAAATGGAAGATGGGAACAAGGGTTCAAGTGCAAAAACCAAGGGTGTGGCTTTGCTGGCGGCGGCGAGTGCGGCGGCGCTGTCGAGCCCGGCCATAGCTCTGGTGGACGAAAGGATGAGCACGGAAGGGATTGGACTTCCGTTTGGACTGAGCAATAATTTGTTGGGTTGGATTCTTTTGGGTGTTTTTGGTTTGATTTGGACATTGTATACTGTTTATACAGGAACATTGGATGAAGATGATGATTCTGGATTGTCTCTCTAGAAATTCATAAATTTTTATTGTAAGACAAACTATGTATATTTTTGTAGTTTTATTTTATTTGTAATTGCAATTATTCAATAATAATCATATCTTCCACTTAATAATCATCAATTTCTCAAATTTCTTTTTAATATTACAATCATTCATCATGTCTCTGAGCTTATTTGATCTTTGAGTTTTCTGGATTTGTACTTAAAACCATAATTATTCTTTTATTCATCTATTGAAATATCAAAAATATTTTTTATTTAATTATTTAAAATTAATTTATCATATTTAAGAGAGAATTTTTTTTTTAAATATATTTTGATATTTTCTCAACAAAAAAGACTATTTTTTTTTTAAATTTAATTAAAAACTTAAGAACAATGACCTCTAAGAGAGCTTCTTTTGGTTTATTTGAATTATTTTTATTAATTTTATTTAATAATAAATAAGTAAATTATTTGAATTTTTAATTGGTTGAGTTATTATAATATTTATTTAATTTAAAATTTATAAAATTATAAAATTATTTTTCTTTTAAAATTGTCCATTAAATATTAAAAAGTGGAAATTGTTTAAAAGTATTAAAACCCTACTCACAAACAAACAAAATATGAAATCAGACAAATAAAAATAATGAAGTACAATAAGAGTTAAAAAATAAAAATTATAAGTCAAAGAAACCAAAAAATTAAACATGAACGAAGGTTTTCAAAGAAGAACCTCCAAGAAAGGTGATGCCGACTCAATTGACTTTCTAGAACGCGTATCAGATAGTATCGTAATAATAACATTATAAATAATACTTTTTAATTACTATCTTAGAAAGTATTACTCTGACTCCCAAAAATCACAATTAAGACTGAGGTTTTTCGGTTCGGGCCAAGACCAAAGACTTAGTATAATTGTACTCACGACCGAAAAAATATGATTCTAAAAAATCCAAGTCATGAGACCGGACAGATACCTTAGGACCGTGACATTTAAATTAAGACCGAGATATTTTCTTTAGAGCCTAGAAGGTGTTTTCTTAAGACCCGAAATATTTTCTTAAGACCCAAAATATTGACTTAGACCGAGAAATCTTGACTTAGACCAAGACCCATGACTTACTCGACAAGTCTTGTTCTTGATTTGACTCTTACCCATAATAAATTAAACTAACCATAGTTTCATATTCCAGCCCATGGTTTTGTTAAGTAACCCATGGTTTTGTGCAAACAACACATGCAATGGCAGCATGCATTCGCCAAATGTCAAAAATGCAGATGTATGCCCTTTTATTTAGGATCGGGCGACACTTGTCCAACCACCCAACCAAGACTTAGTCTATTTAAAACTCACTAGTGATTCATTGTCTTGATGTTGCCACTTTCTCTCTCTAAAACGAAATTAGACCAACAAATCTTAGAAGACCTTGAAGAACAACAATACCTTAGAGCCCTTGAAGATCCCTTGAAGATCCATCGATCTTAGCGGCTTCCAAGTATTTTTCTTAAAACCCACTTTAAAAACCCACACATGCAATATTATTCATGTACTTTCTAATAACCAATGCATGTTATTTTTAAAGCTTGATTTGTATTTGCATGGACTTGATTTTAATGATAAACTAGGTTGATCATCATTCTTTCAAAGTATGAGACATTTTTCTGGATTTATATCATCGTTTTCCAAAATAAATATATGATTCTGCCTTGCATGTTCTTGGTTTATAAAGGCAGATCTAGTTTTACTTGCATGATGCTGTTTTTATAAAGCATACTATGTTTTTATGATCATGGTGAAACAAAATAAGACATTGATGGATTATATGGGATGATGGCCAACCAAGATGAGCTCTGATGGTTCTGATTCCAAAATTATGGATGTTATTATTATTATTATTATTATTATTATATGGGACTGAGTTCTGGAGACGAGCTCCCAAAACATCTACCCACACATAAATGTGTCCAAAAACAGGAATGTGGGCTTTAGAGATGGACTCCGATAAGTACCCTTCCAACCATGTGCTTAAAAGTTACGGATCTTTCCCTTCAGGATCAGCTCTAAAGGGCTTAGGGTCAAAATTTTGTGCTCAAGTTATGACTGTACAATCACCTTGATTAAATGTGTTTAAAACTCACATGCATCCTTTTATAAGTCATGTTTATGCATATCTCATTCTTTTGACCGAAATGTTATTATTTTATTGCATCGTTTTGAAAATCCTTTAAATGCTTGTTGAGTCTTTAGGCTCACTATGCTTGTGTGGTGTAGATACTCCTCCTTAGATTTTATACAACAGCTGGAGAGAATCCTTGGAGTGACAGCAACTTGCAGGATTGAGTGTGGAAGGAGGGACCCTAGCTGATTATGTTGGTTTATTTTGTGAACTTTTGTTGCATGGTTGTATTTCGTTTTATGAATGGACCAAATACTTTGTAATGTTTTCAAAACTGCTGGACCTTTTCTATTAAAGCACATAATATTTTATGGCATCTTTTGGCAACAAGTGTATTCGTTTTTAAAAATTGTCTTTAAAGGATGAATCCATCTTTTAGCTTCCGCATAAATGACAGTTTTCCGGTATTTTATATGTTCAAGCATGCTTAGATTCCATCATCTTTATGTTAGACCGGTAATTTTAGACTTAGGAACGTTTGCAATTGGTATCAGAGCAACGGTCCCGATTCTTTGTACTCCCACACTCATGCGCCTTCTGTTGCAACTCCAAGAGCTCTCCTTCAAAGTCTGTAAGTTATTTGATAATTTGCATCATAAATTTGTTATTATTATAATTAAATAAAGTACTGCCAATACAGTAATGAGATAGGCAATAACCCAGCTTATGTAAATGTTAAGCTGTTATTAAGATGTAGTTTATTTCTAATAGAACCATGAGAGGAGGGACTAGGGCGAATGCTGCTACTTCTTCAGACGAACCAGTCAGAGATGATGTTTTAATAGGACTGGTTAGGCGTTGAGGGATCAGAACAGACTTCAAAGTGAGCAAATGCGGGAAATGTTTCATGCCAATATTAACAATTATAACAACCAAGGTAACAACAACAATACTGATGGAGGGAAGCAGCCGATATACAAGAATTCATGGGCTTCAAACCGGCTGAGTTCAATGGAAGCACTGATCCCATGGTTGCTGAGGAATGGATTCAGTCCCTAGAAACAATCTTTGAGTTCATGCAAATCAGTAATGGGGATAGGGTGCGGTGCACAACTTTTATGTTTAGGGACGATGCTCGTATATGGTGGCAAGGAGCAAAGTCTACTATAGACCTTGCTACTATATCTTGGGAAAAATTCAAGGACACCTTTTTATGGTAAATATTTCACCCTTTGCACCAGAAACAAGTTGGCCCGTGAGTTTCTAGAAATCAGACAAGGTGACGCTAGCGTGACTGACTATGTGAAGAAGTTTGAGAGGGGACGATATTTTGCTCCCATGATCCTTGGGAGTGCGACCATGGAACTTAATCATTTTATGGAGGGGTTTAATGCTACTATCAAGAGGGACGTGTGCCTTAGTGAAGCGACCACTATGAGAGAAACTATTGAGAAGGTTCTGATGTCAAAAAAGGATAGTGCTGACATTGTAAAGGAGTCCACGGCCAAGAGGAACAACTATGCTGGAAGAGATTCGCAAAGACCCAACTTCAAAAGGCCTGTTCAACAACCTTTTAATCAATATGCACCCCAACAGCAGACAAGGAACTCATTCCAGGGTCAAAACTATCAAGGTTCACAACCGCAACAAAATCAACAAAGAAGGATTCAGCCTGCTAAGCCAGCAGTGTCGGCCAAGGCTCCAACTATGTCAAAACCAACCTGTACTCAATGTGGTCGGTCTCACCAAGGTGAATGTTTGTATGGGACCAACTTCTGTTTCAACTGCAAGAAACAAGAAGATCTTTCACGCGACTGTCCATAGAAGAAGGCCATTGTTCCCGATAGAGTGTTTGCAATGAATCAAGAAGAAGCAGACCCAAATTCCACCATCATTACGAGTAATCTTCTAATTTACAACACCCTAGCTAATACTTTAACTGATACTGGTGCAACATACTCTTTTGTTTCTGCCAACTTTGTTCAAAAATCTGGTTTGAGATCCGATGAAACTAAGACTGTGTATAGTATTTCTCTACCATCAGGAACAAGTTTGAACACTAATAAGTATGTTAAGGCCTGTAAGGAATATATCCAAAAGCACAAGATGCTAGTAATCTTGTGGTAGTAGAAATGGGTGGTTTTGATGTCATTTTAGAAATGGACTGGCTAACTCGTCATGAGGCTCACATTGACTGTAAGAAAAAGACACTATTTTTAATTGATCAAGATGGGAGAACATTCCAGTTCAGAGCAACACCTCCACCCAATCCTTCCTTTAAAATTCAATAGCCGCTTACATCAGGGGTTCCAATAGTGTTGTTTACTTCTTATGCTATACTAGGAGTTCAGCTACCTAGACTTGAGGACATCAATGTTGTAAAAGACTTTCCTGGTGTGTTTCCTGAAGAAATCAATGGTCTACCACCACCACTAAGAGAGGTAGAGTTTGGAATCACGTTGAAGGAGGGAACACATCCAATTTCTAAGGCACCTTATAGGTTAGCACCCACGGAGTTGAAGGAGATGAAAGATCAACTAGAAGACTATCAGAGCAATGGTCCAGATCCTTTGTACTCCCACACTCATGCGCCTGCTGTTGCAACTCCAAGAGCTCTCCTTCAAAGTCTGTAAGTTATTTGATAACTTGTATCATAAAATTGTTATTATTATAATTAAACAAAGTACTGCCAATACAGTAATGAAATAGGGCAGTAACCCAGCTTATGTAAATGTTAAGCTGTTATTTAGATGTAGTTTTATTTCTAATAGAACCATGTGAGGAGGGACTAGGGCGAATGCTGCTACTTCTTTAGACGAACCAGCCAGGGATGATGTTTTAATAAGGTTGGTAAAGGCGTTGAGGGATCAGAACAGACTTTAAAGTGAGCAAATGCGAGAAATGTTTAATGCCAATATGAACAATAACAACAACCAAGGTAGCAACAACAATACTGATGGAGGGCAGCAACCGATATACAAGCAATTCATGGGCTTCAAACCGGCTGAGTTCAATGGACGCACTAATCTCATGGTTGATGAGGAATGGATCCAGTCCCTAGAAACAATCTTTGAGTTCATGCAAATCAGTAATGGGGATAGGGTGCGGTGCGCAACTTTTATGTTTAGGGACGATGCTCGTATATTGTGGTAAGGAGCAAAGTCTGCTATAGACATTGCTACTATATCCTGGGAAGAATTCAAGGACACCTTTTATGGTAAATATTTCACCCTTAGCACCAGAAACAAGTTGGCCCGTGAATTTCTGGAAATCAGACAAGGTGACGCTAACAGGAAAGTCTACCTCTCTTAGTCTTCTAGTTGATCTTTCATCTCCTTCAACTTCGTGGGTGCTAACCTATAAGGTGCCTTAGAAATTGGATGTATTCCCTCTTTCAACGTGATGCCAAACTCTACCTCTCTTAGTGGTGGTAGACCATTGATGTCTTCAGGAAACACATCAGGAAAGTCTCTTACAACTTTGATGTCCTCAAGTCTAGGTAGCTGAACTCCTAGCATAGAATAAGAAGTAGACAACACTATTGGAACCCCTGATGTAAGCGGCTGTTGAATTTTAAAGGAAGGATTGGGTGGATGTGTTGCTCTGAACTGGAATGTTCTCCCATCTTGATCAATTAAAGATACTGTCTTTTTCTTACAGTCGATGTGAGCCTCATGACGAGTTAGCCACTCCATTCCTAAAATGATATCAAAACCAACCATTTCTACTACCACAAGATTTACTAGCATCTTGTGCTTTTGGATATATGCCTTACAGGCCTTAACATACTTATTAGTGTTCAAACTTGTTCCTGATGGTAGGGAAATACTATACACAGTCTTAGTTTTATCGGGTCTCAAACCAGATTTTTGAACAAAGTTGGCAGAAACAAAAGAGTGTGTTGCACCAGTATCAATTAAAGTATGAGCTAAGGTGTTGGCAATTAGAAGATTACCCGTAATGATGGTGGAATTATGGTATGCTTCTTCTTGATTCATTACAAACACTCTACCCGGAACAATGGCCTTTTTCTGTGGACAGTCGCGTGAAAGATGTCCTTATTTCTTGCAATTGAAACAGAAGTTGGTCCCATACAAACATTCACCTTGGTGAGACCGACCACATTGAGTACATGTTAATTTTGACATAACTGGAGCCTTGGCCGACACTGCTGGCTTAGCAGGTTGAATTCTCCTTTGTTGATTTTGTTGATGTTGTGGCCCTTGATAATTTTGACCCTGAAATAAGTTCATTGTCTGCTGTTGGGGTGCATATTGATTAAAAGATTGTTGAACAGGCCTTTTGAAGTTGGGTCCTTGCGAATCTCTTCCAGCATAGTTGTTCCTCTTGGCTTGGAACTCCTTTACAATGTCAGCGCTATCCTTTTCTGCCATCAGCGCCTTCTCAATAGTTTCTCTCATAGTGGTCGCTCCACTAAGGCGCACGTCCCTCCTGATAGTAGCATTAAGCCCCTTCATAAAATGATTGAGTTCCATGGCCGCACTCCCAAGGATCATGGGAGCAAAATATCGTCCCCTCTCAAACTTTTTCACATAGTCAGCCACACTAGCGTCACCTTGTCTGATTTCCAGAAACTCACGGGCCAACTTGTTCCTGGTGCTAAGGGTAAAATATTTACCATAAAAGGTGTTCTTGAATTCTTCCCAGGATATAGTAGCAAGGTCTACAACAAACTTTGCTCCTTGCCACCATATACGAGCATCGTCCCTAAACATAAAAGTTGTGCACCGCACCCTATCCCCATTACTAATTTGCATGAACTCAAAGATTGTTTCTAGGGATTGGGTCCATTCCTCAGCAACCATGGGATCAGTGCTTCAATTGAACTCAACTGGTTTGAAGCCCATGAATTGCTTGTATATCGGCTGCTTCCCTCCATCAGTATTGTTGTTGCTACCTTGGTTGTTATTATTATTCATATTGCATTAAACATTTCTCGTATTTGCTCACTTTGAAGTCTGTTCTGATCCCTCAATGCCTCTACCAGGCCTATTAAAATGTCATCCTTGGCTGGTTCGTCTGAAGAAGTAGCAGCATTCGCCCTAGTGTCTCTTCTCATGGTTCTATTAGAAATAAAAACTACATCTTAATAGCATCTTAACATTTGTATAAGTTGGGTTACTGTCCTATCTCATTACTGTATTGGAAGTACTTATTTAATTATAATAATAATAATTTTATGATGCAAGTTATCAAATAACTTACAGACTTTGAAGGAGAGCTCTTGGAGTTGCAACAGTAGGTTGTCACGGGCTCAGTCTTTTCACTAACGATCCGTGCGGCACTAGTTACGATCTTCTCAAGAACGAGTAACTAGTCAGCCTTACTCGACGCAACACTCGACGTTTAATAGAATTGACACAAGAATTCTAGAGAGAGAGTAACTCTTACAAAGAATAGTATTATATATTACTAGAATACTTGGTGATTTACAATGTAATACCTTACATGTATTTATAGGTCTAATTTTAGCTATTACATTAATGACACACTAATTTAAGGCATTCCTTATAAGTGTCAATCAGTGATGCACTAATTTAGGGATTCCTTCTAATTGTCAATTAGTGATGGACTAATCAAAGACATTCCTTTTAAGTATCAATCAGTGATGCATTAATCAAGGACATGCCTTTCAACTCTCAATTAGTGATGCATCAATCAAGCACCTGCCTTCCTTCCAGCTAGAATATTCCTTGCATTGGGCTTAAGCGGGCTTAAGCCTCCTCCTCTTCTTGGGCCAGGAATATTGGGTCGTGACATTCTCCTTAAGCATCCTCTTCCTGGGCCAGGAAGATTGGGCTGTGACATTCTCCCCCACTCAATCTAGCGACGTCCTCATCGTTTCCTCCTTGTAGGCCTAGATGATGTCTCCACATAAGATAAAAGTTTTGAGCGACATGCTGGCTTTCTAACACGTTTCTTCTCTAAGAAAGGGCCTTCATATTGCCTCACAAGCCTCTTATGAACTTTGAAAAATTGTCTCTCATAATGGAGGAGAAGTTTTACTATCACTCAGTTTCCTCCGAACTCCAAGTGTTTTCTCTTCTTGTCCTCCCATTTCTTCATTCTTTTGGCGGTCTTGGCTATTTCGCACTTCTCTTCCTTGAAGGAAAACTCCTCTGGTTGCCTCTTCAATTCCGCCAATTTGGGAGGTTTAGTGCGATAAAGAACCGCCGCCGATGGTTTAGTACATTTGACTGCATCTTCTCTATTATCCACCTCTCTCTTATGGTGGAGTTTCTCTAATACTCCAGCGGGCATTACATCGTGACCTTTCTCTAGGACAGTTGTAACTTCTGGATGTATCTTCTCTTTAGATACAGTTTTCTCATCTTCTTTCACAGTGACAAAGGATGATGGGTAGGTGTCCTCCGCACCTTTTGAGAGTTGCATGGCAGATAGGTGCCTAGTTTCTCTCTTGCCCTCTCTTGTTAAAGGTATTGTGCGAGTATTACCTTGCTCTAGAATGTACATCATATTAGCAGAAGGGAGTAGGATGGCATTACCTTGTCTAGGAACTCTATACCGAGAACCATTTTATAGTCATCCATGTCGATAATGGAGAAATCTAGAAGGCCGGTGCACTCCCCCAAGTTGATCTTTACATTACGAGCAACTCCATTAGTCGCACTTGGTACCGAGTTAACTGCTTTAAGCTACCCTTTCTCTTTAGTGTACTTAATCCCCAGTCTTCCTGCCTCCTTTACCTCTAGAAAATTGTTGTTGGCTCCCGTATTCAACAAAGTTTTAACCATGTGGTTTCTTACTCTAGTTTCCACAAATAGTCATCATTTCTTCGCGGACTTTGACTTATCAAACTTTGCTGTAACGACACTAAGTAGGTTTAACGACCCCAACCGAGCTTCATCGTGAAGGCGTTTTTGTTCCTCCATCAATGCTGATAGTTTGTTCTTCATTGGGCACTCTCTTGCTTTGTGCGGCCCTTCACAAAAGAAACACTTTATCTGGAGTTTCTCTCCACGTTTCTCGTCCCGATCTCTTTTACCATTGGATTTGATAAACTTAACTGGGTCTTCATTGTTATGGAGATGGTCTCCACCATTTTCCCCATTGTCATTCCTTTCATAGGTCGACTTTGCTTTCTCTTGCCTTCTCATCTCGACAAGAGATTCAGCCACGGCAATTGTGGAGCTTAGATCTTGGACACTACGTCGTTCCAATTCCAACTTCGCCCACATTTGTAGACCATCAGTGAAGGCAAACAATGCTTCGCCGTCTAAGTAGTTAAGGATCTCAAGAAGAGTAGCGATGAACTCCTTGACATACTCCTTGATACTCCCTTTTTGTGAGAGCTGCCGAAACTTGGCCCTTGTTTCTCGAATAGCGTTTTCAGGATAGAACTGTCTCTTGAGTTCCTCCTTGAATTCACCCCATGTATTGATAGAACACGTACCTCTTTCAATGTCGATACTCCTTCGCCTCCACCACAACATTGCGGTGTCTTCCAGGTATGTCGTGGCAGTATCTATCTTCCTCGCCTCTTCTACTAGGCCGAGTGCTTTGAAATACTGGTCTAGACTCCATAAAAAGTTGTCGATCTCTTTCGCATTCCTCTCGCCTAAATACGCTTTAGGCCTTTGAACGTCTATCTTTATCGGATTGGGGACTCCTACAGGCGCACGTCCGCACTCTTGCGTAATTGCCTTCTTGAGTAACGCCACATCCTCTTTGGTAGCTTGTAACTTAGAAGTCATTACCTCGAGTTTCTCGGTCAAGGTATTGATTTTACCAAGGAGGGTCTACTCCACGATCTGAGTTTGCTCTTGACATTTGAGCAAGCCTTCGTTCAGGGCACCTTGCATTCCTTCTCGGAGCTCGTCTCTCTCCTTCTCAAGCTCGGCAATGCGTTCCTCTAGGTCTCCGGCATTATCTTGTCCGTACGCCATAGTGAGTTCTATCTTCTCCAACATGGCGATAATGTCAATAATAGCGTCTCTTGATCTTTCTCTTTCTTTGGTAGCTTTGGATCCTCCTACATGAACTTTGCGAGAGTTCCTACCATCTTCTCCGGTCCCGTGGGGAAGATTCTCTACTTCGTCCACGACCTTTGAACTTTCATCCGATCTCTTCGTCATTTCAGCTCTGATACCAATTGTCACGGGCTCAGTCTTTTCACTGACGATCCGTGCGGCACTAGTTACGATCTTCTCAAGAACGAGTAACTAGTCAGCCTTACTCGACGCAACACTCGACGTTTAATAGAATTGACACAAGAATTCTAGAGAGAGAGTAACTCTTACAAAGAATAGTATTATATATTACTAGAATACTTGGTGATTTACAATGTAATACCTTACAGGTATTTATAGAACTAATTTTAGCTATTACATTAATGACACACTAACTTAGGGCATTCCTTATAAGTGTCAATCAGTGATGCACTAATTTAGGGATTGCTTCTAATTGTCAATTAGTGATGGACTAATCAAGGACATTCCTTTTAAGTATCAATTAGTGATGCATTAATCAAGGACATGCCTTTCAACTCTCAATTAGTGATGCATCAATCAAGCACCTGCCTTCCTTCCAGCTAAAATATTCCTTGCATTGGGCTTAAGCGGGCTTAAGCCTCCTCCTCTTCTTGGGCCAGGAATATTGGGTCGTGACATTCTCCTTAAGCCTCCTCTTCCTGGGCCAGGAAGATTGGGCTGTGACATTCTCCCCCACTCAATTTAGCGACGTCCTCATCGTTTCCTCCTTGTAGGCCTAGATGATGTCTCCACATAAGATAAAAGTTTTGAGCGACATGCTGGCTTTCTAACCCGTTTCTTCTCTAAGAAAGGGCCTTCGTATTGCCTCACAAGCCCCTTATGAACTTTGGAAAATTGTCTCTCTTGATGGAGGAGAAGTTTTACTATCACTCGGTTTCCTCCAAACTCCAAGTGTCTTCTCTTCTTGTCCTCCCATTTCTTCATTCTTTTGGCGGTCTTGGCTATTTCGCACTTCTCTTCCTTGAAGGGAAACTCCTCTGGTTTCCTCTTCAATTCCTCCAATTTGGGAGGTTTAATGCGATAAAGAATCGTCGCCGATGGTTTAGTACATTTGACTACATCTTCTCTGTTATCCACCTCTCTCTTATGGTGGAGTTTCTCTGATACATCGTGACCTTTCTCTAGGACAGTTGTAACTTCTGGATGTATCTTCTCTTTAGATGCAGTTTTCTCATCTTCTTTCACAGTGACAAAGGATGATGGGTAGGTGTCCTCCGCACCTTTTGAGAGTTGCATGGCAGATAGGTGCCTAGTTTCTCTCTTGCCCTCTCTTGTTAAAGGTATTGTGCGAGTATTACCTTGCTCTAGAATGTACATCATATTAGCAGAAGGGAGTAGGATGGCATTACCTTGTCTAGGAACTCTATACCGAGAACCATTTTGTAATCATCCATATCGATAATGGAGAAATCCAGAAGGCCGGTCCACTCCCCCAAGTTGATCTTTACATTACGAGCAACTCCATAAGTCGCACTTGGTGCCGAGTTGACTGCTTTGAGCCACCCTTTCTCTTTAGTGTACTTAATCCCCAGTCTTCCTGCCTCCTTTACCTCTAGAAAATTGTTGTTGGCTCCCGTATCCAACAAAGCTTTAACCATGTGGTTTTTTACTCTAGTTTCCACAAATAATCATCCTTTCTTCGCGGACTTTGACTTATCAAACTTTGCTGTAACGACACTAAGTAGGTTTAACGACCCCAACCGAGCTTCATCGTGAAGGCGTTTTTGCTCCTCCATCAATGCTGATAGTTTGTTCTTCATTGGGCACTCTCTTGCTTTGTGCGGCCCTTCACAAAAGAAACACGTTATCTGGAGTTTCTCTCCACGTTTCTCGTCCCGATCTCCTTTACCATTGGATTTGATAAACTTAACTAGGTCTTCATTGTTATGGAGATGGTCTCCACCATTTTCCCCATTGTCATTCCTCTCATAGGTCGACTTTGCTTTCTCTTGCCTTCTCATCTCGACAAGAGATTCATCCACGGCAATTGTGGAGCTTAGATCTTGGACACTACGTCGGTCCAATTCCAACTTCGCCCACATTTGTAGACCATCAGTGAAGGCAAACAAGGCTTCGTCGTCTGAGTAGTTAGGGATCTCAAGGAGAGTAGCGATGAACTCCTTGACATACTCCTTGATACTCCCTTTTTGTGAGAGCTGCCGCAACTTGGCCCTTGCTTCTCGAATATCGTTTTCAGGATAGAACTGTCTCTTGAGTTCCTCCTTGAATTCACCCCATGTATTGATAGAACACGTACCTCTTTCAATGTCGATACTCCTTCGCCTCCACCACAACATTGCGGTGTCTTCCAGGTATGTCGTGGCAGTATCTATCTTCCTCGCCTCTTCTACTAGGCCGAGTGCTTTGAAATACTGGTCTAGACTCCATAAGAAGTTATCGATCTCTTTCGCATTCCTCTCGCCTAAATACGCTTTAGGCCTTTGAACGTCTATCTTTATCGGATTGGGGACTCCTACAGGCGCACGTCCGCACTCTTGCGTAATTGCCTTCTTGAGTAACGCCACATCCTCTTCGGTAGCTTGTAACTTAGAAGTCATTACCTCGAGTTTCTCGGTCAAGGTATTGATTTCATCAAAGAGGGTCTGCTCCACGATCTGAGTTTGCTCTTGACATTTGAGCAAGCCTTCGTACAGGGCACCTTGCATTCCTTCTCGGAGCTCGTCTCTCTCCTTCTCAAGCTCGGCAATGCGTTCCTCTAGGTCTCCGGCATTATCTTGTCCGTACGCCATAGTGAGTTCTACCTTCTCCAACCTGGCGATAATGTCAATGATAGCGTCTCTTGATCTTTCTCTTTCTTTGGTAGCTTTGGATCCTCCTGCATGAACTTTGCGAGAGTTCCTACCATCTTCTCCGGTCCCGTGGGGAAGATTCTCTATTTCGTCCACGACCTTTGAACTTTCATCCGATCTCTTCGTCATTTCAGCTCTGATAC
Source organism: Impatiens glandulifera (assembly GCF_907164915.1). NCBI lineage: Eukaryota > Viridiplantae > Streptophyta > Magnoliopsida > Ericales > Balsaminaceae > Impatiens > Impatiens glandulifera. The sequence goes on from NC_061862.1 coordinate 152,530,627, forward strand.
CAATTGTCACGGGCTCAGTCTTTTCACTAACGATCCGTGCGGCACTAGTTACGATCTTCTCAAGAACGAGTAACTAGTCAGCCTTACTCGACGCAACACTCGACGTTTAATAGAATTGACACAAAAATTCTAGAGAGAGAGTAACTCTTACAAAGAATAGTATTATATATTACTAGAATACTTGGTGATTTACAATGTAATACCTTACAAGTATTTATAGGACTAATTTTAGCTATTACATTAATGACACACTAATTTAGGGCATTCCTTATAAGTGTCAATCAGTGATGCACTGATTTAGGGATTCCTTCTAATTGTCAATTAGTGATGGACTAATCAAGGACATTCCTTTTAAGTATCAATTAGTGATGCATTAATCAAGGACATGCTTTTCAACTCTCAATTAGTGATGCATAAATCAAGCACCTGCCTTCCTTCCAGCTAGAATATTCCTTGCATTGGGCTTAAGCGGGCGTAAGCCTCCTCCTCTTCTTGGGCAAGGAATATTGGGTCGTGACATTCTCCTTAAGCCTCCTCTTCCTGGCCAGGAAGATTGGGCTGTGACATTCTCCCCCACTCAATCTAGCGACGTCCTCATCGTTTCCTCCTTGTAGGCCTGGATGATGTCTCCACATAAGATAAAAGTTTTGAGCGACATGCTGGCTTTCTAACCCGTTTCTTCTCTAAGAAAGGGCCTTCGTATTGCCTCACAAGCCCCTTATGAACTTTAGAAAATTGTCTCTCTTGATGGAGGAGAAGTTTTACTATCACTCGGTTTCCTCCAAACTCCAAGTGTTTTCTCTTCTTGTCCTCCCATTTCTTCATTCTTTTGGCGGTCTTGGCTATTTCGCACTTCTCTTCCTTGAAGGGAAACTCCTCCGGTTGCCTCTTCAATTCCTCCAATTTTGGAGGTTTAGTGCGATAAAGAACCGACGCCGATGGTTTAGTACATTTGACTACATCTTCTCTGTTATCCACCTCTCTCTTATTGTGGAGTTTCTCTGATACTCCAGCGGGCATTACATCGTGACCTTTTTCAAGGACAGTTGTAACTTCTGGATCAAAAGTTCACAAAATAAACCAACATAATCAGCTAGGGTCCCTCCTTCCACACTCAATCCTGCAAGTTGTTGTCACTCCAAGGATTCTCTCCATTTGTTGTATAAAATCTAAGGAGGAGTACCTACACCACACAAGCATAGTGAGCCTAAAGACTCAACAAACATTTAAAGGATTTTCAAAACGCTGCAATAAAATAATAACATTTCGGTCAAAAGAATGAGATATGCATAAAGATGACTTATAAAAGGATGCATGTGAGTTTTAAACACATTTAATCAAGGTGATTGTACAGTCATAACTTGAGCACATAATTTTGACCCTAAGCCCTTCAGAGCTGATCCTGAAGGGAAAGATCCGTAACTTTTGAGCACATGGTTGGAAGGGTACTCTTCGGAGTCCATCTCTAAAGCCCAAATCCCTATTTTTGGACACATTTCTGTGTGGGTAGATGTTCTGGGAGCTCGTCTCCAGAACTCAGTCCCATATCATAATAATAATAATAATAACAGCCATAATTTTGGAATTATAACCACCAGAGCTCATCTTGGTTGGCCATCATCCCATATAATCCGTCAATGCCTTATTTTGTTTCACCATGATCATAAAAACATAGTATGCTTTATAAAAACAGCATCATGCAAGAAAACGAGATCTGCCTTTATAAACCAAGAAATGCAAGGAAGAATCATATATTTATTTTGGAAAACGATGATATAAATCCAGAAAAACGTCTCATACTTTGAAAGAATGATGATCAGCCCAGTTTATCATTAAAATCAAGTCCATGCAAATACAAATCAAGCTTTAAAAATAACATGCATTGGTTATTAGAAAGTACATGAATAATATTGCATGTGTGGGTTTTTAAAGTGGGTTTTAAGAAAAATAATTGCCTTATGATCCTAAAGCCGCTAAGATCGATGGATCTTCAAGGGATCTAAGCTATTGCTGTTCTTCAAGGTCTTCTAAGATTTGTTGGTCTAATTTCGTTTTAGAGAGAGAAAGTGGCAACATCAAGACAATGAATCACTAGTGAGCTTTAAATAGACTAAGTCTTGGTGGGGTGGTTGGACAAGTGTCGCCCGATCCTAAATAAAAGGGCATGCATCTGCATTTTTGACACTCGACGAATGCATGCTGCCATTGCATGTGTTGTTTGCACAAAACCATGGGTTACTTAGAAAAACCATGGGCTGGAATATGAAACTATGGTTAGTTTAATTAACTATGGGTAAGAGTCAAATCAAGAACAAGACTTGTCGAATAAGTCATGAGTCTCGGTCTCAGTCAAGATTTCTCGGTCTAAGTCAATATTTTGGGTCTTAAGAAAATATTCCGGGTCTTAAGAAAACACCTTATGGGCCCTAAAGAAAATATATCAGTCTTAATATAAATGTCACGATCCTAAGGTATCTGTCTCGGTCTCATGACTTGGATTTTCTGGAATCATATTTCCCTGGTCGTGAGTACAATTATACTAAGTCTTTGGCCTTGGCCCGGACCGAAGAACCTCGGTCTTAATTGTGATTTTTGGGTGTCACACTTTATCGACGACATTCTGGTCTACTCTCGAACAAAAGGAGATCATGCACAACATTTGGCTTTGGTTTTGCAAGTGCTAATGAAGAACCAACTTTTCGCAAAACTAAGCAAGTGTGAATTTAGTTGAGTCAAATAACATTCTTGGGTCATATTATTTCATCTAGGGGCATTGAGGTTGATCCTGTAAAAGTAGAAGTAGTTAAGGGTTGGGCTGCACCCACAAGTGTGACTGAAGTGAGAAATTTTCTGGGTTTAGCCGGCTATTACAGAAGGTTCATCAAGGGATTCTCCAAGATCGCCTTGCCTCTTACTACCTTGACCAGAAAAGATCACAAGTTCGTTTAGACTGAGGAGTGCGCAAAAAGTTTTGAAACATTGAAAAACAGTTTGATATCAGCTTCTGTTCTCACCATTCCAGATGAAGTATGAAATTTTACTGTGTTCACTGATGCCTCAAAGCATGGTTTGGGGGCTGTGTTGATGTAGAATGGAAATGTTGTAGCTTATTCTTCAAGGCAGCTCAAGACCCACAAAAAAATTATCCCACGCATGACTTGGAATTAGCAGCAGTTGTGTTCTCCTTGAAGATCTGAAATCATTATCTCTATGGTGAAAAATGTCAGATCTTCACAGATCATCAAAGCTTGAAGTATCTGTTCAATCAAATGGAGCTCAACATGAGACAAAGGCACTGGCTAGAGTTGGTTAAAGACTACGATTGCGAATTTTTTTATCAACCAGGTAAAGCTAATGTGGTAGCAGACGCATTGAGCCGTAAGTCAAGTACACTAAATCAGATTACTTCACAACCAAACTTAGTTCTGGAATTCGAAAGGCTAAACTTGGCAGTGATAGAGCCAAAGCAAGAGTGTATTCTAGCAACTTTGGCTATTGTACCAGACCTTATTGATAAAATTCGGTCGGGTCAAGCTCAAGATCCACAGTTGACTCTTTGGAGGCAAAGGGATGAAAAGAAAGGCACCTTTTTATATACAACCTGGTCTATCATAATAATCGTTTATGGGTACCATCTGTTGACTCATTAAGGCAAGAAGTATTACCCGAGGCATATTCCACTCCATACTCTGTTCATCCAGGTAGTACCAAGATGTTTAAAGATCTGTAGATGTTATACTGGTGGCCAAGAATGAAGAAGGACATCATGAAATATGTGAGTGAATGCCTAACCTGCCAGCAAGTGAAAATTGAGCATCAAAAGCCTGCTGATTGATATGCCTGTTGCCCATACCTGTTTCAAAATGGGATGATATATCCATGGATTTCGTTGTTAGCTTACCCGTGACCCTTCGTAAGATGAATGCAATATGGGTCATAGTGGATCGTCTCACAAAGTCAGCTCACTTTCTGCCAGTTAAAACAACTTTCACAATGATCCAATATGCAGAGTTATACCTTCAGGAAATCGTTCGGCTACATGGAGTTCCAACAAGAATCGTATCAGATCGTGACCCACGTTTCACTTCACATTTCTGGGAAAGTTTGCACAAGGGTCTAGGCACTAAGTTAACATTTAGTACTGCCTTTCATCCACAAACAGATGGTCAATCTGAACGCGTGATCCAGATTCTGGAAGATCTATTAAGGGCTTGTTTAATCGATTATGGAGACAACTGGGAGCCAAGGCTACCTTTGATTGAGTTTGCTTACAATAATAGTTTTCAGACTTCAATTGGTATGGAACCCTTTGAAGTTTTGCATGGAAAGAAGTGTAGGACTCCCTTGCATTAGGATGAAGTGGGCGAGCGTGTTGTCATTGGGCCAGAATTAGTAGCTAATACCGTGGCCCTTGTAAGAAATATCAGGGAAAGGTTATTAACAGCTCAAAGCTGACAGAAAAGCTATGCGGACAAGAAGCGACGCGACCTGAAGTTTGATAGAGGCGACCATGTTTTCCTCAAGGTTTCTCCCTGCAAAGGAATCATTAGATTTGTGAAGAAAGGCAAGTTGAATCCCAGATACATTGGTCCCTTTGAGATCCTTGAAGAGGTCAGTGATGTAGCTTATAAACTAGCTCTTCCTCCAAGTTTGGATACAGTTCACAATGTATTTCATGTGTCCAACTTGAGGAAATATGTTCCCAACCCAACCCATGTCATTCACCATGAAGAAGTTCAATGGGCTCCTGACCTGGCTTATGAAGAGGTCCCAACACAGATCATTGTTACACAAATCAGAAAGCTGAGAAACAAGGAGATCAAAATGGTTAAGGTCCTTTGGAGCAACCACTCAAGTGATGAAGCGACTTGGGAAGTAGAGCAGGACATGCAACGTGATTATCCCCAATTATTCGGTACGTTTAATTTAGAGGTCGAAATTTTTATAAGTAGGGTAGAATTGTGACACCCAAAAATCACAATTAAGACCGAGGTTCTTCGGTCCGGGCCAAGGCCAAAGACTTAGTATAATTTTACTCACGACCAGGTAAATATGATTCCAGGAAATCCAAGTCATGAGACCGAGACAGATACCTTAGGACCGTGGCATTTAAATTAAGACCGAGATATTTTCTTTAAGGCCCAGAAGGTGTTTTCTTAAGACCCGGAATATTTTCTTAAGACCCAGAATATTGACTTAGACCGAGAAATCTTGACTTAGACCGAGACTCATGACTTACTCGACAAGTCTTGTTCTTGATTTGACTCTTACCCATAGTTAATTAAACTAACCATAGTTTCATATTCCAGCCCATGGTTTTGCTAAGTAAGCCATGGTTTTGTGCAAACAACACATTCAATGGCAGCATGCATTCGCCAAGTGTCAAAAATGCAGATGCATGCCCTTTTATTTAAGATCGGGCGACACTTGTCCAACCACCCCACCAAGACTTAGTCTATTTAAAGCTCACTCTCTTGATGTTGCCACTTTCTCTCTCTAAAACGAAATTAGACCAACAAATCTTAGAAGACCTTTAAGAACATCAATACCTTAGATCCCTTGAAGATCCATCGATCTTAGCGACTTTAGGATTATAAAGCAAGTATTTTTTCTTAAAACTCAATTTAGAAACCCACACATGCAATATTATTCATGTACTTTCTAATAACCAATGCATGTTATTTTTAAAGCTTGATTTGTATTTGAATGGACTTGATTTTAATGATAAACTGGGCTGATCATCATTCTTTCAAAGTATGAGACGTTTTTCTGGATTTATATCATCGTTTTCCAAAATAAATATATGATTCTTCCTTGCATTTCTTGGTTTATAAAGGCAGATCTAGTTTTACTTGCATGATGCTGTTTTTACAAAGCATATTATGTTTTTATGATCATGGTGAAACAAAATAAGGCATTGACGAATTATATGGGATGATGGCCAACCAATATGAGCTCTGGTGGTTCTGATTCCAAAATTATGGTTGTTATTATTATTATTATTATTATGATATGGAACTGAGTTCTGGAGACAAGCTCCCAGAACATCTACCCACACAGAAATGTGTCCAAAAACAGGAATGTGGGCTTTAGAGATGGACTCCGAAGAGTACCCTTCCAACCATGTGCTCAAAAGTTACGGATCTTTCCCTTCAGGATCAACTCTGAAGGGCTTAGGGTCAAAATTATGTGCTCAAGTTATGACTGTACAATCACCTTGATTAAATGTGTTTAAAACTCACATGCATCCTTTTATAAGTCATGTTTATGCATATCTCATTCTTTTGACCGAAATGTTATTATTTTATTGCATCATTTTGAAAATCCTTTAAATGCTTGTTGAGTCTTTAGGGTCACTATGCTTATGTGGTGTAGGTACTCCTCCTTAAATTTTATACAACAGCTGGAGAGAATCCTTAGAGTGACAACAACTTGCAGGATTGAGTGTGGAAGGAGGGACCCTAGCTGATTATGTTGGTTTATTTTGTGAACTTTTGCTGCATGGCTGTATTTCGTTTTATGAATGGACCAAATACTTTGTAATGTTTTCAAAACTGCTGGACCTTTTGTATTAAAGCACATAATATTTTATGGCATTTTTTTGGTAACAAGTGTATTCGTTTTTAAAAGTACGTCTTTAAAGGATGAATCCATCTTTTAGCTTCCGCATAAATGACAGTTTTCCGGTATTTTATATGTTCAAGCATGCTTAGATTCCATCATCTCTATGTTAGACCGGTAATTTTAGACTTAGGAACGTTTCAATTACGATTTCTTTCAAGCCAAATAATCCAGCAAAATATAATATGGATATTAACTCAATGATTTAGACCTGTCATATATGTTATCTCGATCCAAACTTCTCAACAGCTACCGAGAAACTTAGGCATTACCCACTAAATATCAATAATGCTTCAAAGAAGACTCTAAATATTCGTCATCTCATACAATGCAAAAGAATGTGAGATATTGATTCAACCTTCATAAGACACATCCAACAACTAGTCATAATACAACATTTTTTATACATATGTCGTTCGTAAAAATCCCACCATTAATAATACTTTAGCAAAAAAAATGAGATATTAAAAGTATATAAAATTAAAGTATAAAATTATTTTAACATTGTAGTTGACAAATGACCGAATTGTCAAATTGATGCTCTTTGTACTCGTTCTAGACCTTGAAGTTGGAAAGCTATAAGGTAGAGAATTAAAATTAGGTTACGGTATTTTTGTGCTAAATGACACGATAGGTTTATTAGTCTTTCCGACCTTACAAACCAGGCGAAGGTCATAATTTGCAGGAATATTCTAGGGTCTTAATAAGAGGAGGTAGAGTGAAAGATTTGTTAGGTGTGAAATCCCATTGTATTCGAGGAGTCGAGGATTTGCTGGGAATTCCGTATCGAAGAAGAGGCAGATCAAAATATGATGCGGAAAAACCCAAATCGATATGAATGGAAGATGCCTCTGAAACTAATTTGTATCGGTCAGGAGAGGTACCAAGTCAAATTATGTAAGTTTATCAATGATTGGTCTTAAGAGAATGGGAGCAAAGAGCAGAGCTACAATGCAAGAGCTACAACGCAAGGTGGCCTCAACAATTCATTTGATTCAGATGGATTCGAATAAAAATGCTAGAAAACTCAACATTATAGTATAGATAAGGCGTTAACGCTTTAGTTTGATTGCAGCTAACGCGTCCCTTTCTTTCAAAAAGTCAACTTTCTCGCTTGCACGCTTTTTATGAATGTGTCTCTCCACCCGACTTATCTTTGTTTGTTGAGATTGAAAGAAAGTTCTTAAAAAAAGAGTCTTGGTCAGAGACCACTGTGTTCGCGTCGGCGGTCCAACAAAGAGGGAAGAAGTGGACTCTTTCTTTCCATTACGAACGACAGGCTTCACCGAATTTGAAGATTTTTTTTTCAAACCTCATAATTTGAGCTCTTTAATTTTAAAGATACAAAATTAACACATACACGTCACTAATTTAATTACATGTCACATTTTTAAGTATTTAATATATATATTAGAAAGAGAACTTGAAATAGTTTTTTTTGCGCGTTCTCGATCTCCATCAGCCTGCTCTCTTCTTTCTCCACCAACGATTTCAACATCCTTTACTTCACAATTTTCCGACCATCATATCTTGTCGTTCATAGCTTGTCCCGACAACTTAACTTTTCTAAATCGATTTATTTAAATGGTTAATTTAAGGTTTTAATTTATAAATAATTTGAAATTTAAAAAAATTTAAGATTTGAGTCAAAATGTTTTTGATAAAAAAAAATACTATGCATAAAATGAGCTCTTAAATAAATTAGTTTGAAATTAATAGAATTTGTATGAGATTTTATGTAAAATTGTTTTTTTGACATAATGAATAATTTTGACAATTTTGATAATAAAAGGTCACTTAATTTTGTAGCTTTGATCTTTTCAATTTTAAAATAAATTACTGTGAAAAAAAATCATTTAAATTAAAGACAAAAAAAATCCAAGATTAGAACATTGATTATGAGAGTTGAGACTAGTTTTTTTTATATTACATTTTACTTTTTTATTATTATTATTATTATTTTTATTATTATTATTATAATAGTTTATTTTGTATGTCTAGATTTATACTTTATGATCTCTTAGTCACTTTATTATTTAAACTCTTATAGTTTAAAACTAGAATCATGTTAACCATAACATAACATAACATGATCATATTTAGAAACACATCATTAAACTTAGTGAAGTTGAATTTGATCAAATATTAATACATTTGTGAATATATATACATAATTAAAAACAAATTCAAAATATTAATTCATCTAAATTAATACCAAAATAAGTTATTAAAAAAATATAATTTATTTTCTCACCTTTCATAAAAACTCATTTTACTCTCTCAAAATACTATAAATATTCATTTTGTTTACCTAACTTTCAAATAATCTCAACAACAATTATTTACTCCCTCGATTTAATATGCAAAAATAATGCACAACTGTTTTAAGATTTTAAAGAAATAAAAAATTACCCGATTTTTAATAGTTTAAAAAAATAAAAGTTAGTGAAATAAATCAATAAATAAATAAATATGAAACAAAGAAAATGGTAGGTTAACAAAACAAAGTTAAATTTCTTGTTCTAAAAAAATGATTTTTTTAATTAAAGAAAGCTGAGAAAAGAAAATAAAAAGTTCTTCCGTCGAGCCTCCGGAGGGCTTACAAACGGAGAACGGCGAAGAGATTCACAGGCGAGACGAAAATGGCGACCTCTGTTACTGCGCCAAAGCTATCAACCTTTTCTTCTTCTCCGACCTTCCAAAACCTCCGCAAAAAGTTCCCGGCGTCTTTCTCTTCTTCATTCCTCCATCTTAATTATCTTCACCACCCCAATTGCTTCCTACCTTTAGTTCTATCTCCTCGCCGCCATTATTTTTCTAAGAACCGTCTCTTCTCCCTACGAGCTGAATCCGACAACACCACCGATGCTCGTAAATACGATTTTGACCTCTTCACTATCGGAGCAGGAAGCGGCGGTGTCAGAGCTGCTCGTTTCGCCGCTAATTTAGGCGCTTCAGTTGCCGTTTGCGAGCTACCGTTCTCTACCATATCTTCGGATACTACTGGAGGTGTAGGTGGAACGTAAGTGTTTTCCAATTCTAAATATTACTACTTTATTTTAAATCTGATACAATTGTCTAGATGAAAAATTGGATCTTGTTAATTGTATTCAGAAACTTTTGGGTTCTATTGTTTATCATCTTACAATCAAAATCAAAATTAGGGTTGGTCTAGTTTTGATTATTGAACCTCTCATTTTGGTGGGTTCTTAATGAAATGTTGTTAAACCCTTTTTTAAAAAAAAATGATTGTACATCTCTTAGCCTATGTTTGGAAGCAGCTTGAGTAGTAGATGAATGATTACTAGTGTTTTGAATGAAGGTGTGTTCTTCGTGGATGTGTTCCTAAGAAATTACTTGTGTATGCATCAAAGTATTCACATAATTTTGAAGAGAGTGGTGGTTTTGGATGGAAATATGAAGTAGAACCGAAGCATGATTGGAGCACATTGATGGCAAATAAGAATGCAGAGCTTCAAAGACTTACCGGCATTTACAAGAATATTCTGAGTAATGCTGGAGTTACCTTGTTAGAAGGTCGTGGAAAGGTCAGATATTATTGAGTGTTTTTGGCTTATGTTTATAATGCTGGAGTTACCTTGGTTTTATGCACTTCCTTATGCGTTCTTTTAGATTGTGGATCCGCACACTGTTGATGTGGATGGGAAGCTTTACTCAGCAAAGCATATATTAATTGCAGTTGGGGGGCGTCCCAATATTCCTGATATTCCGGGCAGTGAATTTGCTATTGATTCTGATAAAGCTCTTGATTTACCGTCAAGACCAAAGAAAATTGCGATAGTTGGAGGAGGCTACATTGCCCTTGAGTTCGCTGGCATCTTCAATGGTTTGAAAAGTGAAGTTCATGTGTTCATTAGGCAGAAACAGGTTTTGAGAGGCTTCGATGAAGAGGTGTGATTGTAGGACTTTTGGTTAATGTTCTTCATCTGAATAAATGTACACATGTAAAGGTTAATCCTCTGATTACTGCAGGTTCGAGATTTTGTTGCAGAGCAAATGTCAATTGGAGGGATTGAGTTCCACACAGAAGAGACACCTCAAGCCATCCAGAAATTAGCTGATGGTTCTTTGTCATTAAAGACCAATAAGGGAACAATTGAAGGTTTCTCTCATGTTATGTTTGCAACAGGCCGTAAACCCAATACAAAGGTTTGGTCTTCTGCATCTCTAAGTCCTTGTTTGATCTAGAGTTATTTGAATAACCAAGTGGTTATTTCCAAATAATCTTGTTTGATGTAGGTTATTGGAAATTATGTTATTCGGGTAAAAATACATTAGGGGTATAAATATATAATGTGATTGATGAGTGGATTGTTGATTGGAATGGGTGTTATTTGAAATTAATCTCAAATAACCCACATCAAACAAGGCCTTAGACTTTTCCAAGTATTACTTATTTGCAGAAAGCCCTGCAATAGTTTGTGGAAATTTTTTTCTCTGGCTACAAACATTTATGGTTTGCCTATATTCTCCATTTTGTTCAATTTTCTGAGCCAACATCTAAATTATATACTTATGTATATATGTTGAATTGCAGAATTTAGGCCTCGAGACTGCTGGAGTAAAAATGAACAAGAATGGAGCAATAGAGGTACTTGTTCTCTAAGCCCTCTGCTGCTCAACGTAAAGTCTCTTTCCATGCAACTCTTTGTCTGATTATTGTTCTATCAGGTTGATGAATACTCCCGTACCACAGTACCATCCATTTGGGCTGTTGGAGATGTTACAGATAGATTGAATTTGACTCCAGTTGCATTGATGGAGGGTGGAGCACTCGCAAAGACAATTTTTGCTAATGAACCAACCAAACCCGATTATAGGTATTTCTTTTAATCGTATTAATTGATCTATAATACTTGGATGGAGTTTCTTGATTATATATTATACACATTGTATAGGTCTGTGCCATCTGCCGTCTTTTCCCAGCCACCTATTGGACAAATTGGTATATCAGAGGAACAGGTGCCCTCTTGACCATCTATATCTGAACACAACTTATTGACTATGGTTTTAACTATTCATTGAAATATTTTTAGGCTGTGAAAGAATATGGTGATGTTGATATCTTCACCTCCAATTTCAAACCATTAAAGGCTACTATTTCTGGTCTTCCAGACAGAGTTTTCATGAAACTTATTGTGTGCGCCAAAACCAACAAGGTTCTGGGATTACACATGTGTGGAGAAGATTCAGCCGAAATTGTGCAGGTTTATGCTTTCTATCTTCTTTCATGCACTTCCTAGAATTTTTGTGCTTTTACTGATCACGACTTTTTTTGTGTTTGAATGTCCAGGGATTTGCAGTTGCAATAAAAGCTGGATTGACTAAAGCAGATTTTGATTCTACAGTAGGTGTCCATCCTACATCAGCTGAGGAACTCGTCACTATGAGAACTCCAACTAGAAAGGTTCGGAGCAGTTCTTCACCCGAGGTTCGTTCATCACTCCATGAAATAACTAATTTTACTAGATCAGCCTTTAAGTTTATATGATGTAATTTCTCTAGGACGGGAGAAAATAAAATCTTGAGATTGAAATTATTGGTGATGAGTAAATACTTCGATTGAATCACTGGTTAAGTTATAATGGTTCCTCAACTCTATTTGACATTGATATGAACCCTACCTAAATCGGGTTTGTAGAATTTGAGACGATACTTAGATAAACTTATGAAGGGACTATGACCCTATTTATGAAATTAGAGTCTGAGCTTAATGGAATCAAATACTCTGAAGATAATAACATAATAATCCTAACGACTAATAGTAATTTACTAACTATTTAACCATGTTTCACGCCCTTCAAAATCCTAATCTCTATTTCATATCAGACTTGTATATTTGTACCTATTTCTATGTATTCATATGATAATGTTCAATTGTTCATGGCTGATGATTTATCCTTATTCTTCTATCAGAAAAAGGATGAGGTTAAAGCTGCTGCATAAGATGGAGAAGTTAATGTGCCATGTTATTTGCATACAATATCTACCATTCTCATTCTACCATGTACATCAACTTTTGTTATTTGGAAACTGGTGTCACAATCATTCATTCACGACCACATTGGAAAATCGCTAGAGAGCAATTTTTTTTCTTTTCCCATTTTGGATACAATTGTATTCTAAATTTGATCCATATTAGAGTGTGATTTTTGGCTTGATTTAGTATAAATACTGTTTTGTAGATTATGATCTAGATTATTTTGTGAATTTTGGGCACCTATTTAGGACTAAGGGTCAGTGGTTTGCTCGAGACATCGAGTAATACAACCATTGTAGGGAGTTGCTTTGCTTCATTCATGTGAATTCCAATTGCTTCATTGATTTTGTGACCGGTCTAAGAAATAGTAAATCTTTATTATCGAAACTTGAGACCCACAATTTTGCATCTCATTTGTATATATTCTTGTGCATTGCTTAAAAACTTGTTTTATGACGACTAATGTGTTCTTTCTGTGAAGATCGTGATTTAATATAGTACATTTGTTAGGTTTGTCTAAATTCAGTATAATTTAAAAAACAATATATTTAACTGATATTTACAATTTTACTTATGTTAACACTTAATGACCCATTTTCTAAAATTAAAAAATATTAATTATCAAATCATTTGATTCTTAACAATTAAAATTTTAAACTATATTTATCTTATTATTTATTCCAAGTTAAAATGTTGATAGGTTAATTTTCTATATTAAAAGGAATAAATAAAATAATATTTACCTTAATATTTAAAATTTAAATAATAAAATGTATATTTATAACTAAATGCAATTTATTTAATTCATTTCTTATTCAACAAAATTTTGAATAGTTACACTTTAAAGTGTTAGTAAAAATTACATTTCAATTTAAGGACTTATTAAACTTCTTCTCTGTAAAAAAAAATTAATTTACATTAGTAAATGTACTTCAAATTTGAATAAAATAATTACATAATATAAAAAATTAAGTATTTTTTACTTAATATAAAAAATTAAGTGTTTTTTACTTTTTTTTTATTCTGAATTGGTTTAATAGTCAATAATTAACATTTAATTAAATTATATTATATAAAACTGTTATATTAAATTAGTAAAATTTGGTGCTCCAAAGTCCATATACCAGCCACTCTCGACTGGGCAGATATTTTGAATAGACCAAAATGCCCTTGTTAATGTTGGTAAATTGTCTTTGACCGGATCGGAACTATTATCTCATTTAACTCATATTAATTAACTTATCAAAATTCAAAAATAGTAACAATTTTCAAATATTTTTACATTTTTGTTTAAATAAAAAGTAAATCTTCAAGAGGTAAATAAATATTTACAAAATATTACAGTAATACAAAAAAGAAGAATATGTAGCTATCTAAGTAATTTTGATATAACTCATGATAATTAAAAACATTACCGTTTACATTTCCAAATATATATTTTTCTTCTATAATTGAATATTTAATTTATTTAAACTAGCCGTTGTGTAGTCGATTAAGTTTGAATAATACTAATAATAAAATCTTGACCATATTTAAGAATTCAATAAATAGTTATTAAATTTACTTACTGGCTAGTAAAAAGTAAAATAAGTAAGAAATTCTAATGAAGGATAAAATGGTAAATTAAACAAGACTTCAAGGCTCCTTTAATGGCGCGAAAAGTTCATCGTCTCCCGCCTTTCTGTGCATCAGATATCATTTCTCTCTCTTCTTTCTCTCTCTTAAACTCCATATATACAGTGATTTTCTTCATGATTTCATCTCCTTTTCAATTTTCATGTTGAATTGATTCTGTATTCGTCACTGTTTACTGTTTGAAAGATCTAAATCCAGCGGATGCAAGGAAATCAATTTCATCCAATCACAAATGGCGCATCTTCTCCCGCCGGAGCTTACATTTCCGATCTTTCTCAGATCAAACGAGGTAAGAAACGCGGGAGTTACAACTGTGGTAGATGTGGACTACCTAAAAAAGGTCATGTATGTGATATTCAATCTACATTCGCTACTCCAACGGAATCTAGTTCGTCAATTGCAGAGACTGAATCTCCTATTCCTTTATCCATAATCAGACAACCTACGCCTGGACAGGGACAGGGACAGGGAAACACTCATCTTCGTCGCGCTCTGTCGTTTGACGAAGTTGATGTTATCGATTCTGACCATGAGGATGAGTATGATGAGACTGAACTGGATTTGGTGGAGGATGTTGCTGGATTGCCTATGAATTGTTTATGGGAGGTTTTGAGTAGATTGCCACCGACTTCTTTGTTATCCGCGGCGAATGTTTGTAAGGGTTGGAGAGATACGTCGATGAAGATTTGGAAGGCGGCTTTGGAATTGAGACTTAAGGTTCCGGCGAGAGGGGAGGTTGGATTTGTTGGTTCAGTATTGAAGAAATGCCCTAGACTTGTTAGACTTTCTCTTAGCTTAGAAAGGTTGGAAAAATTGAATATGAATTTGAAAATGAAAACTTAAATCACTTGGACAATTCGAAATGATGAAACATATCAGGAATTGTATTAATTCTATCTAATTCATTTGCAGTGATGTGGATGCAACCATTTTAGCTTGTATTGCTTTTTCATGCCCTAAGTTGGAGTTATTGGAGATTCATACATCAAGTAACTCTGTCAATCGGATAACTGGGTAAGCTTATTCTATTCTAATGATATTGTGTTCATATTTTATGGGTTCCTTATTTGATTTTGGTAATGCAGTGATGAATTGGGGCGATTTGTAGCAGACAAAAGATGTCTTACTACCCTTAAGATGGAAGGATGTACTAACTTAACTAGCTTTGTACTATCTTCATCAAGTCTTTCTACTATATGGCTTTCTGATCTTCATTCACTTTCTAAGATGGTACAACATTCTCTTCTCTTGTAACATTTTTTAGTGCCCATGTTTTGTATTCTTGACTTGTGTTTCTATTTGCCTAGGTTTTCTATTGTCCAAATTTGAAGGAAATTTCCTTGGATTTTTCGCGACAAGAAAATGATACTACTGATCTTACTACTATGGTTGATGGGCTTGGAAGAAACTGCCCAAGATTACAGAACATACACATTTCATCAGTCCGGCTTTCTAATGCTGTTGTACTTGCTCTTGCTGCTGTGAACTTGAGGTTTGTAACTTTTACAAGCCAAATTATAGGATGTTGGCATGAACATCTATTTGATGAGAAATGCAAGGCCTTGTTTGATCTATGGTTATTTGAATAGCCAAATGGTTATTTTCAAATAACTTTGTCTAGTGTATAGGTTATTGAAAATTATGTTATTTGAATAAAAAAACATTATACAAAAACATTAGTGTACCAGTATATAGTGAAATAATATAACTTTTTCAAATAGGGTATTTTAGTTGATATTTGAATGATGTGATTGTTATTGGATAGTTAGTTATTTGGAATTAATTTCAAATAACCCAAAACATAAACATGTTTTCCTTGAGCATCTAGTGACTATGATGATATATTCCTGTAGGGGGTTGCGAATGCTTTCTTTGGTACTTGGATCAGAAATCACTGATGCATCAGTTGCTGCAATTGCTTCTAGCTACTCAAACCTTGAATTACTTGACCTTAGTGGGTGAGTTTTATTTCTGCAAATTTTATTGTTTTAAGACTCGTATTCTCTATATATGTTTCCAAAGTTATCTAACACGTTTCATTTATTTTTCATCTCTATGGCCAGGTCTAGCATAAGCGACAGTGGTATTGGAATAATTTGCAATGTTTTCCCTGATAAATTGACTAGACTTCTTCTTGCACTGTGCCCTAACATTACATCAAGTAAGAAACTTAAGAACATGTTCTAACTTCACATGTTTTTATTACATTCATTTTATTCTCTCTTTTACTGAAAATAGGTAAAAAAAAAATAGAACACAAAAGGACTACTCTCATGCCCTGAAAAACATTCTTGTACAAAAGACAAATAATCTTTTCTTTCTTTCACCTCATATGATCCACCATAGGGCAATTGGGATCATTTCTCAGTCCTTGAGTTTGGTTGTTTTCCCAAAAATTCTAATTAAATTTGGCATGTAAACCTTTGAACACCTCGAAAATGTTACAACTCACATGGATCTAATGTGTGGACAAAAGAGTAACATATGGTAGATTGTTTATTCAGATTGATCATAGAGCGCTTGAGCCTCATTTTCAATTTTTATTTTCTCTATGCGGAAAAGGCAAGTTTTATTGGTGCTTTATTTTTCCAAATCTCTTTCCATGGGAATCCAAATCTAGACTCATTTGAGACAAATCCAACATAGTCCTTAGTCGTTAATAATGAATATTTAGTTAGTTTTTCAATACAACTATGTTTTTTTTGTAGAATGTTAGGTTGTGACTGATTCAACAAAGTAATTAACTTAAGGTTCTCCTCGTCTTCTTCCTAGTCTCCTATTGTAAACATGTCTCCAAATTTGAGGCTTCTCCACCCCATTATATTATTCCCCAATTTAAGCCTTTTGATCCTTGACCAGTTGAAAAGTGTAGGGTGAAGAACGTCAATCTTTCCTTTTTAACAGTCCAAATATTAAAATCATAGAAATGAGGTCGTGATTGTTTTCCACATACTTAACCCTTAAGCGCATTAATCTTTTTTGGCACACATTCATTTCTTATTGATTGCTGTCCTTATGTACATCAGGTGGAATTCAATTTGCAACTGCTCAACTCCCTCTTTTGGAACTTATGGATTGTGGGATGGCATTATGCAACCCAAGTTCTGAAGACGAATCTTCCGAAAAAGGCACTGATTGTGAGTCTCAGAAAACTCCTAATAGCAAGTTGCACAATGTGTACCAAAAGTTAATAATCAAACATAGTCATCTAAAGAAGCTGAGTTTATGGGGATGTTCTGGCTTGGATGTGAGTTTCTCTTTTCTAAATCACTTTGATTGGCTGCCTGCTGCTTTCTTTCTTTCTTTCTTTCTTTCCTGACCACCCATGTATGTATATATACTTGCATTCAGGCCTTGTTTTTGAACTGCCCAGAACTGAGTGAACTGAACCTTAACTCTTGTACAAATTTACAGCCAGGTAAAACTTTTAATGATAAGATTCATTTATGAAGGCTGATTCAATGAAAGCTTTTAACACGATCTTGAAATTATATTTCTTTCAGAGAGATTGCTTCTTCACTGTTCTAATTTGGAAAGTGTACATGCATTGGGCTGCAAAGATAAATTGATTCAAGCTATTCAAGATCAGGTGAAAATTGTGCTTCCTAGAATTTTCTTACTTAATATTACAGGAAGTGCCATTTGTACTGCATTTTTTACCCGTCTCAATTTCCAGGTCTTTCGAAAGTTCTCTGCAATAGAAAATTATTTTCCAGCCAAACGCTTAGCTGATGGTTCCAAGAGGATTCGCGTACCTCATTTTGTCAATGAGCAGGTAATATCAAACTTTATTTGGTTCCATTCCAATTCATTTATTGTTAAAACATCAATGTTGGAAACTAAGATTCTGTTTTGTCAGTCTATTTTTATTTTTCATGTTACTTATATTTAGCTTATTTGAAATCTTTCATTTTGTCAAAATATCCTCACAATAAACTATCCCTTTCATGATTTAGAATTTACGAGATCATGGTCTCAATTATAGAGTGATTTTGACTTCATTTGGTATAAACATTATTTTTGAGATCATGATCCACATAATCAAGATTAAATTGTTTCAAACAGTTTCTCATTGCATCAACCACTTGTCCAACCTTAATTTGTCTTTCTTCTTTTGAAAATTGTGACATTAATATGTCTTTTAACTTGATAAACAGGATCCAGACATCTGTACAAGTTTATCTGACAAAGAAACATGTTAGTATGCATAACCTCAATCTCATTTCCTGCATTGCTCCACCACAAAAGACATTTGACATAACATGTTCTGATCAAGACTGTTGTTTTCTTCTACCTTCTCCATTGTTCATGTTAAAAGCAATATAGTAAATAGATTCTATTTTCTTTCTCAGTCTGATGAAGATGACGAAATGGAAAGAAGGGTTCGTCAAAGGAGGTGTGCTGTGGAAGTAGAATGACCAAAAGATGAATTTAAGAATTTTGTTTCTTGTAACTTCTGATGATTCTTGTTGTTGACTGTACAAGTTCTTGTTTGTTGTTTACAATTGGTAGTAATATTATTTACAAAATATTAATCATCTCTAGAATTCTCTAGAGGTATGTGAATGGGATGATTATGAACATTACTTATTCTTTTCACTTTTAATTACATTATTATTTATCCCTTGTTATGAACCAATTTGTGATTGAGAGAAATAGGTGAGAATTAGAGATTTTTTCAAATACAATATCATAACATTTTTATACACTATTTATGTCATCTACTTCTACTTACAATAATAGATAATCATAGCTTTTGGTTTTCTTGATCATAGGTGAGTGAAGAATAATGGGTAAAACTCTTTGTATGAAATTTCACTATGTTTTGCAAAAGTAAAAAAAATAGATTTTTGAAGATAATTTTGATTGTTTTGTTCATTTCCATATTTAAAAAGTTTGAAGTTACTTTTTCTAAATACTTTCACTAAGTTTTCTTTATATTGTATATTGAAAAATAATAATTTAATTTAACTTTGAGAAACAGTGACATTGAATTTAACTTTTTCAAGAAACAACTTTAAAAAATTATATTTAGGTTAATGTTTTTGATTAGATGAATGGATTTGTTTAAATTTGTCCGATTAGAGTTACGTTGATTCTTGATGAGTTTTATCGGAACACTTGAGGTGCAATAAGAAAAATTCTAAATATTTTATCCTTGGGTCAATAGGTTCAGTTATATGATTTATAAATATATAGTCTAAGTTAGAGTTTAATGTACAGAATGAAAATTTTACCCGTAATTTTATATTGTTTTGAGTTTATATGTATATCTTAAGTTATTTACGTGTTTCTATTGCATTTTTACTTTGTATCAAATAATCTGAATTCATATATCTGTTTAACAATCTATTTGAATTACTTTCTTTATAATTTATATTATTTTAGTAACATAATGATAGTTGGTAACACTGATTTTCAACAACCAAATATCATAACTAGGTTGTTGTATACTTGTATTATGTGTTTTTTCTTTCTATTTTTGATGCATATTAATGAATAACATATTATTATTTTATTTTATTTTCATTATAGGTCTACACATACAGTAGATATATTGAAATGAAACAATATTCAATACTTCTCGTACATATAGCGACAGATTAAGAGATATTTTTTTTTACATAAAATTTGTGAATAAATTTATCAACTAATTCTTTTATAAGATCGAAAAACAAAAACGCTTAAATGAAAAACGCAAAACAAAGTTAAATTTAAAGGCTAAAACATAATTGTAAATAAATATATCTTTAGCGACGCTTAATTTAATGTATCGTCGCTAATATATATTTATCGACCTTCTTCTAGCAACGCAAGAGTAATCATCGAGCACTTTGGCGACGCAGTGTTTGCGCCGGCCTTTTATTTTTATGCGTCAAAAATGGTCTTATTGTTGTAGTGTATAATTTTGACCCTACCTTGTCTGAATTTTATTTTGTATTTTTTTTTTATGTATAAACATATATTTTCCTTAATGTAGTTGACAAGAAGAAGGAAGCTAAAGTAAGTGGTGATGGATTTGATAAGCCAAAGCAAAATTTAGCATCCAAAGTGAAATTTATGTTACTTTTATATTTGGCTTTTATGTGATTTAATATTCGAATTTAGGTCGTTTTTGTTAGATAAGGCTTTGAACCTTTAATTGTGTTATGTAGGGCTTCAATTATCATATTTTAGTAATTTAATATTTTTACCAATAAACATATGTCTTCTTACTTTAACATAATAATTTTATTTTTTTAATTAATTTACCACATTTATACCAACAAAATAGCGTTTCTCTATTTTTTTTCTATTTTTTCTATATATTTTCACACATTCTACAATTTTAAGACATTTTATATAGTTTTGAATATGTGTATCTTCAAAAAATACTCAACTTAAAACATAAATACATCCAAATTGAAAAATCGTACACAACGTTTATTTCGTTATGAAGTTATTTAAAAAATAAATACAAAATTTATCTCTATTACATTTTTGTAAATCTTTCCTTAGATTACACATTTTTGTAGCCACCCAAACCAACTTTAACAAATTAAAATGTATAAATCTCGAAAACATTTCAATTTATAAAAATACGTTCAAAACGTTTTTAAATATCATTTTATTTAAAAACGTAACAAACTAATTAGAAAACGTAAATGATATATTAAAATATGATAACACATGTTTTGTTCATATAGAAAAAGCCTAAAATGACCGAAATTTTGATATTTCGACCTCTGTATGGCACAGTTCAATGTCGAGCCTTATTTGATAAAAATGATCCAAATTCGTGGCTAAAATAGTAATTGAAACTATATATTGAACCTCTCTCTATATATATCAAACTTGCATATTATTTTAGTGGTGTTTTGAGGCTATAAACTCCAATGAGAGTGGGCATGGGAACAATATTGTCCAACAAAATTGAACAAATTAATTTCATTATATGATTGACTAATTAAGCAGTTGTTTCTTTCTTTGATCAGTTTATAAAAATTATGAAAATGCTAGCAAGAACGCATCATATGTACTTGCATGATACAACTTAGGTAGTTTGTGTTATTACTGGTGCTGCAATCAATAATAGCTAAATCTATTATATTAAAAATAATAATTAAACAAGTCTCTCACATTGAACCATCTATAATCAGCTTGTTAAATATATATAAATAATAGCTTGTTATTAAGTTTATAAAATAAATAAATAAATAAAATACTCTTTTGGGCTTAAATGTTTTTTAAAACAATTTGGGCAGTTATTCAGGTGGGTCTGTCCTAGCTCATAAACTTTCTGGGCTTACCGACCCGCTCTGATTATTACTTATTGGGATATTGCAAGTTTTGTTGTTAAATGTTGGGTTATACTTTATATTATTTTTTTTTCTTGTGTATATTAATTTATAAGTAAATGTTTGTATTTTAGTAGTTCCACTAGTGCTTACTTAAGTCTGATAGACTATTTAGGCATATTTGGGTATGAGATATTTAAATAATCATAATCTAAAATGATGTATAATTGATTCTTATTACATTATTTAACTCATTATTCAAAAAATATTAAACTATTATTTATTTTAAATTATTATTTTTTATTTTATCATTATATATCAATAACCTTTAAGTTATTCAAAAGAAAAAAATCATTGCCTCAACAAAATCATCATCCGTCATTATTTTATAAATAACCCGGTTATTTGAATAACTCGATCCGTATAAGTAGGGTGTTCATCAGTTCGATTTTCGTGTTATTCGAGTTCTTCATTTCGTGTTCTTTGATTTTCTTTTAACAATTCAAAAACCGAACCGAATTCAATTTTATTTATTTATTGTCAAATCTTGAATTCTAAAATAATATTTCAAAAATTTTCAATTAAATTATAAAAAAAACAACTAAATTAATATAAAAAAATTAAATTAGTTATTACATCATAATTATCATATTTAAAATCTAATTCATCGTTAAATAAAACATCAACTCATCGGCAACTAGGGTGTTCAATATTTGGCCTGAACCGAATATCCAACCGAATTCGAATTCACCGAATTCGAATTCGAATTCATTTTCGATTTTCGAATCAAATTTCAAACAAATTCGAATTAAAATACGGTTTTCGAATTGGTTTCGGGTTGGGGTTTCAACTCAAAAACCAAACTGAAAATCGAATTTATTTTTTATTTTTTATTTAATATTTTATTATATATTATATAATTTATAATAAATAATATATTATAACAAATAATATATTATAACAAATAATATATTTATATATAATATATAAATATCCTCTTCTATTTATATTCTCTAAACCTAATTCCGACACCCAACTCATCTATATATTCTCTAAACCTAATATCTCTTTTTATTCTTTTAACCTAATCAAATAATTCATCATTCCCTCGGGTCTCCTTCATCTCTATTCTCTTAACCTAATTAAATAAACATTTCAACCCTCCACTCCAGACTCACCTCCCTCCCTCATCTCTTAACATAATCAAATAAACCCACTCATCATCCAGCCGTCACCTCCATCTCTCATCTTTTTTCATCACTAAATATTTCTTCTTTCCCTTTCTTCATGCAACTTGCTTGATCCACTTTTTCAATACTACAAGTTAAAGTTACCTAAGATATTTATTTATACAATTCTAAGGTAATTCTACAAATCATTCTTCAACTTTACAAATATACTAGACTACTAGTAAATATATGTGTTTGTTTTGTTTATCTACTAAATCTTATATATTGCTTTTAACATCCGTGTTTATTTTTCTGAAAAATAATTAGATAAATGAAAGAAAAAGGAACAAATATAGTAAGAAGTGAAACTGGAAAGTTCAATAGTTATTACAGTTATATGATTATAGAAAATTCTAATCATTTTGAAATATCTTAGTTGTAGATTATCTTTTTTTTTTGATTTGTAAATTTTCATTGTTTAGGTAAAAAAATGTCGGAACAAAACGAAAGTGAAGGTTTGAGAGGAGAATGTCAAGGATCTACTAGAGAAAGTGTCTCTACTTTGCTTACTGGAAAGCGTACAAATTATAACAAAAGGTAAGTGGTTTGGAAACATTTTTTTATAACTTGTTGATAGTAAAGGTACAAAAAGGGTGCAAGTGAAATTATTATAACAAAGAGTACAATTGTGCATCAAAATTATGTGGGACTTCTACTTTGTTAACCCATATGAAATTGTGTCCACTAAACTCTATGAATAAAACTTCAAGCCAAATATATTTAACATTAAATACTAAATAAATGGAGAAACTGGAGAAGAAAATGTTAATTTATTGGCTTGGAAGTTTGATCAACAAGCTACTAGGAAGTCTAAAATTGAGATGATTATTATTAATGAACTTCCATTTAAATTTGTTGAAAATAATGGTTTTAGACGATGTATGAAAACATGTTAGCCTTCAATTGTTGTGTCATCTAGAAATAATGTGACTATGGATTGTTATGAAGTATTTATGGATGAAAATGCTAAACTTAAAGCTCAACTTAAACAAACAACTCTTAGAATTTGTTTGACGTCGGATACTTGGACATCTTTGCAAAAGATTAATTACACGTGTCTTGCTGCACATTTTATTGATAATAATTGGAAATTGTGTACAAATGTGTTAAATTTTCATCCTATATCAAGTCATAAGGGTCAAAATATTGGAATAGCTATCGAATTGTGCTTGGTTGATTGTGGTTTACGCAATGTATTTACTATTACAATTAATAATACAAATTCTAATAATATTGCAGTTTAATATTTGAAAAACATATGTGTGTTACTTGGGGGACTTTGTGTTTTACAAGGAAAATGGTTACATGCTAGATGTATTGCCCATATCATAAATAAAATTGTGCAAGATGGCTTAAAAGAAGCTAATGACTCCGTTAAAAAGGTTAGGGCATCAATTAAATATGTGAAGCAATCACCATCCAGACTGAAAAAATTTATGAGATTTGCAGATTTAGAAAAATGTGATTGCAACAAATCATTGTGTTTAGATGTCCCAACAAGATTGAATTCTACTTATTTGATGTTGAATGTGGGTTGATGTATGAGAATTTTTGAGAAGTTATTTTTGGAGGATGATTGTTATAGATATGATATTGTCAACCATGGCCATGGGTTCCAACTAGTCACGATTGGAAACATGTTAAGAGTCTCTATATTTCTTTCGAAATTTTTATCTTTTTACTTTAAAGGTTTCTGTTCAAAATATATTACTGTCAGTACATACTTGTACAGTATTTTTGGGATTTTTGGAGTATTGAAAGAATATTTGTCGTATGAAGATGATGACTTTAGACATGGTAGTAAAGATGAAGAAAAAAAGGATCAATATTGGGGTAATGTAAATAAGTTTAATATGATTGTTTTCATTTTTTGTGGCCTTTTGCATTTGATCCTATGTACAAATTTGACTATTATGAAATTGTTCTTTGCAATATGTATGGTGAAGAGGAAGGTAAGAAGATTACTGAAATTGTGAAGAGTGCCTTATATAAATTATTTATTGATTACAAACGAATTCATTCCAAATATATTGAATCTTAATCTTCTATTTTAGTTTCTAAATCTGTTTTGATTGCTCCAAGTTATTTTGAGGTTGGTAATGATGTTGATCTTATGATAAAAATAATTTTTTTTTGGCTGAATTGAAAAGGAGAAAGTCATCAAATGATTTAATTAGGCAGAGTTGGATATATATTTGACTAAGGATGATGAAGAAAATAAATGTATAATTGAGAAATTTTCATTTAGTCTTTTGTATTGGTGGAAGAAAAAGAGTCTAGAATTTTCTGTATTGTCATTATTTGCTCGTTATATTTTAGCTATTCCAGTTTCTACGGTTCCTTCGGAGTCAGTCTTTAGTACCGGAGGAAGAATTCTTGATACATTAAGGAGTTTTTTTACTTCTAGAATTGTACATGCATTGATATGTGGTCAATATTGGATTCGTTTTTGTAAATCTCTAGTAATATGGAGGAACTTGAAAATTTTGAACAAGGTAATCTTTGATTATCTCTTATTTAATTATTAATAAGTTGTATAATATATTTTTTCAATTTATTGAAGAATTGAAACAATCGATATTTGAGTCCACTGTAGTTTTAGTGAAATATCTAAATTTTGGTGGCCAAAAAAGGATGATGTGATGATCTATTTTAAATATGATAATTATGATGTAATAACTTATGTAATCTATTTTTATGTTAATTTAATTGTTTTTGATAATTTAATTGAAAAAAATTGAAATTTTGTTTTGAATTCAAGATTTGACAATAAATAAATAAAATTGAATTCAGTTCAAATTCGAATTAAAATCGAATTCGGTTTGGTTTTAATATAATTTATTCGAATTCAGTTCGGTTTTTAAATTGGCTAAAAAAATTCAAAAAATCCGAAACGAAGAACTCGAATAACCCTAAACTGAACCGATGAACATCCTATCAACAACCATAAATCATCACATCATCCTTCTTTGGCAAAAAAAAATATTTTCACTAAACATTAACCACGGTGGACTCATATATCGATTGTTTCAATTCTGTAATATTGAAAAAATATATTACACAACTTATTAATAATTAAATAAGAGAATAAAAGATTACCTTTTCAATTTTTTCAAGCTCCTCCATGTTTTCTTCTATGTTTACTGGAGATTTACAAGTACAGATCCAATCTTGGCCACATATCAATGCTTGTATAATTCTATGAGTTAAAGAACTCCTAAATGCATCAAGAATTATTCCTCTGGTATTAAAGACTAACTTCGAAGTAATCGTAGAAACTATAATAGCTAAAATATCACGAGCAAGTAATGACAATACAGGAAATTTTGGACTCTCTTTTTCTTCCACCAATCCAAAAGACTAAATGATGAATTCTCAAGTATACATTTACCTTCTTCATCATCCTTACTCAAATATTTATCTAACTCTAACCTAGTATCCCTAATTACACCATTTGATGTCTTTCACCTTTTTAATTCAGCCAATTTTTTTGTCTCATTTTTATCATAAAATTAACATCATTAACAATCTCAAAAGAACTTGGAACAATCAAAGCAAATTTAGAAACTAAGATAGAAGATGAACATCCAATAGTTCTGGAATGAATTCTTTTATAATCAATAAATAGTTCATATAAGGCACTATTCACAATTTCAATAATCATCTTACTTTCCTGTTCACCATACATATTACAAAGAACAATTTCACAATAGTCAAATTTGTGCATAAGATCATATGCACAAGGCCATAATCAATGAAAATCAGCACATTAAATTTCTCTACATTCTCTCAATATTTATCAATTATTTCCTCTTCTTTACGTCTAAAGTCATCATCTTCATGTGACAAATATTCTTTCAATTCTTCATAAATCCCAGAAATATCAACCAAGTATGTAACGAAAATAATATATTTTGAATCATAAACCTTTAAAGTAATAAGATAAAAAAATTCAAAAGAAAATAGAGAGACTCTTAACATGTTTTCAATCGTAACTAGTTGGAACCCCATGACCATGTTTGACAAGATCATCTCTATAACAATCATCCTCCAAAAATAATCTTTCAAAACCTTTCTCATACATCAACCCCACATTTAACATCAAATAAGTAGAATTTTATCTTGTTAGGACATCCAAACATAATGATTTATTGCAATCACATTTTTTTAAATTTGTAAATCTCATAAAAAATTCAGTCTAGATGGTGATTGTCTCACATGTTTAATTGTTTCCGTAACTCTTTCAACGAAGTTATTAGCTTCTTTTAAGAAATCTTGCATAATTAAATTCATGATATGGGCAATACATCTAACATGCAACCATTTGCCTTGTAACACACAAAGACCCCCCCGCTAGCACATTTTCTTTCTTTCAAATATTCAACTACAACATAATTAGAACTTCCATTATCAACTGTAACAATAAACACATTGCGTAAACCCCAATCAACCAAGCACAATTCGATAGTTATTCCAATATCTTGACCATTATGACTTGATATAAGATGAAAATTCAACACATTTTTATGAAATTTCTATTTATTATTAATAAAATGTGTAGTGAGACATATGCAATTAATCTTTTGCAAAGATGTACAAACTCTAAGAGTTGTCTGTTTAAGTTGATAAGTTTAACATTTTCATTCATAAATACTTTATAACAATCTCTAGTCACAGTACTTCTAGATGGCACAACAACTGAAGGCTAACATGTTTTCATACATCGTCTACAACCAGTATTTTCAACAAACTTAAATGGAAGTTCATCAATAATAATCATTTCAACTATAGACTTCCTAACAATTTGTTGATCAAACTTCTAAACCAATAAATTAACGTTTTCTTCCTCAGTTTCTCTATTTATTGAAGTATTTAATGTTAAATATCTTTGGCTTGAAGTTTTATTCATAGGGTTTAGTGGATAAGATATCATATGGGTTAACAAAGTAGAAGTCTCACTTGATTTTGATGCACAATTGTACTCTTTGTCACAATAATGGCACTTACATTTTTTTACCTTCACTATCAACCAATTCTAAAAGAATGTTGCCAAACCACTGACATTTAATTATAATCTTTACGCTTTCCAATAAGCAAAGTAGAGACACTTTCTTTAGTAGATCCTTGACATTCTCATCTCATCTCAAACTTTCACTTTCGTTTTCTACAGACATCTTTTTTACCTAAACAATGAAAATTTACAAATCATAAAAAAAAATGAATAGACTATATACAACTAAGATATTTCAAAATGATCAAAATTTTCTAATAACATATCTATAATCATATAACTAATATGTAACAACTATTGAACTTTCTAGTTTCACTTCTTACTATATTTGTTCTTTTTTTTTCATTTGTCAGATTTACTTAATTTATTTTCAACAATACAAACACAAATGTTAAAAAGAATGTAAAAGATTTAGTAGATGAACAAAAACACACACATATGTTAACTAGTAGTCTAGTATATTTGTAAATTTGAAGGAAAGATTTGTAGAATTACCTTAGAATTGTATAAATAAATATATTTGATAATTTCAGCTTGTAGTGTTAAAAAGTAAATCAAACAAGTTGGATGAAGAAAGGAAAAATAGAAAGAGCTAGTGATGTAAAGAGATGAGGTTCAGCTGTGGCTAGATTGGAGGTTTATTTGATTAGGTTAAGAGATGAGGTTCAGCGCGGCTGAGAGGAATGTTTAGAGAATATAAATATGAGAGGATATTTATATATTATATAAATATATTATTTGTTATAAATTAAATATGTACTAAAATAAAAAAAAATGAATTTAGTTTTTGGTTTGGATTTCAAATCCCAACTCGAAAATCAATTAAAAACCGTATTTAAATTCGAATTAGTTTGAAATTCGATTTTAAAACCGAAAATGAAATTCAAATTCAGTTTATTCGAATTCGATCAAATATTCATATTTTTACGTCACGAGTAATAAGAATAGTTTAAGTTATGCCTTGTTTGGATTGTGATTTTGATGATTATTTTGAGAATGTGGTGATTATTTTTGGTAAAAAGACTTAAAATGTATTGATATATATAAATAAAATAAAATAAAAATAATAATTTAAAATAAAGAATATTTTAATATTTTGATTAATGAAATAAGTGATTTAATTGTTGAGAAAAATTATTAATTAAAAAATTAATTTTAAGTGAGTTATTTTAAAAACCCAAAAAAACAAGGCCTTATAATAAGAATTGTGATCATAAAAACAAATCATAATAGTTAATAAATTAAATAAATAAATAAAACAGTGCTTTTGTATTTTGATTTATATATTTTCTTTCACGTAATAATTCTCATTTGCTTAAAAGTATATAATATTTTTTATTTTTCTTAAATTTAAATATCTTTTATTATTATTATTTTTTTTACTTTTTAAAATAATTTTTAATTGATTTTACTGAACATTTTTTAAATGTTTTTTTATTTAATATTCATTTTCTCAAAATAATATAATTATTATTTTTAATAAAAAATAATTATTATTTTTATTTAAAAATAACATAATATTTTATATATAAAAAATTGTAGAGCTGCGCTAACAAATATTAGAAGGGTAATAATATAACGATTTCTCTAAGTTTAAAAATATTTTTATATGATTTTGTTTGAATTTGTATTTATACATTTATTTTTGTTTGATATTACTTATTTTATTTTTATTTTTATTTAAACATGATTTTTATACATTTATTTATATTTAAATTTACTCCCTACATATTTAAAACAGTTTAAAATGTTACAACACAGTCAATTTATGCTGAAAATATATAAAATTTTCTCATATATATTATATATATATTTTTTATCATTCTACGTGCAAAAGTTTTCAATTATGTTTTAAAATGATTTCTTCAAATCCATTATTAAATCACGATGCAAGTATTACCTTCCATTTTAGACAACAGTATTAGACTTCAGAAAGGTTGAGAACAGGGCCGACCCTAAGGTAAGCCCGGCAAGTCTCCGGGTTCGGGCAACCCACTCTTTAGAGAAGCCTATTAAATAAAATAAAGAAGAAAAGTTTAGTATTTTATAATCATAAAATAGTTTAGCTTAATTGTTTTAATTAAAAATTCAAGTTTATTCACTGATCATGAGCTTCAACTTCACCAAAACTAAATTTTTTATCATTATTTTTAGCGGTCAAAATTCACGTTTTTTTAAGCCGAGGTAGTCCAAAAGTCGGGACCAACTCTGGTTGAGAATATCAATATCCAGTTGCTGGATAAAAAAATAGACCCACAAATTAAGATGTTTAATAGTAATTTGAAATTGATGTGCAGTGAAACCTAAAAAAACATGATTTAAAGTTCACTTATCACATTATACATCACACAATCAAACCTGAAATATATATATATATATATATATATATATATATATATATATATATATATATATATATATATATATATATATATATATTATATTTAATAGTTTCACCTGCCTAGGGCCCGTTTATTACTTATGAGAACAAAAAAGAAACAGAAAATAAAAAAAGAAAAGATACTCCTTCACCTTTCATGGTACTGTCCACCATTAATTCCACGCTCGTGGCCAGACAAACATACATACATATATATAATATATTATAATAATAAAATTAAAAATATATAAAAAGTAGAAACCAAAGCTTTTTATTTAAATAAAATTATATACTTTTAATTCGATTCATTTGTCGGTTGCTTGCTAAATCATTCATAATGGAATAATTTGATTCCTACCCGACCAGGGCTAGTTCTTGTTTGCTAATTTATAAACAACTTTTTATAGAAAACATATATAATTTAATTATAAATACTTTGTCCTTTTTAAAGTATTGGGTCTTGTTGGTCGGCATTTTAAAAAATAATTATAAATGATCATTTTGAAGATGTGTGTATTTTTTGTTAGTAGAAGAATTTAAAGTGTATAATATATAATAATAATGTGATAAACGAGAATGAGAGTAAATGATATATTTTTAATTAAGTTATTTAAATAATTCAAACCAAATAAACAATTAAAAATAAGTTCAAACCACGGACTTAATTAATTATTTGAAAAATTAATGATTCAGACTAGGTGAATATTTTTTTGGTAAAATCATTTAAAAGATATTAATATAATGATAAAATAATAAATAATATTTTAATATTTTAATTAATAATATAAGATAATAAAGTTGGTGGGATGCTTGGGTTGTTTTAATTATTAAATTAATTTTTGCTAAAATTTTCCCTTCTTAAATGTTGTATTTTTAGATAAGCACAAGTTAAAAGCAATATATGTATAAAAGATTATTATATTTTATAAATTTAAAATATTATAATAGAAAGAATAAAAATAAAATAATAATTTGAGAGCAATGTGAGTTGTTGAGTGGCCCACATGAAGCGGCCCATACAATCACATGGGCCATTCCCCATAAATAAAAAAGTTAGTTACACATGGTCATGTCAAGTCCATTCAGGACATCATTGTAGGCCCCACTAACATATTTTGTCTTTTGATCCTACGTTCCAGATTTAACTAAAAAACACAGATCATCTTGTCTGTCCCCACTTCCTTACTTCAGTGGATCCCACCCTGCCGGTCATGCTTCAGACACTTCTAGCTGTCTTTTATTCCGTATCCAAATCACCTTCATTTGCGCTGTCCGCTACGTGTCATCCTTTCAATGGTGGATATAAGAGGGCGTATATTATCATATTTTTGTATAAATAATTTTGTTATGCAAGTTAGAAAACGAATTCGTAACATTTTGGTCTCGTAAATCAATTATCTCTTAAATTGAAATATGATATTTTTTTTTAGAATGAAAGAGACCTCATGTCACAGGTTCAACTAAAAATATTTATTATAATCGAATTCGTAACATTTTGTTATTTTAACCCATTTTCAATCATTTTACTACTTTCATGAGTTAGGTGTTACTGTAATAATACTAATGATTATTATTTAAGTTTATTCTAATTAATTAATATTAAGTGTTTTAATTCATTTATATTTTATCAATTTCCTTGATCAACCTTAAATATGTTATATTAACTAAAATTATTGCATAACTTATTATACTATCGTTACTTATTTACGCATATAAATCGAATCAATCTGAGTAATAATGAACTATTGTATGCCTTTTTTTTAGAACGCTGGGTTCCGCTACTCTAATGGAGTACGACTAATTCCCGCGGGTTAAGTACATAGCCCGCAAACATACTTAACCAATTAATCATGCGCAGAACTTGCCGCCTGACGGGCTCGAACCCAGGACCTCAAGGAGGCCTGGGGATATCCACCTCTTGTTGCCACAAGGTTAGAAGAGGGGATTTGTATGCTTGTTTAACATTCAAATACATGTGAAAGTATTCATCTTATTAGATTGTTAACGGTTTAATTTGTTTTTAATATACTTAATTGTTTTTAACGTGCATTCTTATTTGTTTTATATTATTTAACTTATTTGATTTTTTTATTTGGAATAACTTATTTATTAAAATTAAGGTCTATTTAGATTAGTGAATTTAAATTTGACATTAAAATTATAACTTCAATTCAACAAATATTGAATTATAATTAAATTCCTATGTTTGAAAAATAAAATAAAAATAATTTGAATTTATATTATTGATATTTATTAAGATAACTAAAGTGTGAAGAATTTTGTCTAAGTTTTGATTTTAGTTAAAGAAAAAATATTGGTTCGACTTTATAACTTTAAAAATAAAAATAAAAACTCACATCGATATTTTAAAGTACTAAATTAAAAAATAAATATCGATTCTAAATTTTAACTTTCTAAATTAAAAATAATAATTATTGGTTCAACAAATTTTTCGTTTTGTTAATAATAAAATAATAAGATATTTTGTTTAAAAAATAAATATTAGAATTACAATTTTGAAACAAAAGAGTAAAATTAATATTATAAAATTACATTATATTGAATACCATTAAATTTTAATTTCAATCAAACTTTTAATTTAAAATAATCTATCAAACTTAAGAATTTCACTTACACTTGAGTTTCAACTTCAATTTCCTAGTTACCAAACATATGTGTTTATAAACTAAATCAAAGTAGTATTTGTTTTGTTTAATAATAACATTAATTGCTCAAACATTTTTTACTTTAATTATCTACTTTATTCAATTAAACATGTATGTATATTGGTTTTATTTATTTATTAGCTATAACTTATTCCATAAAACTATTTTAACAACTTATCATTATTTGAGATTATATATATGCTCAATCAAAATTAACAAAGGTCTGTAGAAGGCTTTTATTCTAAACTAAATTTTCAAATAAAAATTTGAAAAGAATACTATACGCGTTTTTGCTGGCATCTCCTATAAAAGCACCTACCCATTCTTC
This sequence comes from Impatiens glandulifera, assembly GCF_907164915.1. Lineage (NCBI taxonomy): Eukaryota > Viridiplantae > Streptophyta > Magnoliopsida > Ericales > Balsaminaceae > Impatiens > Impatiens glandulifera. Next base: position 152,563,775 of record NC_061862.1, read on the forward strand.
CCACAACCATAACCAATCATCTCTTCAACTATCAATTTCTCTCTCAACATCATTTCCAAGAAAACTTCCTTTTTCAAAATAAACATATTCCATTTTTTCATCATCATGACAACAACATACGAAAGAGATCTTGATCATCTAGATGCCACAGAGCTAAGATTAGGGTTACCTGGAACAAACGAGAGAGAAAAACAATCACCTCCTTCATCATGTTCTAGGGGCACCAAAAGGGTTTCTTCTGAAATGACAATGGATCATGAATCAATTACATGTCTTCCTCCTCCTTCAAAGTAAGTCAACACAAAATTATTAATCATATCTTTAACAAAATAATCTCATCTTGTCTTGATCTAAGTTCTAACCAAACATATATATGATTTTGCAGGACTCAGATTGTGGGGTGGCCACCAATAAGATCATATAGAAAAAACATGTTACAAACAAGAAATGAATTAGAGACAGGGATGTTTGTCAAAGTTAGCATGGATGGAGCTCCATATTTAAGAAAGATTGATTTGAAAACTTATAAAGCTGGTTATTCAGATCTTCTTAAGGCTTTGGGAGTTATGTTCAAGTGCAATACTATTGGTAAGAACATAAAAACAATTAATTAAGTTTATATTATCATATATGTATGTATGTATAAGATTATTAATTTAATTTAATTTGTTGAAATGAATTAAATTCAGGATATGAGATTGGATCTGAATATGCACCTACTTATGAAGATAAAGATGGGGATTGGATGTTGGTTGGAGATGTACCATGGGAGATGTTTATTACATCTTGTAAGAGGTTGAGAATTATGAGGGGTTCAGAAGCCAAAGGATTTATTATCTGTTTATAGTATTTATATAAATTAATTAATTAACCATATTATATTTTATGTTTGTTTAATTTGTTTGTCCATCATTAAACAAATGTAGTACACTTGTTGGTGAATATAGAATGGCTAAAATTTTGTTCTTTTGTATATATGGGTTCTTTAATTTTGTTTACAAGGGAAAAAAACGATAAAAAAAATTGAAAAAGGATATCGTCGCCTGAGAGATTCGAACTCTCGCGGGGAAACCCCATGTACTTAGCAGGCACACGCCTTAACCACTCGGCCAAAGCGACTTGTTGTTTGTAGTGGTTAAATTTGTAAATATAACGTTTTAAAGTGTGATATTTAATTTAGTTTTAAATATGAATATTGAGATTAGTTAAAGTGTCGTCGATTTGTGTGTTTTTATGCATAATTTGAACGTACTTTTAATTTATTTATAGTTTATTTTACATTTAAAAATTTAAGGTAACATTGATCCCTGCACATTTTGTATTTGAGTTTTGTGGTGTGTAGTTTAGATAAATGGGACACAAGGTTTTTACCAAATTAGTTACTGAGATAAAAGAACATATATGATAATTGTATTTTAAAGAACAATTGATTTTCAAAGCACAACCCATTTCATGACATCCAAATAGTAGCTCCAAGTGATAAAAACAAGCAATTCTGGATTTAGATTTAAAAGAGAATTTCAAAACCCTCCAAAATGAGTCTAGTAGATTGACAAATAAATAAAGTTATTTGTTCTCTATGTTGTTGTCTTCTTGATGTTGAGTTTGTTTTGATTTGATGATGTAACTTTGGACAAACATTGTTAGAAATTTTGTTTAGTATTGTGAATTGACTTCTTTTCTTTTTGGGATTGATAGAGTGATTCATTTGACATATAAGGGAACTTACAACTTATAAGAAAGATCCTTAATTAGTTAGATCCATATATTATTATGTAAAACTTAAATTTACAAGTTTATACTTTTATTTCAACATTAGAGTGCAAATGAAACAAAATAAAAAATAACTCATATTTTTATTTTCTTTTAATGTATGAAAATAATATTATCTCCACTTTAACTTAATGCGTTTTAAATGAGAATTAAACTGTAATATGACATTTAATCTCTTAGAAACCATTTTTAGAATTTAAGTTACCTTAGTAGATTAACCCATAACTAATAGGTAATTTTGTGAATAAATATCGCATATAATAAAATCAAATATATATAAGTATTTAACGAATAAGCTAGATAATTTGGAGCTTATGAGAACGATTAAGAGTATAGCTAGGGAAACATTTATTTTTTTCTCAAAATATTAATTTTTTTTACAAAGGATGCTAATATAATTCCCACAACCATAACATGAACTCCAACTTAATGCGATTTAAGTTGGAATCGAACTGGTAACATTTTAAAAATATTCATATGAGTGCTAATTGTATTAGATTAAAATAAAAAATTATTTTGATATCAGTGTTCGATGCTAAATTAATTATTTAAATTACCGAACTACTTAAAGAAATTTTATCTTTAATAAAATAAATATGTTATTTTAAAAACTAATTTGATGGGTTTATTTTGCAAGAAACAAAATCAATCAAATAGGCTTCTTACCGAGCTAACCCGAAGGTCAACCGAATCAGCCCAGTCAAAGGGAGCCAAGCTAAGCCGCAAGGCCCAGCCCAGTGAAGCGGAAGGCCCAACGCCAGGAAAGTCCAGTACCCTGGTCCGGGGATCAGTTAAAATAAATCAAAGGAGCGGGGGCCTCATTGCACTAAAGGGTGAACTCTGAGGACTTCCGTGTTTGGGTATAAATAGAATGCATAGGGGAATTTGGATCTGTTGTCCCAAAATAACCAAAATAATAATGTCCCACTTTCTATTTCATAGAAAAGAGGAAAGAGAAAATTAAATATTAAAATAAAATGTATATATAAATTTTTAAGATTTAGAATTTAAAATTTAGAATTTAGAGTTTACCATTTAGTATTTATAGTTTAAAATTTAGGATTTATTATATATATATATATATAATTTTTTATTTGTCTAATTTATCAAAATTATGTTGTTTTGATAGATGAGACAGCAAGAGGACAACTTAACTTGGGACAACAGATCCTCACCCTGTCTAGGGTTCTTGTTTAAAAGAATGGAGAGAGCCAGAAATAGATAGATTGATAGAGATTAAGTTATTGTGTTTTAACAATCTGTGAATATCATTTTGAACTAAAATCAAAAGTTTCAAATTTGTTTCTGTAAATTGATGCTTCCTTGATAATTCTAAATGTAATTTATAATATTTGTATAAATTGGTTTGAATATGCAGTTTGTAGTTTGATCAGTTTTCCAGAAGAAAAAAAAACAGAAAATGTTATGGTTTTCAAATAATCCATCTATGTGAACGTTCACAGCTTAGTTTTTCATTTAATTTCGAATACTTAATTGGCTGCTGATTTTGTTTGAATTCAGGTTTGCCTAAGTTTCAAACTAAGGAGATTGTTTGAAAGGGGCAATGGCTTGAAGATTATGTCTTTTCAGTTATTGCCCAAGCCATGTCTTTGTTAATTGTTGTTTAATTTTGTAGTTAAACAGGTTGAATGACTATAGTTTCTAAATGAATTAGGTTGTTTTGAAGATTGGGGAATGGATGGATTTCCACCCAATCACTCACACCACCATTTGAATATTGTTTCAGTTTGTTTGAGTGGTTAAATCTGAAAAAAAAAAACAATGAAAAGAGGAACACATGATCAAATATAAGGTGTGTCGGTGCAATATATTCAGACACTAGTAAAAAAAGGACCTTTACCGACGGTTTTTTCCGAAGGTTTTGTAAAACTCTCCTAAATACTCCCGAGAGGAACAAATCCTTCGATATTAAAAATAAATTCCGAAGGGATGTAAAACCTTCGGGTTTATTAATTATTACCGAAAGTTCTACAAAGAACTTTCGGTTTTTACCTTCCCAAAAAACCAAAAAATATTCTAAGTATTGGATGTGGGTTAATTGCGAAGGTTTTTACAAAAACCTTCGGTTTTGAAATCCCGGGGATTTTTAATTGCGAAGGTTATTCAAAGAACCTTCGGTTTTACCTTTTTTGAAATTCTATTTTCCGAAAGTTTTCCAAAGAACCTTCGGTTTTGCTCAATTAAAAAAATTCTAAATTTGGTAATGGTTAGTTCCGAAGGGTTTTAATAAACCTTCGGTTTTGACTAATATCAAAACCGAAAGTTATATGAAAACCTTCGGCATCTACCTCTATAAATACAAACCCTAACCCTTCTCTTTTTCATTCCACTCATCTCGCCTTTCTCTCTCTCCCGCGCCGCAGCCGCCTAGCCTCCTCCACGCCGGTTCTTCTCTTCTCTCGTTCAGGTTTGTTTCATTTGTTTTTTTTTGTTTATTATGAGATTTAGATTTCTTAAGTTTATATATATATTATCTAGATTTATGCTAGTTTACGTTATTTTGTTTGATTAATATATATATATATATACATATATCTGAAATGCATTTAGGATATGGGTGATTCATGGAAGAGACTTCGGCGTACACCGGAGAAACTACATCCGTGTTACCAGAATCTGATAGCACAATCAGAAATTGCGGCACGTGAGGAAGAGGTAAGACAGATGACGCTGGAAATGGAACAAATCCGATTAAGGGATGCGGAAAGAGGCCGTTTGCTCAGTGAAATTAAAGCGGACATGGCCGAAATGGCCTAGAGATTAGAGAATCTCGAACAGGAACTTGTATTGTTGAGGAGTCGACTGAATCAACTACCCCCTCCTCCCACCCCATCTAATAATTTCTAGATTTATTATGTGTTTATTAGTTTTTCCGTACGAACGATGACAATATTTTTATGTGTTTTGTTTTAATATTCATGAATTATTATTATTATGTTTGGTTTGGTTTTAATAGGTTGTTAATGAATTGTTTTACTATTGTTTACTTTTCATCTTATTTTAAAAAAAAAAAACAGCATGGCCAAAACCGAAGGTTTATTTGAAAACCTTCAGTTTTGACCCTACGGGAAAGGTCAAAACTGAAGGTTTATTTGAAAACCTTCGGTTTTGACCCCTGTTTAAAAAAATCTGAAAATTTTCTAAATATACGGGTAAGGGTAAAAACCGAAGGTTTTCAAATAAACCTTCGGTTTTGACCCTAGTTTAAAAAATCTGAAAGTTTTCTAAATATATGGGTAAGGGTAAAAACCGAAGGTTTTCAAATAAACCTTCGGTTTTGACCCATGTTTAAAAAAATCTGGAAATTTTCTAAGTATATATGGGGAAGGGTAAAAACCGAAGGTTTATTTGAAAACCTTAGGTTTTGACCCATGTTTAAAAAAATCTGGAAATTTTCTAAGTATGGGGAAGGGTAAAAACCGAAGGTTTATTTGAAAACCTTCGGTTTTGACCATAGTTTAAAAAAATCTGAAATTTTTCTAAATATGGGGAAGTGTAAAAACCGAAGGTTTATTTGAAAACCTTCGGTTTTGACCCTAGTTTAAAAAATCTGAAATTTTTCTAAATATGGGGAAGGGTAAAAACCGAAGGTTTATTTGAAAACCTTCGGTTTTGACCCTAGTTTAAAAAAATCTGAAAAATTTTCTAAGTATGGGGAAGGGTAAAACCGAAGGTTTATTTGAAAACCTTCGGTTTTGGCCCTAGTTTAAAAAAATCTGAAAATTTTTCTAAGTATGGGGAAGGGTAAAAACCGAAGGTTTATTTGAAAACCTTCGGTTTTGACCCATGTTTAAAAAAATCTGAAATTTTTCTAAATATATGGGTAAGGGTAAAAACCGAAAGTTTTCAAATAAACCTTCGGTTTTGACCCAAGTTTAAAAAAATCTGAAAATTTTCTAAATATGGGGAAGGGTAAAAACCGAAGGTTTATTTGAAAACCTTCGGTTTTGACCCTAGATTAAAAAAATCTGAAATTTTTCTAAATATGGGGAAGGGTAAAAACCGAAGGTTTATTTGAAAATCTTCGGTTTTGACCCTTCCTAAAAACATTCTGTTTAAGGTCAGGACCGAGAGGTTTTCTTAAAACTTTCGGTGAAACCCATAAAAACCGAAAGTTATACTATTAACTTTCGGTGTTACCAAATCATAATTGGTTTGATACATTCCAATCTAGAATCTTAACTAATCTAATCAAGTGTGTGTTGTTTTTTAAAAATTAAGATTGTATTTAATGTTTAAATGTTTATGATTGTGTTTGATTATATAAAGAATTGTATTTATATGTTTGTGTTTATGATGACATGAATGTGTATAAAGTTTGATCATATGGCTTATGTAATGTGTTAAGGTTATTAAATGTGTTAAATTAATAATGTTCAAAGTCATTAGAAGATTAAAAACCAATTAATTTAACAATTTGTGAAATGGTAATTCCGAAGGTTAATGATATAACTTTCGGAAATAGCTATCAAAACCGAAGGTTATACCATTAACCTTCGGAATTGCCACTTCATAATTTGTAATATTCATGGGTTTTTCACTTTACAATCTAGACTCATACCTAATATAATCGAGTGTGTTGTATTTTAAAAAATTTAGATGGTGTTTAATGTTAAAATGTTTAATTATATAGAAAGTTTATATGAATGTTTATAATGTTTGATTATCCTATCAATGTGTGTAATGTTTGATCATATAACTTTTGTGTAATATTTTAAAAGGATGTCAAATTTGTTAAATTAATGTTATTGAAGGTCATTAGATGAATAAAAACTAATTATTTTAACAATTTTTGAAATGGTAATTCCGAAGGTTATTGTTATAACCTTCGGAAATAGTGATCTAAACCGAAGGTTATATATAAGACTTTCGGTTTAGCTAATTAAATAAAATTGTAAATATTTCAAAACCGAGAGATTTAGACACATCTCTCGGAATTTAATTTATCAAAACCGAGAGACATGTGAAAATCTCTCGGAATTTAATTTATAAAATCCGAGAGTTATATGATTAACTCTCGGAATTGATTAAATGATCAAAACCAAAAGTTAATCATATAACTTTCGGTAATGACCCTCTATTAAAATTAAAAAACGCTTTCTTTTCTCCCTTTCCTCTTTCTTTCCCCGTTTCTCCTTCCGCCTCTCGATCGATTTCTCTCTGCCTCCGAGAACGACGCCGCTGCCCAGACGAAAGTCACACCGCCGATTGAACTTCCGCCGCACCGCAAGGAGAGTCTCCCAGCCACGCCCGATTGAAGTTCCGCCGGCCGCCGACGCTTGGATTTGGTCCGATTGAAGTCCAGCCGCGCCCGATTGAAGGTTGCCGTCTCGGTTTTGAAGTTCCGGCGCCTCCTGCTGTAGCCTTACAGCCGCCTCCTGCCGCCGTCTGCTGCTTCCGCGTTCTGCCGCCGCCTGCTGCCGCCCTACAAAGGTTAGTTTACTTTTTAGGTTTAAGTTATATTAGTTTAATTTTAGGTTATATTTGTTTCATTTTAGGTTATATTAGTTTGATTTTGGTTAGTTTAGGTTATATTAGTTTGATTTTAGGTTATATTTGTTTGATTATGTTGAAAATATGGTTGATTTTGGTTAGTTTAGGTTGTATTAGTTTAATTTTAGTTTGATTGATGAATTTGTAGTTTGAATTGTTACATTAGGTTTATATTATTGTTAGATTGATTAGTTTAGATTATGTATTGGATTATGTTATTGGATTTGTTTTTTGGAATTGGTTGTTGAATTTGGTTTTAGGTTATATTGAGTTTGATTGTATGATTTAGTTAGATAATGTTAGATTATGTTGAAAATTTGTATGATTTTGGTTAGTTTAGGTTGTATTAGTTTAATTTTAGTTTGATTGATGAATTTGTAGTTTGATTTTAGGTTTTTTGTTTGATATTAGGTCATTTGTTTGATTTTAGGTTATTTGTTTGATTTTAGGTTATATTTGTTTGATTATGTTGAAAATATGGTTGATTTTGGTTAGTTTAGGTTGTATTAGTTTAATTTTAGTTTGATTGATGAATTTGTAGTTTGAATTGTTACATTATGTTTATATTATTGTTAGATTGATTAGTTTAGATTATGTATTGGATTATGTTATTGGATTTGTTTTTTGGAATTGGTTGTTGGATTTGGTTTTAGGTTATATTGAGTTTGGTTGTATGATTTAGTTAGATAATGTTAGATTATGTTGAAAATTTGTTTGATTTTGGTTAGTTCAGGTTTTGGATTGATTATATTATTGGATTGATTTGGTATATGTTTATGTTGTTTTTGTTTCATTTATAGGTTTATTTTTGTTCGATCTACCTACAGCCGCTCTTCTTCGTCGCAATTTTCCTACAAGGTTAGTTATTGTTGGTTTATTATATGGTTAGGTTAGTTAAATGTTAGTTTTATGTTAGATTATGTTAGATTAGGTTTGAAATGTGTATGAATGAAATAATGTTAGATTAGGTTTGTAATGTTTATGAGGAAATATTGTTTGTTTAGGTGGAATTTGGCTTGAATAATGTTAGATTAGGTTTGAAATGTATATGAATGAAATATTGTTTGTTTTAGGTGAAATTTGGCTTCGATAATGTTAGATTAGGTTTGAAATGTATATGAATGAAATATTGTTTGTTTAGGTGAAATTTGGCTTCGATAATGTTAGATTAGGTTTTAAATTTATATGAATGAAATATTGTTTGTTTAGGTGGAATTTTGCTTGCATAATGTTAGATTAGGTTTGAAATGTTTATGATGAAATATTGTTTGTTTAGGTGGAATTTGGCTTGGATAATGTAAGATTAAGTTTGAAATGTATATGAATGAAATATTGTTTGTTTAGGTGGAATTGGGCTTCGATAATGTTAGATTAAATTGATTTTTGGTTGGATAATGATAGATTAGGTAGAAATTATGTTAGCATTATGTAAGCCTAATTAATTTAGACAAATATAAGTAAATAATAATGCGAGTTGTTTTCCATTTTATTAGAAATATGGAAGTACCCGATAAAAGATGGATGACCTTACGTCGAGATCATCCAGATTACGAGGAAGGTGTTGACAAATTTCTCGAGTATACTGTTAGGAGTACATCCCGACAAACCGTGAAATGTCCCTGCGTGAAATGCTTGAACACGCCGTTTATGGAACTAGACGAAGTGAAGACTCACCTCATCGTTTATGGAATAAATGTGCATTATGAGTATTGGTATTTTCATGGAGAAAAAAGGCGTACTACTCAAGTGGTTAATGACGATGTCGATGAAGATGCCGATGACTTCGATGATGATGATGATGACGATGATCAGTCGGAGGATGCCGTGCCGGAATTCAACGATGCGAGACCGGAGATGAATAATACAGTTAATGAAGAGGTCAACGAAGAACGTTATATGCACGAATTTATAAACGATATGTTCCCCAACGTTAATGATGTCCCGAGCAACGATGAACCAGTCGAAGATGCACATAGATTTTATAAATTGCTTGATGATTGCAAACGGCCATTGTATGAAGGTGCTCGAATAACGAAATCATCGGCACTACTGAAACTACTTCACATAAAAAATGTATGTCAATGGACGAATTCTTTGTTCGATATGTTGCTGCGTCTGCTTAAAGACTACATATTACCGATAGACGCTCAATTGCCAAACTCATACTACGAAAGTAAAAAATTCATTACTGATATCGGGCTTAAATATGACAAGATAGACGCATGTAAGAACAACTGTATGCTATTTTGGAAGGACGGCATAAATGAAGATTCTTGCAGAGTTTGCGGTCTTTCAAGATGGAAAGTCGACCAAACAAGTGGGACAATTCGGGAGAAGCAAAACGGGAAATTCATTCCAAAAAAGGTGTTGAGATATTTCCCTTTAATACCAAGACTGCAAAGACTATACATGTCCTCAAAAACGGCTCCAATGATGAGATGGCATAAAGAAGGAAGAGTTGATAGTGATACGTTGAGACATCCCGCTGATTCCTTAACTTGGAAGACGTTTAATGAAAATTATACAGATTTTGCTTCAGAATCTCGAAACGTAAGACTGGGTTTATCAAGCGATGGGTTTCAGCCATTTGCAAATGGGAAAAAATCATACAGTGTTTGGCCGGTTATTCTCGTTCCTTATAATGTGTCACCCACGACTTGCATGGATTCTAGCAATTTCATTTTATCTATGTTAATTCTGGGTCCAAAGAGTCCGGGAGATGCAATTGACATATTTCTCCAGCCATTGATCGAAGAGTTGCATGAACTGTGGCAAACAGGTGTGAAAACGTTTGATGCACACACCTCGCAATACTTTAACATGCGAGCGACGTTGTTGTGGACCATTAACGACTTTCCCGCATACGCGAATTTATCAGGCTGGAGTACGAAAGATAAATTCGCTTGTCTTTGTTGTAACAACGACACAGTATCTCTTCGATTGATTCATGGTTCCAAACAATGTTACTTGGGTCATAGACGTTTCCTTCCACCGAAGCACAAATACAGAAGGGATAAAGAGTCGTTTGATGGTCGAACTGATTATAGAGATCCCCCTAGATTGTTAACTGGGCAAGAAAGTTACGAGCAAGCACGAGACCTAGAAGACATAATTCTTAGTGCGGATCTGAGCAAGAGAACCAAGATATATCATGAAACGCGGGGAGACAATTGGAAAAAACTTAGCATTTTCTTCCGTCTGCCTTATTGGAAATCACTATTATTGAGACATAATTTGGATGTGATGCATATTGAGAAAAATATCTGTGATAGCGTGTTGGGAACAATAATGAATGTGAAAGAGAAGACTAAGGATGGTCCTAAAGCCCGTAAAGACTTAGAACTCTTAGGTATAAAATCATGGTTACATCCTATAAATGATGAAGGAGTTGTTCATTATCCAGAAGCGCCTTTCACTTTGACATCCGAAAATAAAAAACGTCTTTGTAACTTCTTGAAAGATCTCAAGTTGCCCGATGGTTTTTGCTCAAATATCGGCGGTTGTGTAAATTTGGAAGAGAAAAAGATTTCGGGATTAAAGAGTCATGATTGTCACATTTTATTGGAATATCTTATTCCTTTAGCAACTCGTGGATTACTTCCAGATAATGTGTATGATGCGTTTGTAAATTTGTCTCGTTTCTTTCGGTTGTTGTGTTTCAAAGAGTTGATTCAAGAGGACCTCGAACAATTGTACATGGATTTTACATTGACACTTTGTAAATTTGAAATGATTTTTCCGCCGTCAATCTTCGACATCATGATGCATCTCCCGGTTCACTTGTCATTTGAGGCTTTGCTTGGAGGACCTGTTCAGTATCGATGGATGTATCCGTTTGAACATTACATGGGTACAATGAAAAGATATTTGCGGAATAATAATCACCCCGAAGCCTCTATAAGCGAGAGCTATCTTGTTAGTGAGAGTATTAGTTTATGTGCCGGGTATATGGAGGAACAAGAGCAAGAAAATGCACAACATGAAATCTCGGGCATTTCAATATTTGCATCGTTGGAAGACCTATCTAACGGAAAAGTATACAACTTGGATTATATCGATCGAGTGACAGCTCATTCTTACATTTTGAAAAATTGTCCCGAAGCAGAACCTTTTTACATGTAAGATTCGATGTTGCTGTTACTAATTAGCATTAAAGAGTATGCTATTTAATATTCGATCTATTTGCAGAGATTATAACAACGAGTCTAGGGGAGAAACGTTTGCCGCACATTTCAAGCATCGAGTGAGTAATTATAAACCATATATCCTAACTCTTTTTATTCATTTTAACAAGTTCATTTCGGATACATATATAGGTCGCCCATTTAGTAGAAATTAACGACATATCAAGAGACCTCAAGATCTTAGGAGAAGGTCCAAGTATGTACTCGTCGATGTATGTTTGGTGTAAAGTAAACGGATTCAAATTCTGTACAGAAAAACACGACGAATGTTTGACCACTCAAAATAGTGGGGTGGTTGTTGAGGGGTACAACGGATCTGAAACCATGTCATACTACGGAGTTTTAACGGATATAATCGAAGTACAATACTATTCTCACAAACGAGTTGTTTTATTCAAGTGTAAGTGGTTTGATACACACTCGGGGGAACTAGGAGTGAAAGTGGATAAATATGGCTTCGTAAGTGTAAATGTAAACCGAATTTTGAAAACCCAAAGTCAAGACCCGTATATATTGGCGAGTCAAGCGAAACAAGTATTCTACGCCCCTGATATGTCAGCCCGATCCGGTTGGAAGATTGTGACAAAAATAAAACCGCGGTTTACAAACATATAGTTCAGATTAATTAATTAGGTAGATTTATATTTTTAACTTTATATTCATTCTTATTACTACTTTATTTCAATTATTCACTCAATTTTATTAATGGTGTGAATTAAGAATGTCTGAAGGTCCTAAAACAACTTGGAAGAGTATGAGGAAGACACCCAAGAAATTGGATAAAAGCTACCAAAACCTACTTGCCCAATCCGAGTCCCTAAAGCTCTGAGGATCGTCTTCTACAGACCAACCACCTATTGCTGTGGTCCCGATAGCTACTGCGCCTCCCCAACAGACGAGGATGTTGAGGCTAGTGAGCTCCAAGAGTTTATAGAGAGCACATTTGCTGATATGGTGGATAGCGATGAGGCTGAAGACGAGGATCTCGAGGAGCCTATCGAGGAGCAGGATGGCGAGGAGGAGCCCGGGACCACTCCCGACCCATCATCGACAGGTAACTCGTTTACAAATTAGTTAGTGTTTCAATTGATTGACATATCTAATTATGATTTTGATAATTTTGAAGAATCTTCTGCCCGCAAGAGACGGGGGAAGAACACGAATATTGCGTTGTCTAAGAGGGTAGCGGGGACAAGGATTCCTCCCACGTTTAGAGAGAAGGATGGTAGGTCAGGCGGTACAGACGTGGGAAGAACACAGTGGTCTAGACATGTGGGGTCGATTATCCGGGACCCCGCAGCCGTCTCACACCGTGTTCTAAAGTGGAAGGCTTTAAGTATAGACCAATTGGATTCACTGTGGACTGCTATCAAGGTAATACTTATTAATTGATTATACATTACGTCATTAAATAATTATTTTTAACATTTGGATGTTATTTTTTTCAAGATCCGTTCGAAGCTACTAATGGTGATATTGAGTCTTTTCGAAAGACCGGATTGGGACACGCCAATCAGATATGGGATAGATGGCGGTCGGATTTGAACAAGACATATATCCGCGTCCACAAAGGAGACGAGGCGGCGGTACTGGCTAATCCTCCACCAGACTACGATCGAGATGATTGTGTGTCGCAACCATTTCTTCACAGAAACATTTAAGGTACGGTTTCATAATTCAAATAAAATTTGATACTAATTAATCTAACTTCATTTTTTATTTCAAATACAGAGAAACAGTTCTACAAATATGAAGAACAGGAAGAAGTTGAAATTCTCGCATCGAACGGGAAGTAGACCGTTTGCACAGATTGAAGACGAGTTAGTAAGTAAATTATTTGTTCTTAATCTAAAGATTGTTATTAATTATATAAATCATTTATTTCAACAGGCGATTGAAATGGGACGGGCACCGTCTGTAATTGAAGTATTCAAGAGGACCCGTACCCCAAAACCGACAAAAGAAAACCCAATACCCGTCCCGGACGAACACATGCAAGAGAAAATTGTAAGTGAATTGAATATGCCTCATTTTTTATTATAGAAATGATATTTTATTTGAATTGTGCAGGTTGAGATGGAGGAGGTTGTTAGTAACGAACCGGGAATATCGGATTTCGAATTGACGGAGAGGGTGTTCGGACAACAAAAACATGGGGTCGTGTTCGGAATGGGATCAGGCGTCCGGCCGATACACTTTCGTGAGGATCGTCGAAGTGGAAACAGTTCACAACGAAACAATGAGCGATTTTTAGAAGAGAATCAAATAATGAAGCTCAAGTTGGAGGAACTGGAGAAGAGGGATGAAGAAAGAAGGCGTAGAATGGAAGAAATGGAAGCGGAAAAGGAAGAAATTGTGACAAGAATTGAGAGGGAGAAGTTAGAGATGAACGCAAGAATGGAGAGAATCGAATTGTATATGAGGCAACAACCACCTCCTCCCCCCACAAGCTAAGGTTGTTTCGATTCAAAACATGTTTTCATTAATAGTTGTATCAATTTGAATTTATAACAGATTGTTCGGATTATTCGTTTGGTTTCGAATTTTGTAATGATAATGATCAATTAATGTGATGTGGCATTTCTTTTATCATTGATATATTGGTTTGGCTGAACAGGTTTTGGTTGTGAGCAAAATAATCCGCACATTTTTAAAAATTTACGGGAAAAAACCGAAAGTAATATTAGAAAACTCTCGGTTTTTACCTAAAGAGAAAATCGAAAGTAATATTAGAAAACTCTCGGTTTTTACCCAAAGAGAAAACCGAGAGTTATATGACAAACCCTCGGTTTTTACCCAAAGACGAAAACCGAGAGTTATTAGAAAACTCTCAGTTTTTCCACAAAGAGGAAAACCGAAAGTTTTATAATAACCCTCGGTTTTCTTCAAACGGAGAAAACCGAGAGTTTTCATATAACTCTCGGTTTTCTCTATTAGAAGAAAACCGAGAGTTTTCTAATAACTCTCGGTTTTCTTCAAATGGAGAAAAGCGAGAGTTATATGAAAACTCTCGGTTTTCTCTGTTTGAAGAAAACCGAGAGTAATATTGAAAACTCTCGGTTTTCTCCGTTTGAAGAAAACCGAGGGTTATTTGTAAAACTCTCGGTTTTTCCACAAAGAGAAAAACCGAAAGTTTTTCAATTACCTTTCGGTTTTACTCTAGGGTATCTAAACCGAAAACTCTACGATATCTCTCGGTAATTGCCCAATTGTTTTTAACGAGAGAGTCAATACCGAGGGATGGCGAGAGTTACCAAAACCTTCGGTAAAGTGTCTATACCGAAAGTTATAGGGTCAAAACCGAGAGTTTTTACTCTCAGTTTTGACCCCTTTTTCACCAGTGAGAGCCGACCCCGATGTTTGGGATGTCCCAGTCTAAAAAAACGGGAATTTTGATTGCTAAAAAAAATGATAAAAAATAAGATTGTGTGAGGTTTGAACTTAGGATAAAATGATAATTTTATGTTTTCTTCCCAAACCACTAGGCTAGACTTGTTTAGGTTTATAAAATTATAAAATTATAAAATTTTATTTTTATTTTATTTAATGAGCTACCCTGAAAAGTTAACTACGTACCTAGCCCGCCCGGGGTTGCTGGGCTTACCTCATCTTATTAATAAGATATAGAGATTTTGGTACTATACCCGCCCGGGGTTGCTGGGCTTACCTCATCTTATTAATAAGATATAGAGATTTTGGTACTATATTAATATTATATCGTTCATATTGAAAAATATCTTAGTAGGTTAAATAGTGATTAATAAATCAACACTTAAAGATATTAAATTATAATGAGTCATAACCGGGAGGATCTATGTAGGGGTTGAGTGGTGGGCTGAAGCACCAAAAAAAATTGTTTATCCTCTAATTTTTAAAATCTAATTGTATATTTATTTATTTAATTATTAAAAAAATATTAATTTTTACTTTTTATCCACTCATTTTTATAAAAAAATTTTGTTATTTTTCTAAACCATCCAAACTTAGATTATTAACTCCGTACCTGGTCTATATCATGTTAGTTTCCTACATAAAAAAAACATAAAAAAACATGAAGAGTAAAATGGTAAAAAAATTATAAAAGAAATAGTAAATAATTTATGAATTGAGTATAAGAACTAATATGTTATAAAAGAAATAGTAAATAATTTATGAATTGTATAAGAACTAATATGTTCGGTGGAGAAATAAATGAGTGGTTGAGATTAGATAGAGAAAATAAATAGTTTACTAAATGAAAATGAAAATTAGAATTTAATTATTTAGAATTTTATTAATTATAATTTATTTATAAGTATTATAGATATTTTAATTTATAAATATTATACTGTTATATATCGGAATTTTGAAAACTTGTAGGTGATATCAAACTGTTATTATCGGTACCCATTTTTTCAATAAAAATCAATATTTGATATACCATAGTTTTGATACATCGAAAACATTTGTAATTATCCCACCAGTAAATAGACTAATCAGATGGTATTTGGCCGGTCGAGAGACAGACCAACGACCAAACGCTCAAACAATGGCTATAGTGTTCTTTGTTTCTTTATCTACAGTTACTTGTGAGCTATTCGATCGGATTCGGTTAGAAAAAAAACTCGTTCAAGCTCATTTAAAAAGTTCGAAAATTTAAATGAGTCGAGCTCGAGTTTTTAAATATTCGGTTTGTTAGTTCGCAAATATGAAATAACTAATTTGAATTATTTTAATAATTTTGTTTTAGATTAAGTTATGAAAAGTTGAATTATTATTGAAATATTTTAATTGGTATTAATATTTAAAAAAAAATTATTTATTTAAAAATAAATGAAAATATTTTAGTTATTGTTGAAAAAAAATGAGAATAATATGTATTATTTAAACAAGTAAAATTAATTATTACAAATTATTTGGATGACCCCCAATTATTTTTATAGTTTAGTTTTAACCCTTTTAAATTATTCCTTAAAATTAATTGCCCCTCAACTTTTAAGTCAGTGTCATCGAGGACCTTCCATCGATATTTTTCGTTAAATATAACTCGATTCTAACTAAAAGTTCTCAAATTTCGACCTTTAAATTTTGAACTCCAATTTATATATTGAGAATTTGTTTATGTAAAGTATTTATATAATTTAACATATAGATTATCAATTATTTTAGATATTTTTTTATATATAAATATTTTTTTATTTAAATGAGAATTAATTCTTAATAGATTTTTTAAAATTTTTTTTGAGATCTAGAAATACAAGGCATTTGGATGAAATGATAAAAATATTTTATTTTAAATGTAATAAAATAATAAAATAAATGTTGATATGGAAAATAATGTTTTTAATGAACATATAAATTTTTTTAAGAAAAAATGTTAGAATAACTTCCCACAACCATAAAACCACTCTAACTTGAAATATTTAGCGTAAATAAAATTCTTGACATTTAGTCGAGTAAAAAACATTCTTATTATTTGAGTTACCTTATTCAGTTTTAAAATATTTGTAACATAATATAGGAGAAATAAAATTACATTTAAAATTAAATTATTTTATCCAAATAACCGAATGCCTAATATGTTTACCTCTTAAATAAAAACAATTTCGGTTAAGAATTATTTCATTTAAATAAATAGATAGTGACATATAAGAATAACAATTATCTATAAAATCAAAATAATTGACGATTACGTTAAATTTTATCCAAATTTGAATATATAAGTTGCAGAGTCAAAAATCAACTATCAAAACAATTGAATTGAAGGACTTTTAGTTAGAGTTTGTGTTATGTTTAATTGAAAACGAGAGAATAATGATTGATGATTTTTCTAAAATTTGAAGGTTGATTTATTTTTAATATAATTTGAGGGTTCAAAGTACTTTGAGTGCCACCCAAATAATTTTCCCAATTAATTATTCAAATATTTGTTACTGTCTAGCTTGGAGTTTATTTGAGGTTGGTTATTTAGTTTATTGTCTTAAAAATATATTTGACAAGCTTATTTTAATTTTTAATTTATTGAATTATTATAGTATTTTTTTACATTTATAATTAAAAAAACAAACTATTTTTTAGTTGATGATAATGAAACGGATTGAAGCGAGAAATACGTTTATTATTTTCGTCCCATTATATTTCAGAGATTTCTTTTACTATTATTCTCACCCTTATTTGGTTTCGAAAAATTTCTATGGGGCACCAATACACATATACTCTAAAAACTATTAAAAATTTATTTGATAATGTAAGTGATTTTATATATAATATATTGAATTTTTTTATTATTTTAAATAAATTTTTATATAAAATAGAAAGAATAAATAAATATATGAGTGATATTTAAGTATTTATTAGTGTTCGGGGACAAAATTGGGGCGGTGACACAAATATCACAATCGCCCCCGCCGGGCAACTAACGGTCAAATCGAAAAAATCGCTCATAACGGGATAAATTGGATAGTAAATTGCGGTACGAATTATAATTATCAGTCTTAGATAAAGTAGAAATGTTATTATTAAAAAAAGGGTTATATCTCAAAAACAAAAACCACATCAAACAAGCTCATATATATGCATTCTAATATATTGAATGCCAACAACCAACATAAATATTCAAACGCTCTCCCATCTATTTTATTTTATTTATGGAAAGGTAAATGTTAAACTTTCTTACACAATAAATGGTCAAATTTAATAAATATGAATGCTTTGTCTAGTCGTTTTCCATTCACTCTTTCTTTCTATATGGACCAGAGATGGATTATCACATCAGATATGGAATCAATTTGCATTGATTATTGTTCTAAAATATACAACTTTAAATGTTTCCTACTAATTTACACTCATAACATCTAAATAGGCAGATATTTGCTAATTCTGCAATAAAATATCCATACCCCATACGATTAAATATAGATAAAAAAAATGTGTACTGCTGCTGCAATATTGATCTACTCATTTTTTTAATGTGGTTTTAGGTGATAAATTTTTATATTTCTTTATTTTGAAAAAAAATATGAATCTTTCAAGAGTTTGTTTGATCTCGAGTTATTTTGGTTTTTTAAGTGAATTTTATCCAATTTTTTTGTTTTATAAATTCACTATTTATCGCATTACGCTGTAATCATTAAATTACTTATTTTATCACCCAAAATATTAAAATAATATTATTTTATATTTAAAAAATTAAATTTTTAATAAAAAAAGCAATATATATAATAATTTAACAAATAAAAACTCAAATAATGCATTTAACAAGATTTTTTTGAAAAAAAATTATAATTTTAGCTAGCCCATGTTCTCACTACTGAAATGAGTTTGGAAACTGAGTATTTTGTTATAATTTTTTATTATATATATCCACGCTTTCAATCATATATCTTTCAAATAAAATTTATAGTGATTTTTTTTCATATCTTGTTATTTGATACAGAAGTTATCATCCATATTATTTTTGAGACGGTTTTCTTTTTATTAATTTTTTTTTTCAGATTTTGATTAGTTTGGATTATTTAAATAACTATAATATAATTAAATATTACTCACCTTATTAATTTATTAATTAAAATATTAAAATTTATTTTATTTAAAAAATAATATTATTTTATTATTATATATTAATAATTTTAATTATTTTAACACATATCATAGTTTTTTTCAATAACTCATAGATTATTTAAATAACTTATAAAAACACCTTAAGGAGTTTTAAGTGTGTAAATAATTTAAAATAGAGTGATGATAGATGATTTTAAGGAATACAATTTTTTTTATGTCAATAAAAGTTAATGTATATTAATATATAATTATAAAATAATTTTATCTTTTTAAATAAAGAATATTTTAGTATTTTTATTCAATAAATTAAGTATAATTAATAAATGAGAGTGAAATGATATTTAATTATATATGAATTATTTTAAAAAATATCCAACACTACTTATAGTATTCTTTCATTAGTCTCAATGATATTGATTAAAATGGTGATATTAAGAGTTTTTTTTTCATCTATACTATTTTAAATGTTATAATAGAGTGGAAAGTTATAAGGATAGAACTAAAAAGGGAATTAACCATCAAATTTGATTGGCAACATAAATGAGTTTTACACTACTAGTTTTGTCTTCCTAGTATAGAAATAGATAATCAAATGACATTAAATTATAATCAAATTTGTATGTTTGAAAAATAAGTTATAGAATGGTAATTTATTTATAATTCAATTCATATATGTATGAGAATTGACATAGATAAAAAAAAATCTGATAAATTAACTATAATACCTAAATATTTTAATAATATAGATAATATATATATATATATATATATATATATTCAAATTATTTTTATTATATATTTTTTTCAAACATAAAAGTTATAATTAAAAAAATATTAATTCAATATTTTAACTTACTAAATTAAAAAATATTAACTTTTCAAAAAAAATAAATTATTTGTTCTGACCTATTAACTTCCTAATTTGAAAAAAAAAAATTAATTCTAAATGTCAACTTACTATTTTTTTACAAAAATATGAGTTCGACATTTTGAATGTCTGAATTTTAAAAATATTACCGCTTCAACACTTAAGCTTATTATAAATTATTAAATAATAAAATATTTTTGTTTATAAAATATAAAATAAATAAATATTTGAATTACAATTTCAAATTAAAAAAAGAGTGACATTAAAATTATAGAAGATATTAGTTTGAATTTGGTTGAGTTTATAAATTATAAAAATAAATAAATATTTGAATTATAATTTCAAACTAAAAAAAAGTGACATTAAAATTAGAGAAAGATATTAGTTTGAATTTAGTTTAAATTTTAATTCCAATTTCAGTTTTTAGTCTTAAAATGTCAATCACCTCTCAAAAATAAAATAAAATTCCTCAATTTCAATTTCAATTATATATTTATTTAAGACAACCTCCTAGATTTAGATTTTGATAATTAATATTAACAAAAGATTAATAAATATTTGTGTGTAGTTAAAAAATATAATATTTTAATAATTAAAATTTATATTTTTCATTTTAAATATATATATATATTATATATATATTTATATATTTTAATTAATATTAAAAATATTTACCTGGTAGAAATTATATATAAATCATGCAAGTGTGAATGTATGTGTCGGTAAAGTTTCTACTGCACATAATTACAATTTACCGTGCAAGATTTTCGTCGTAAAACTCTTACCGACGCGACTTCTTACTACCTAAGGTAAGTGTCGGTAAATTTTATGCCAGTTATATATGCGACAGTAAAGCTGTTTTGGTATTATTTGCTTGTTTGAAAATTATTTATTTAAAATTTTGTAATTGTTTGGTTTGAATAATAACTAATATAAACATTGTTATACTATTAATTATAAATATCATTTATTAACATCCTATAATATAAGATATATACCTTTATTGTTCAAACGTTATATGAAGTTAAATATGAGTATAAAATTTTCCTAATTTTTGTTAACAAACTTTATATTAAATATTATTAATTAGGATTAAGGTAGCTCTTTTTAATTGGGTGCTGATTTAATTTGAGTTTATTGTAATAAACATTTATTTAACCGAAGGTTGAGTGTTGATTTTAAAAATATTTATGTTTGTCTTTTTCTTAAAAAAAAAGTTGTATGATGATAATATAAATTTTATTTTTTAAAATAAAAGATATTTTGATTAATAATTTAGTATAAGGTAACAACACTTAAAATTTATATAATTTAGTACATTTAGAAAAAAATTATTATTTTTTTAATATTTTGATTAATAAATGAAGTATTGTTATTTATCATAGAAAAAAATATGTTTGATTTATTTTAATATTTACAAAATTATAATTTTATTAAAATGTTAAAAATAATATATTATAAATATTTTATATTATTTATTTCATAAATTTAAATAAAATAAAAAATTATTTACAGAATAAATTTTATTATTAAAAATATATATTAAAAAAATATTAATTTAATTGAATTTAAAAAAATTGTGACAGCTAATTAAAAAAAAAGTATATTAAATTCAAGAGCGAGAATAATAGAAGTAACGACTTATATCCTTATAATAGAAGGAACGACGTATATCCTTATTGGTTGAAAAAATGAGAATAAGAGAATGAATGATATCTATCATTATTATTGGTTAAAAAAATGGAAAAGGTAAAAAGAAAAAGGAAAAGAAAAAAAAAGAAGAAATAAATTATTTAATTTTTTCATTTAATCAATTTAATCAGATTGCGCCATTTTCTCTCATATTCTCGTTCAAATTTCCTCTTCAATCATTTCTCGTAAATATATATATATCAAAAGTCTTAGTTCTTTTATCAAAATCATATTGTTAAGATAATTTTTTTTAGTACAGTTTTACCCTTTCATTTAGAAGGAGAGTTGTCTTCTTTTAATTTTTTATTTATTTATGTTTAAATTTGGTATTTTTTTATAGTAACGATAGAGAGAGCGATATTGGGGGCAATGACACCCCACTTGGAAGCCACGCGAAAAAAAATATGCCATTTGATGATTTTTTTTATCATTTAAAAGGGTAGAGAAAAAAAGCCATGTTCGGAAAAAATAATCCCGAATAAAATGCTCCTGACATACTCTTCGCAAAGCGGCGAAAAATCGTCTAGGAATTTTCCGGCTCCAGGATGGATAAGGATAACTTAATGGCAAGCAATACCAAATACTTCAAAGCAATCGTTTGGAGATTGACATCTAAACCTTCTTGTGTAGAACTTAGATTTTACCGTCAAAACAATCAATATAGAAAGACTAGTGGCTACCACCTTTGACTAACATGCTCGAGACTTGTTCTATAGGCTCCTATTTGGGGTGAATCTTCTCCGATCTCTTATTTATAGAATTAATTCGGTCCTTTCCTCCGTTATGCCTTTCATAGCTATTCGATGATCCTGTAACTACCGCTGCCTAAGGGCTTTCCCCCAAATTGACTCTCTAATCAACTTGCTTCTTGATTGCGCCTTTCAGATCTGCTTCCTGAGCCATTTCCAAATGCCGACAAGGAGGAAGCAACGTGAAGTATTATCATGTTTTTAGTAGGAAAGAGATGAGCTCTATATGATCTTGTTCGGGACAGAATGTTCCCAAATATTGTTTTCTCTCTATAACTTTTTACATTAATTTATAACTCTCTTTAATATTTTACATGATAATTCTTTTCACCGTTTCTTATTTTTTCTACTTGGCTGGCTGCCAGTCTCTACCCTCATTAATTGAATTATTAGAATATTTTTTATATTTATATTTATAAAACTAAATAAATATTATTTAAAATTTTAATTAATGAATTAAGCGAAGATTAAAATATAATAAAGAGATTTTTAATTAAAAACTTAAAAACCCAAAATCAAAACTAGTTTGACTCTCTTACTATTTTATAATTATTTAAAAAAAATCTATTATTACTGTGATCATTAAATTGTTTTATTTATTAACTAAATTATTTTTATTTTATTTATATTAAATTTTAAATATTTAATAAAATAATTTATTATAAATAATTTTTAAATAATTCATCCTCTTATTAAACAATATTATTTCTAACACAAAAATAAATAAATAAAGGAACCATTCCCAAACTAACTTTTTTTTTTCAACTTCCTACCCTAATCTATTTTAGAGGTCAAATTCAATATTTCTATTTTTATTTATTTATTTATTTATATTTAAATTCACTAATAAATTTATATATTTAAATTATTAATTTATTATTTAAATTATTATTTTTATAAATTTAGCTATTTATATTTTGATATATATATATATATATATATATATTTAAAATTTAAATTTTTTATTTAAATTATATTTATTTTTATTATATATCTATTTACATTTCAATTATCATTTATATAATATAATATAATAAAATAAATATTCACCTTACCATTATAAAAAATAATTAATAAATTTAAAATATATTAACCATAAAATATAATAATTCATAAAAAAAAATTATAATTATCATTTCTCTAATTTATTTACTATGTTAACTACGTCTTATATGATCTTATTCGTCACACCTCCTACAAATATTAGTCTTTAGTAAATTATTCATCTCATTTTTAACATGTTGATTTGGACCTAGTTGATTTTCTTCTTTCTCGAATTTTTCTTAATTTTTTTTTTGGAATTTTTAAAATTGTTAACGCTAAATTTTATGTTAAGTTTGTTCTATAATAAATATTTTTTACTCAAATTTTTATTATTGTTTCTCAAATGATTAATCTCGTTATGTTTCGACTTTGTTTGTTGACACTTTAAAGTTTGAACAATCGTGTTTTTGTTATTATATATAAACGATTCTTATTTATATAATATTGGGTAAAATCTTTTTTTTTTTAAATTTATTTAAAATAATAACTGAAATGTAAATATATATATATATAAATAATAAAATTTATAAAAATAATAATTTAAAATATATATCAAAATATAAATAATAAAATTTATAAAAATAATGATTTAAATATATTTTTTTTTTGAATAAAAGAGAACTAGCCTGACACCCCATAGTTATGACCCTCCGCTTAAACTCAAAGCGCTTTCAGATGAAATTGAACCCGTGACATTTTGGTCTCTTAAATCGGCTTTTAACACTAATAATTTATATATATATTAAAATATAAATAATCAAATTTATAAAAAAATAATTTTAATATTTTAATGAAAATAATAATTTAAATATATATATATATTTAATAATGTGTTTAAATTTAATAAAAATATTTGAAAACTAATAATAATAATAAAAAAAAGTAAAAAAATGGAAATTATACAATAAACTATCGTAGTTTAAGGATGAAAAATAAATGGTGTGAAATAATATATATATTAATAAAGATAATAAATTGTACCATCTGACACTCTACCTAACAAAGTATAAAGAGGATAGAGATAGCACATCATGGTTTCTTGCCGGTCCCCGGCCCCCAATAGGACAAGAGCACCATTTTTTCTTCCGCCCCCCCCCATTTCATTTACTGTCATTTTCCCACACTTCCCCTTCCTATTTAATGCGTCTCTTAAAAACACATTTTTGTCGAATACATTTTTTTTAAATGCTGGGTTCGGCTTTCTTTTGAAGTCACCGTGAGTTAAAGACGGATGATGATTTAACTAGACAAATTAAACTTGCTGTTGACGGGCTCGGACCCAAGACCTTAAGAAGAAGTTAGAGGTATTTAACTCTTGTTACCACTAGGCTACAATAGGAGATGAGCTCTTGTTTGTTTCTTAAAAAAAAAAAGTGGTGTTTTGGTTTTATCAGGATTTTTTAAAAATAAAAACATTTTTGGGAGTTAAAATATATTAAAAAATCCTTATATATATTTTTGGTTAATAAAAGATAATTTGATATTTTAATAAAGGATAAAACAATATTAAATTTTAAATAAAACTCCTTATAAAAACCTAAAAATCCAAAGGTCAAACATAGTTATTTCATAAGGTAATTTGGTTATGTTGGACTTTGTATATATTAAAAAGTTAGGATTAGTGCTAATTTTAAGACAATTTGCAATAAAAAAACAAGTGAAATGACGTTACATCTAATCACAATACATTTTGTAACGATTTTAATTATAATATACTCACTTTTTATGCTACAATCATCAGATCCTTTAGTACATGACTCTCTATAAAAAAAAAAAAAAAAATACTTAAAGGCATTAAATTCTCACAACTTCTACTTACGTACATTGTGAAAACTCAAAACAAAAAATCAGAAATGAGGAAAAATAATAATGAACTAAAAGCGCATTTATATGATAGATGGATTAAATCACCAGACCCAATGAGCACCTTTTATACACTTTCGATTGAAAGGTATTTGATATTTGAACTCTAATCTATGCTTTTATAAAATAAGCTTAAAACAATTCATTAATAAACACACCTAATAACTTGAAATAAGTCCTTCAATGGAATAAAATAGATTTGTTCATAGTAGAAATCAACGATCAGATAAATGGTCTAGAAAGACATAGTCACATATATAAATGCACTAATATACACTTAGAAAGGAATTCCAGAAAACAAGACATCTGAAGTTAAGTAAAAAAAAAGTTATAATTAAAAATTAACATGCTAATAATGAATTAGAAAGGTATTATATATTATGGTTTTTGGTTCTCAAGTATGGATCTTATTGACTACCTCTCACATTCTTATGTATTATTGTTGGTTAACAAGTATTTGAAATCCATTTTAGAGAATGATTGAGATCTAATATAATGCTCCTCAACAAAACAAAGAGATCGACGGATTTAAAAATTAGAGTAGGGTGAGCTTAAACAAAAATTTGGGTTAACTTAATAAAATAAAATAAAATTATGGATAAAACAATTAAGAATTAAAGAGCCCTATCACATTTTTTACATTAAATTTTCATTTTTGATGGAGGACTGAAACGCACATAAACTTTAACATAGGTATGCTAGCTATGTCCCTCGTTGGGTCACTATCCCTGATCTTGTAGTGAACTAAACGAAATCTCTATTTCATACGACATTTTGGCTCATAGTTATATGATATAATCACTTGTTTGTTTTTGACTAGTTTCAGAGCTAGAACTAGGTTTGGCCGATTTTTTAAATTTATTTCAAACTTAATTATATAATTTTTTACAATAACTTATTAATGTTTTGATTTAAATGAAATAATATTTTAATTATATATATATATTAATAAATTTAATAATATTTTAATTATATATATATATTAATAAATTTAATAATATTTGTTCGTTTAACTCCAGTTCAGTACTCCAACTCACGTTTCAATACAGGACAATATTTACAACCGGAACAAAAATACACATATGCTTGAATATGTATTTATTTTTTATTTTATTTTACAGAACTATTTTTAATAAAAAATTGTATATATTAAATTAAAAATTACTAAACATTTATCACCCATACATCACTATAATTTGTATAAATAGCCTCTCTATGATTAAATATATTATCTTATTATTTAAATAATTATACAATCAACTTTAATATTAAATTTAAACAAAATTTTGTCATTTAAATTTAAGTGTCATACTTTATTTTGAATAATATATAATTAAATTTTAAACTAGCTAAAGTGATAAAAATAATGTCACTACATATTACAAATTATATTCTCACTTACAATGTATTATAATTAAAAAAATATACCATTATCATTGAACGAATTTAAATAAAACAAAAAATAAATCATAAGACACATATATTCAAATTTTAAAATTTATTTGAATTTGAACTCAGTCTACTTTAAAATATAAAATTTTAATCATTAGATAATTTAAAATATTAATTTATGTTTATAATTTTGTGTATAATATATTAATGGATACTCTCACATAAAATTTAAATTAAAAATGCATAGTTTGATAATCAATAATTAAGTATAATGATATATATAATAGATTTGATGAAAATATTATTGAAACTCTTCAAATTTTTGGCCTGGTTCGGTTTGAGTTTTTAAAATAATTCAAACAAAATTAAACATTTATTTGACTCCCTTCTATCCATCACATTACTTAAATCATTAATTAAAATACTAAAATACGTTATATTTTAAATTATTATTTAATTATATATATATATATATATATATTAAGTTTTTTTTATAAAAAATAATCACCACCTTCTAAAAAATCATCAATAATGATTATTTTTTCTCCTTTAAATTTGTTAAATAACCCAAATCCAAACAAACTCTTAACAAAATATTAGTTTTAGCAAAAATCTTAAGCTTATTATTATTTTATTTGTTGCTTTCAGATTTGAATGAGGACAAACATTATTGGTACGAGTACTTTGAGTAGCTTAAATTTCTCCATGTGGAAAGTATAAAAACAGCTGGAAATAGGGGTACAACATTTAAAAATTAAACAATTTAAAATATATATAACATTTTAACTTCTATTGAATTAATGATTTAAATCACTCAAATAGAAAATGTATAAATGTTACATAGATTTGGCTATAAACCAAATAGAATATTGGCGATTGGAGAAATTAGTTAAAGACATAATGATATTAATGGTATTGAGAATATGAAAATTGTAACGCCTCATGTATAAAATATAAACTATTGTTCAAATCTTGTTACACATTTAAAAATTATATATATATATATATATTTGATTAACAAAGTCTAACATAATTTTACATTGATCAAATATATGTTTAGATAAATTATAAAATATTACAAATAAAAGAAAAAATAATCGAAGGGTTGTTAATTTGTTATAGAGATTATTTTATTTTATTTTGGAAAAATAAGTATTTATAAAAAATGGTTCCAAAAGTTGATATCCAAATATTGTTTTGAAAATGTTGTTTTTATATATAATTTGTGAGTTTGTCATTCAACTCATCTATTTTTTGTGTTTTGGACAAGAAAACACCCGTTTGTAGGATCATGAAGCATTAACGACAGTAACTTTTACATTTTTTATTTTCAATCTATCGTCTTTGTAACTCAATTTTGTTTATTTTGTAAGATTTTTTTTTCCATGGTTGACTCCTAGAATATTTAACCCAAGAGTTTTTTTTGTGTGGTTGATGCTTAGATATTAACTAGTCATACCATACAAATACATAATAAAATATTTTACCTACAAAAATTAGTTATAAAATATAAGGGAAAAGAATTTAACCATGATAATTGTTTTTGTAGTTAAAATCTT
This sequence comes from Impatiens glandulifera, assembly GCF_907164915.1. NCBI lineage: Eukaryota > Viridiplantae > Streptophyta > Magnoliopsida > Ericales > Balsaminaceae > Impatiens > Impatiens glandulifera. The sequence continues at coordinate 152,591,952 of NC_061862.1, forward strand.
TTATTTTAAAAAATAAATAGAAATGATTTTAACCACGAGATGGATTTAAATTTGGAACTTTATGATTTCTCGCCTTTGATGATTTTTTTTTCTAATTAATACTCATCATTAACTCAATAAATATCATTACTTGAATTATTTGTTTATTTATATATTTGATTATAGTTCACCAATTTGTCAAATATATTTTATTCTTGTTGAAAAATAATTATTCTTAGTTATTTTTCAACAAAAATAAAATAACTAAATATTTTATTACGTGTCATCATATCACTAGAAAATTTGTTAATTTTTCAGCGAATCAGATTGTGGTCACGTAATCCTCTCCTAATTTCTCTTCCCCAATCATTTCTTTTTTAAAATATAATAAAGAATAAAGTAAAAGACTTATTATGTAAGCCTTGTTTCATAAATATTATTTAAATAATTTATAAATAATATATAATTCATACATATATTCATTAATTAGTTAAATCAATTAATTTATTAATCAAAATATTTTTCTTCTTTTTAAAAATAAATATATTAACTTTTTTTTCCATCAAATAAGTCAACCTTTGTAACTTATACTAAACATAATTATTTAAATAACTTATTTGAGTTATTTACCTAAACTAAATATATAGTAATATGATTTTATTTTAGTTGGTTGATTGCTAATTTCATTTTTATTTATTTTTGTACTTTAATTTTATGTCCGTGTGCGTTTTTTAGGTCAATTGTGGATTTTCCATGGCTATCGTGTTGATTTCGAGTAAATTGTTGTAAACTCAATTTCAGCTCTCGTACTCTTTTATACCTCGCGGATTTTTTTAATTTATAGCGTAATCCATTTATCAAAAAAATAAAAATAATATAGTAATATAAACTTTGAGATTAAGAAACTAAAAAGAGGTAGCAAAGTTTGGGAATTTTCATCTGGAATATCACAATTTTTCTAGAATTTAGAACTTGAAACTTGAAGTAGTTTTGGATCTAACTCATTAATTAATTACAATTCATACAATTAACATGTAACACTTTTAATTTTAATAATTTGAATATTTTATCGTGAATCGTATAATCGTTTATGTATAAAAAATGTTTGAGATAATAATTGATCTGATTTTGCCACATAAAATTGTAAAATTCTAAAACCCAAAAAAGAGTGAAGGAATATTAATTGGATACCAATCCTAATAAGATGCAATGTATATTCCAAGCTTTGGAATTTCATTTTGCCACTTATTCCTCTTATTTAATTACTTTTTGTTAAACGGCAAGATCAATTAAATAAACAAAAAGTGTTGCTGCGAAAATATCAATCTTGTGCTGGATCTTTTGCATTTGTCTGTCAAGACTCAAGAATCCATGTCGATGCTGACTTTTGAAATCAATTTAATATCGATATTCAAAGTCTAGATAATAAATTTAAATTTGTTGGATCCACATTCAAATTTAAATTTTAAGTACAAAGTGAATGTAGACTTCAATATGTTAAAAAAAATGAATTTAACTTTGTGTGTGCTAAATGATAATTTAATTACATTTCATTTATAGTTGAGATATACTGTATATCAGTATATATGTATGTATTGGATGGTCATAAAACACACACAGACTACAAGCAAGAAGTGCAATACACATAAAGATCCATGGAGGAGAAAAACTTCATTTGGGCTAGCCTATTTTTCTCTATAATTTTAATCACAATCATCCATGGATGGATTACAAGAAACCCTTGTACAAAAGTCTACCTTGTGGACTTCGCATGCCACAAGCCACCAGTTTCTCAGACCATCTCAAGAGCCCAATCCTTGGCTCGAGCTAGATGGTACTGGAAAACCCTGAAACCAGAGACTTTAGAATTTTTCATCACCACCATTGAGCGGTGTGGTTTAGGCGACTCAACTTACGTGCCTGAAGGGTTTCTAACCGATCCACTCGACTTGAGCATGGCCGCAGCCAGGCGAGAGGTGGAACATGTCATATTTGGGACTGTTGATAGCCTCCTGGCGAAGACTAAAATAAATTGCCAGGATATTGGGATCTTGGTGGTTAACTGCTGCCTTTTTAACCCTATCCCATCTCTCTCGTCCATGATAGTGAATCATTACAAGCTTAAAGATGATATTTGCAGTTATAGCCTTAGTGGGATGGGTTGCTCTGCTAGCCTTCGCGCCATAGAGCTTGCCAAACAGCTCCTTCAGGTACAAGTTTTAATTTTTTTAAATTTTTTTCTACGACTCATGATTAATCACGAGTCATGACATATATAGGTGCACCCTAACTCGAATGCGCTGGTGGTTAGCACGGAGAGTTTGACCCAACACACATATACAGGAAACGACCGGTCCAAGTTCATAATCAACAGCCTATTCCGTGTAGGTGGTGCCGCCATGCTTTTATCTAACCGCCCGCCTAACCATCATGATGGCTTGCCCAAGTACGAGCTAATCCAGGCCGTCCATACCCACATGGCTGGCAGCTCATACAGTTCGTACCGGTGCATCTACATGGATGAAGACGATGAAGGGAAGACTGGTGTGAGCGTCGGGAAGGACTTACTCGGGGTGGGAGACAAAGCCATAAGATCCAACATCACAAAGTTGGCTCGGCTTATTCTCCCATTAAAGGAAAAGTTCCTATACATGTCCGGCTTCTGTTCTAAGCCGGACTTGAAGAGGGCGTTTGAACATTTCTTGCCGCATGTGGGAGGTAAGCCGTTGTTGGATGACTTGCAAGAGAGCTTAGGGATAAGCGATGAAGGAATGGAACCTTCTAGAATGACTCTCCATAGGTATGGGAATGTTTCGAGTAGTAGTGTGTGGTATGAGTTTGCTTATTTGGAAGCTAAGGGTCGGGTGAAGAAAGGAGATCGGGTTTGGCAGATCGCATTTGGTTCGGGGTTTAAGTGTAGTAGCGTGGTTTGGAAAGCCTTGAAGAGCGTTGGATTGGATGATGAGATGTTCATGAATCCTTGGAAAGATGAGATTGAAGGATTTCCGGTGGAGACGAACAACTTCGGTAGTTTCTCTTTTTACTTGCGTCCTTCTGAAGATTTCGTTGATGCTTAATGAAAGCAAAAGTAATAGAGTGAATTTGTTCTTTAATTAAGTTTGTGATTGAGTGAGTTGCTAACCGTTGTTTGTCATAATTCTAGTTAAAATCTATTTCATTAGACTTAATAAATTATTTCTCTTTGTTGAATATGATTATTTCCCATTCCATTATTGTTGAAAAATATTTGGGAAATTAGCGACATAAATAGTAAGTAGTAAATCGTGGGTAACAATATAATAGTTGAAATTTCCTTGGAGCTATTGGTTTATTAAATATGATACTCAACAATACGGCAAGCAATAGTAGTAAATTTTAAAGAGAAAGTGTAAAGTAGTACGGTAGTGTTGGGATGGTAGTGTTGGGATTCAAGTTGGTATGGATTTTATTTAGGTCCACATTTATAGTCAATTCTTACAAATTTGTGTGTCACATTGATTATAGATTTTTTTAATAAAATAATTAGTGCAAGTCACAATATTTTGGTAAAAGTACAATATTATATTCAACCCACACTATACCCAAACCTAAAATGGATTTTTCCAGTTCAACCTACACCTAAACCAAAACTGATAATGAGTTTATCGATCTCTTCCATACATTTTTGTGTAGTTACTATTCAAATACTCAACTTTAAAAAAAATAGTCTTCTAATTAATTTTATATATTTAGGTTTTTATATAATTTATTTATATGTTTAATTTTTTGTATATTGATAATAAAAAAGAAGTTCAAAAATAAACACACAATTTTATTTGGTAATTCAATTTGTAAAGTTAATAAATATATAATTAATATTGAAAAAAAGTTAAAAATTTGGTGAAAAAATAAATATTTTGAAAATATTCTTTTGAGTTTAAAAATGAGTTTTTGACGATAGTAGATTAGGGTTATTAGCGATAGAATTTGGCGACGGAGAAGTTACGCCGTGACTGATAATTATTATTAGCGAGACCAAAGAACCGTGTTTAATAAAAAAAATTAGCGATGGTCACTTAATTGTCTTGATTTATTGACTTCAAGTTATCCATAAATGTGCTTTATTTACTTGATTATTATCGACATATAAAGTTTTTTCTTCACTACTTGGATCACAACCGTTTCTTTTGACCATTCTTTTTACTGCATGCATGAACTGAAAGAGTTTCTAATGACTCTTCATAAGTCATCACAATCATGTTCGTGGCTATAAGAAATTTATCAAATGACATCAAATTATCTGCGAAATTAGATGGAGCAGATGAGCGAGATATCTGTACAGTATGGACATACGATATAAGAGATTATGGATTTGACTAAGTGATGTTTAATGATTTGGAATAATGTTCCATTATGGTCTTATTTTATATATTAATTTTTTTTTCTTTGGTTATTGTTTTAATTTTTCTTTAAGATTTAAAATTTAAAATTATAACTTAGTTGAAAAAATAAAGTGATTTGTAAATTTTATTATAGACTACAATCTAAATATATAATACTGTTTACAAGTATCAACTAAACATTATTTGTGTAAGCTACAATTTGATGATTTAAAAAAATTAAATCAACTCAAATTCATTTTCCATAGTATATATATAAAAAAAGTTATATTATTAGCTTCGGCGTTAGGTTAAATCCGATGCTAATAAAGAAGAGTCTTTACAATTTGAAACGTTTTTGAAAAAAAGTATGAGTGTCGGTTTTACCCTAATGTCGACGCTAATAAAGAGGAGTTTCTGCTGAATTCGAAACATTTTTGAAAAAGAGTATTAGCGTCGGCATTAGGTTAAAGCCGACGCTAATTAGTTATATTATTAGTGTTGGTTTTACCCTAAAGCCAACGCTAATAAATGGGAGTTTCTGCTAAATTCGAAACGTTTTTGGAAAAGAGAATTAGCGTCGTCTTTAACCTAACGCCGAGGCTAATACGTTATTATTAGCGTCAATTTTACCAAAAAATGTCGATTTTACCATAAAGCTAACGCTAATATTCATCGGCACACAATAATGTCGTCGATGATGATTAAAAAGAACGTTTTACACTTCTTCTTTTCTTTCTTCTCTGTGATTCTCTCTTCGTTTCTGATCCGCTCTCCTCTCGCCTGGCTACTCTCTCTTCTCATCTCCGATCGATCCGAATGTTTCACTGATCAGTCCCTGATCATCTCTTCTCCGCTCATAGTATTTATAGTCTTTCAATGATATTTGGTCACATAGCCCGCAAACACACTTAACCATTTAACTAGGCGCAAAACTTGTTGTCTGACGGGCTCGAACCTAGGACCTTTAAAGGAGGATGGGGATATCCACATCTTATTGCCGCTATGCTAGAATATTGTTTGGTTTAATATTTAGAAGTATGTTAGGATGTTTGGTTTGATTTAGGTTGATATGTATTATTGAAAAATAATATTATTTAATAGGTTGTTTGATCTATTTCCAAATAATGTTTGTTGTTAGTATATTTGATAGGTTTGCTGATAGGTTATTTACAAATTAGGTTAGTATATTGATTAGTTTCTTATATGTTGATATTAATTAAACTAAGTAAATGTTAAATTTTTGTATGCTGATATTTTTTTTGGACCTATAGATTATTTTTGTAATTAGTTAAAATGGAAGTCCCCGATAAAAGTTGGATGACTCTACACCGATATGATCCAAATTATATTCAAGGAGTTGAAATATTCAGAGACTTCGCGGTTAGGTCTACTAACATAAATTTGATTGCTTGTCCGTGTGTAAAGTGTACAAATCAAACTTATGAGAATATAACAGTGGTTAGAGATCATCTAATTGCATTTAGGATCCGTCAAACATTTAATTTTTGGTACTTTTATGGGGAAATGAGATCTTCGAATGAAAGAAATGATGAAGAGGATGATGATGAATTATATTAGAAATGAAAATCAGGGCGGTGTAGGAGAGAATGACATTAATGATGAAATTAACAAAGAAATTGATCAATTTTTGGAAGGACATTAAAACGATTTGTATCCAACCGCTGAAGCCTCAAATAATGAACGTCCTGTTTACGATACTAAGACATTCTACCGGTTGTTGGATGATTCGAAACTTCCATTGTATGAAGGATTCCGAATTTCAAAAGCCTCCACTTTACTTAAATTATTCTACATAAAAAATGTTGGTCAATGGACCAACACGTCATTTTATTTGTTATTAAAATTTCTCAAAGAGGAAATATTATTAGCTATTTTTGAGTTGACAAGTTCATACAATGAGTGTAAGAATTTATTACAGACATCGGCTAAATGTATGATAAAATTGATGCTTGTAAGAATGATTGTATGCTCTTTTATAAAGAAGATAAATATTTGGACGAGTGTAAAGTTTGTGGTATGTCTAGACAAGTTTTATTTGGTCAAATAAGATGACCTCTTTAAAATTTTAACTTTAATTTTCTTGCAGATATCATGACACCTAAACGGGCTACAAAACGAGCCCTATCGAGACATTTAGAGAGCTTCCAGCTCGTACAGATGACATACAATTCAACGATCCTATGAACTTTATGGGATCATTTCTGGACATTGAGGGGCCGTATGATCCAGATTCCACCATTCCCGAGGTGTCTATCACCCTAGAGGAGGATTCCCTATTCCCGAGGTTGTAGGTAGTTAATTACAACTTATACGTTATAATTAAATGATATATACATTTTTAAAATGTTGTTTCATTGTTATTTTGCAAGGTCTTCATCGAGGAGGAAAGAACGAGGGAAGAACAAAAACACAGTTCTCGAGAAACTGCCAATTGGACAGAAGATGCATTTAGAATTCAGAGAGGTGGATGAAAAGCTTACTTACGATAATGAAAACTACTAGTCTAGGCGTATTGACACAATTGTCCGGAATCCCACGGTGGTGCCACATCCTCTAAGAAATTGGTCTAAGTTGTCACATGCCTAGTTAGACCATATATGGTGGTATATTGTCATGAGTTTGATATTTTTAACTTGTTATCTTATAATTTGAAGATTTCATAATTCTAAAATTTGTTATTATTTTTCAGGATCATTTTGAGTCTTCACCCCATCACATTGAGACCTACAGAGAAAGAGAAAGGACGATGACACGTGTGAAGAAAACATGGGATATGTGGAGATATACAAATAAAAGGGACTAAATTCAACCACATAATGGCGACGAGGAGATGATAAGATTAAACCCTCTTCCTGAATTTGACTACGATGATTGAAGTTATCTCCTTAACCATCATTATTTCACGACTGAATTTCAGGTATAATAGTCATTTTTAATTCATTATATATTTAATCGACTATTAACTATTAACTAACAACTATAACTATCTTATAATTTCAGGAAAAAAACACAACCAACACCAATAACAAAACAAAAATCGTATACATCCACCACACCGACAACAAATCATTTTCGTAAGTGGAGCGACAAATGTTAAGTTTTAGTAAGAGTATAAATTTTCATAATATCTAACAGATGGTATGTATGTTATTTGTACAGGCGAAGGATATTGGACACGTACCTAATTATGTAGACTTCTTCCTTCATACTCATATTAGGAGAGCGACCGCCAATGATTCAACTCCCGTGGCTTCTTTGCATGTTCAACAGGCCATCATAAGTTCTAATCCTTTATATCGTTTTAGTTTGCATGTCTAAGTTTAAAATTACTAATAGTGTTGTAAATGATTGTAGTGTGTGATACACGATCGGATAGAAGAAAACCCTAATATATTGTCGTTTGAAGTGTCTAAGGGTGCTTTTGGAGCATAGGGACACGGGAGGGTGACCGGGATGGGATTGGGAGTACGTCAAACGCACTTCAGAGCAGATCAACATGAAAATTCTTCCTCAAGCGTCAACAACGCACGAATGGCACAATGTCATGAGACGCAAGCGCTGCGCGAGAAGAACATGACCTTGCGAGACGAGATGTCGCAGATGCGCGCATAGTAGGACGCTCTAGAGGCGTAGATGCACGCACAACATGATGCTCTAGAGGTGCAAATGCGCGCACAAAAGGACACTCTTTAGGAGCAGATGCGCGCACAACAAGAGACTATACATGTGCTTATGTTTAGGATGCCCCCTCCTCTGATCAATATTGATTTACATACGATTTGAGATTTTATAATTTAGAATTGATTTTTATTTATGAATGATCTTTTTTCTTCTTCTAATAGTAGAACAAAATATGAAATATGTTTAATAAGAATAAAAAAATGCCAAAAATCAGAGAGCAAGGATTATCAGCGACGACGTTAGGGGAACGCCGACGTTGATAATTAATAATATTAGCGACGACGTTAAGGGGACGCCGACATTGATTAGAATCAGAAATGTGCCAAAAACCCGAGAGCAAGGATTATTAGCGACGACGTTAGGAGAATGTCGACATTGACAATTAACAATATCAACGAGCCGTTAAGGAATGCCGACGTTGATATGAGAATCAGAAATCTAAAAAAAATCCGAGAACAATGATTATCAATGACAGTGTTAGAAAAATATCGACGTTGATAATTAACAATATCAGCGACGATGTTAGGGGAATGTTGTTGCTATTAATTAAAATATAAACGACGACGTAGGCAACAATGTTGTAGCTATTATTGTTAATTATCAGTAAAGGAATTCCCCATCCGTCGTCACTAATATTCTAATTATCAACGCCAACTTATCGTCGTCGATAAAAGCCATTATCTTTTAACGATGAATTTTTTAGCAAAGACTGGTGACGAATTTATTTGTCGACACTAATATTTATTAGTGACGACATTTACCTTTTAGCGATAATTTATGCCGTCGTTAATGTTTATGCCGTCGCTAATGATGTATTTTTCACCGGTGTGAGTTAGAAAATTTCTGTTTGATGAAATACTTATTGGATTTTGAATTTAAAAATATTTCTTTTTAGTTAAAAATAACTTGAGACCATATTAAAAATATAAATAATGGAATATACATAACTATGAATTAAGGGATAGAAAAAATAATTTTAATATGAAGAGTGCATGATAGAGGAAGGGAATTTAAGGGAGGGAATGGGGAGAGATACATCACTATTGGAAAAAGGATAAAATGTGAGGAGAGAGTAGAGAGAGAAATTTTGTTATTTTTTTGATTAATAAAATTACGCCATTCTCTTCATCTCCCAATCATTTCTCTTTTAATATATATATATATATATAAGGAGTGATAGAGAAAGAGAATTTGGTGAGGGAATGACTTGTCATCACCTTCATTGTTCATTGGTTGGAAAATGTAAAAGTGGGTGGAAAGAGAGAAAAGAGAGAAATTATTTGATTTTTTCAGCGAATAAGATTATGCCCTTCACCTAATCATTTATATATATATATATATATATATATATATATATATATATATATATATATATATATATATATATATATATAAATATAAAAGTTAGCACATCCTTACTCATCATAATTATAATCCGATAAATGCGATTTTCCATTCGATTATGTACATTTTTTTTTCAATTTTCAACCGTTTAATTTTTGTTAATTAGGAATAAACAGAGGTCAACATCCTAAATAACAACAATAAATACAAAAGAAATTTATATTATTATCAATATATTTATTTATTTTTTATATTTTACAAAAGTATTATATTTTTTATTATAATATTTATTTAATATAGTACATTATATAAAACATAATTTCATTATAAATTATTTTAAGAAAATAATTTGTAAATGGTACCTATGGAAATTTTTGAAACGGGACGAAATACTAGTAAAATAAAAATTTCAAAATAAAACAGAACTTAATCGAAAGTCCACTCTCCCCTTATGCGTGCTATGGACTTACCTAGTTATTAGGAGAGTCAAAAATCAAATATAGACAAACTCTATCTATAATTAAAAACGACAATCAAACAACTCTACATAACCTAATTAGTAACAATCTATATAGATATTAGAAACAAAAAAATTATAAACGATATCAAATTCTAGTTATAATATTTCATTTAAACTTAAAGGATATTTGAGTAGAAATTAAAATTGAGACATTTAATTTAATTTTATTAATCTGCAAAATAGATGTAATCTTGAATTAATTAAAAACTTTGAAATTTAACAAACTTAGGCCTTGTTTTGATGTGATTATTTGAATAATCATAATCAAGATATATCACATTACTTACCTTCTCCTTAATCACATCACTCAATTTATTAACCAAAATACTGAAATATATAATATTTGAAATTATTATTTATTATTTTATCATTATATATTAATATATTTCAATTTTTTTTTATCAAAATAATTATCACATTTTCAAAATTAACACCAATCATTACTTTTCAAATAATCAGGTTTTCTTAATAACCCAAATTCGAACAACCCTTAATTATTAACATTGTAAATTAAAATAATAAATGAATTTTCTTTTGAACTATGTAGAAAACTCACAATAAATTGGTAAAAATTAAAAAAATAATGATTTTTTTTAAAATTTTCGTTGCAGTTGGACTTACATTTTTAGTAAATTTGTTGATTAGGTAGGTAATAGTTGTGCTCTTATTGAAATGCTTTAAATTTTTTTTGTACATGAAAATTTTCAACTTCCTAATTTGTATATGTAGGTGTTGGAGAAATCGAATAATAGCACCTGTTTAGCAATTCAGAAATAAACAAGCTACAACAAGGCCTAACAATTCTTTTTCTCTTTTGTGTAATCAAATAGACAGCCAAAACAATTGAGCATCAAACAATCAAACAAACAGAGAGCAGGACACCAAGATTTTACGTGGAAAACCCAAATTAGGTAAAAACCACGGGACACTTCGGCCACTTAAATCATTCACTATATCAAATGGGTATACAATGTAGTTCAATACAAGCCTAGAGGTAATCTAACAGAATTTATCAATTGACCTCATCCTAACTTGTCATTCACATACATTATCATCATCACTAAAGATGGCTAACCAAATGGAGAAAAGATAAAGGAAATCAGAAGAAGAACCTACTACTGCAATAGAGGAATTGCTGTTTCAATGGAGGAAGAACTGCTGGAAGAGAGAGAGAGAAAAACCAACACTAAAACTGCTGTGTTTTTTTCCCTTAATTAAATATGCCCTAATGGGCTTTATTAATTTGTTAGGCCCAGCTGTCAAATGAGCTGACCCAACAAATCTCCCCCGTCAGCGCAACTTCGCGGACTCCAATAAACCCGCTCTCTCCCGACAATCTTCAAACTTGTCCTTAGGCAAGGATTTCGTAAACATATCGGCACCATTCTCACTTGTATGAATCTTCTCCAAGTTCAGCTCTTTTGCCTCAAGCACATCACGTATCCAATGATATCTCATGTCGATGTGTTTGGATCTCGAATGAAAAGCTGAATTCTTTGAGAGATGAATGGCACTTTGACTGTCGCAAAACAAAGTAAACTTCTCTTGCTTTTGGCCCAACTCTTGTAGGAACTTCTTCATCCATAACACCTCTTTACATGCCTCAGTAGCTGCAATATACTCAGTTTCTGTAGTAGACAAAGCAACACACTTTTGTAACCTTGACTGCCACGAAACAGCACCGCCTGCAAAGGTAACCAAAAAACCTGATTTAGATTTTCTTGAATCAACATCACCCGCCATATCAGAATCTGTAAAGCCTTCCAAAATAGGAGTATCACTTCCGAAGCATAAACGTGCTTTCGAAGAGCCTCGAAGATATCTGAGAATCCACTTAACAGCCAACCAATGTTCTTCTCCAGGGTTGGAGAGATACCGACTAACAACACCAACTGCGTGTGCTATGTCCGGTCTTGTACATACCATGACATACATAAGACTACAAACTGCAGAGGCATAAGGTACATTCTTCATTTCATCTTTCTCTTTCTCACTTGTAGGACATTGTTTAGAACTCAACTTGAAATGACCTGCAAGTGGAACTGAAACCGGTTTTGCATTTTTCATTGCAAACCTCTCAAGTACCTTCTCCTGTGATAGCCAAAGTGTTCTGATCTTTCTGTCTCTTGTGATTTCCATGCCTAAGATCTGCTTCACTGAACCCAAATCCTTCATCGCAAAAGACTTGTTCAAATCCCTTTTGAGCTTCTCAATTTTTGCAATATCTTGCCCAACAATCAGCATATCATCAACATAGAGTAGAAGAATAACATAATCATCAACACCGTATCTCTTGATGAAAACACAATGATCAGAAGTAGTCTTATTGTACCCATTTGCTTCCATGAATGAGTCAAATTTCCTATACCATTGTCTAGGCGCTTGCTTGAGCCCATACAAGCTTTTCCTCAACCTGCAGACAAGATCTTCTTTACCTTTAACTTTGAAACCCTCAGGTTGTTCCATATAGATCTCTTCCTCCAAGTCACCATGGAGAAATGCAGTCTTCACATCCAGTTGTTCAATTTCCAAATCTTGACTAGCAGCCAATGCTAACACAACTCTGATGGATGACCTCTTCACAACTGGTGAAAAGATCTCTTCAAAATCAATCCCCTTTTTCTGTCCAAAGCCCTTCACAACCAGTCTTGCTTTGTATCGAGGTTGTGAGCTATTCTCTTGGTGCTTCAACTTGAATACCCACTTGTTCTTCAAAGTCTTCTTTCCTTTTGGAAGTTTCACCAAGTCATAAGTTTCGTTCTCTTGCAAGGAATTTATCTCTTCTTGCATTGCCACCGACCACTTGTTCTTGTTTTCATGAGACAATGCTTCTTGATAGGTTTCTGGCTCTCCCCCGTCAGTCAACATCACATACTCATTGGGAGGATACCTACTAGAAGGTTGTCGCTGCCTACTAGATCTTCTAATATGCTGATCATCAGGTGGCTCTAGAGAACTATCATCATCTTGTTCAGCTTCCTCTATTGGCTCAACATCAACTAAATGAGTCTCATCAACCTCAACTTGGGCATTCTCCACATCATTGGGCTGTGATTGTGGTGTACGAATCCTACCATTGTCAGTCAATTCATTCTCTGTAGACTTCGGCTTTTCTTTTTTCTCAAAGTCTTCAATGGTTTGATCTTCAAAGAATACCACATCTCTGCTTCTAATGAGTTTCTTGTTAACCGTATCCTAACATCGGTACCCAAATTCTCCGTGGCCATACCCAATAAAGATACACTGTCTCGTCTTGCTATCAAGCTTAGCTCTCTCATCTCGAGGAACATGAACAAACACTTTACAACCAAAAACTCTCAAGTGATCATAAGAGACGTCTTTACCTCTCCAAACTCTTTTTGGAATGTCACCATCTAAAGGACTTGAGGGTGAAAGGTTTATCAGATCAACCGCTGTCTTCATTGCCTCTCCCCAAAAGGATTTTGGCAACTTAGCATGAGACAACATACACAAAATTCTCTCATTGATAGACCTGTTCATCCTCTTTACAACTCCATTTTGTTGAGGTGTTTTTGGCACAGTCTTCATAAGCTTGATCCCATGACTTTTACAGTATTCCACAAATGGCCCTCTGTATTCGCCACCATTGTCCGAACGAACACATTTCAACTTCTTCCCAGTTTCTCTCTCCACTTCAGCATGAAACAACTTGAAGTAATCCAATGCTTGATCCTTAGTCTTCAAGCAATAGGCCCACACCTTCCTTGAGCAATCATCGATAAAAGTGATGTAATAATGAGCACCACCTAAAGTCAAGGAATCCATAAAACATATGTCTGTGTGAACCATATCTAGGATATTGGGCTTCCTAGATGGAGAGAAACTTTTGAAGGAAACTCTATGTTGCTTACCAACTAAGCAATCTGTGCATGTCTTCAAATCTGTGGACTTTAAGCCCTGAAGATCGACTGTCTTGGAGAGAACTCGCATGCCATTCTGACTTAAGTGACCAAGTCGTTTATGCCAAAGTTGTGCTGAACAATCATTAACTGCATTTGCTTCTCCCCCGTAAGACTTAGTCTCTGTCACATAAAGAGAACCGACCTTCTTTCCTTTAGCTATCACCAAAGACCCCTTAGTGAGTTTCCATTTTCCTTCACCAAAGTAACTATGATAGCCCTCATCATCAAGAATACCAGTAGAGATCAAATTCATCCGAATATCAGGAACATGTCGAACATTCTTCAAAAGTAGCTTGCACGAAGTGTTAGTATCCAAACAGACATCTCCTTTTCCAACAATCTTACACGTAACATGGTTTCCCAACGTCACTGAACCAAACTGTCCACTAGTGTAAGAAGCAAATATATCACAACGATTGGTGACATGATAAGAAGCACCTGAGTCTACCACCCATTGTGTATCTTGAGAAACAAGGTTGATACTATCATTGTCGAAAACAATATCGATGTCGTTACCACCCACATCTGCAACCTTACTACTTCCATCTTGCTTATTCTCCTTTTGTTCCCGCTTCAAAGATCTGCACTGATACTTCTTGTGTCCTGGCTTGCCACAATGATAACATGTAATCTCTTTTCTCGAGCTGGATGTTCCCCGTGACCTGTCTGAACTGCCACTGCGATTCTTTGGAGTTTTACTTTTACTTCTACCCCTTTTCTCAGTCACGAACACCTGACTTGGAGTTGAGAAGCCCTGTTCTTTTCTTCTAGCCTCTTCATTCAGCACGCTCTCTTTCATCATTTTCAAAGTGAGCTTACCTTGTGGAACAGAATTAGTAATTGAAACCACAAGTGTTTCCCAACTATCAGGCAGAGAATTAATCAAACACATAGCATGAAGCTCATCATCAAATTTCATTCCTATCGCAGCCAACTCATTTAGAATCCCCTGAAAAGCATTTAGATGCTCAGACATAGAAGACCCATCTTGATATTTCAACGAGCAAAGCTTCCTAAATAGAAACGCTCTGTTTTGAGTGTTGTTCTTCTCATACAGTTCACTCAAAATAGTCCACACCTTATAAGCATTAACTTCAGTAGCCACATGCTGATACACACTGTTGTCAACCCATTGCCTGATTTTACCAACTGCCTTTCTGTTCAGCTTCTTCCAATCTCCATCTGTCATAGCCTCTGGTTTGCCTTTATCACCCAAAATAGTGTCTTCATAATCATAATTACACAATAAGTCCTCCATCCGTGACTTCCAGATTGTGTAATTGGTAGCTGTGAGTTTGATCATCGTTCCATTACTGCTCAACGATTCTTCCATTTGAATTATACAAGAATCACCACCAAACGAACTCAGCTCTGATACCACTTGTTGGAGAAATCGAATAATAGCACCTGTTTAGCAATTCAGAAATAAACAAGCTACAACAAGGCCTGTTAGTATCGGGGACGCCCTTGGAGGACCGGGGTGTTTTCCGATTTTCTGTAAGGGTGGCCGCTTACAAAACACACAACTCTTTTGGTGATAGTCCGGTTAAAGACTAAAACCTTTCTCAGCACTGCACAACCTGTCACAGACTCTTGAACCGGGTTCAAGGGCGGAAATGTCTGTTTCAGGTTGAAGCAACGAATGCGACTTTTAGATGATATTTTAGGAAGGAGTCGGTTTAATGGAGGTGAGTGACCGGTTTTGGAAATATGATTGTTTTTGAGGTTAAGGTTTAAGTAAACAAGAAATGAAAGCAGGAAAAGGAACATGAGGCACGAGATTTGTTTATGGATGTTCGGAGCAAACCCTCCTACGTCACCCCTTCTTCTCAGGTTATGAGAAGGATCTCCACTAACTCTTTAGAGTTACAATTACACTTCCGGTCGAGCCCAACTTCGCTACTCGCCGGTTACACCAAACTCACACTTTGATGTAATACAACAACTCAACAAAACAACACACACAAAGCTTCCAGTTTTAGGCACACCGGCTTTAGAATACATGACTTTATCTCTCTAGAATTTAATGCTTTATGACTTTCAGAGTTTATGATGCTCACAACTACAACTACCGAACTGCATTGAATGAAGACGATCCGTCTTCCTTTTATAGCTGAAAGTGGCTAACGACTACTTTCTTCTCTCTCTTCTGGATTGGTTGATCGTCATCACGCCTGTTTGCAGAGAGGTTGCTTGCACGCTTCAACTTCCTCAACACCTGACATTCATGCAGGTGACTCTGAGCATATGATGACATAGCCGTTTTTTCAGATTGTAACACGTGTTGAACATCCGCCTCCGGTTGTCAGCATCGGATCAACAAAGCATCATTGCTTTCCTCGCATGCTTCTGATCGGATCCGATCTTCTTTTATTCTTTCGAGACACGTTTCTTCCGTCATGGTACGTCACTCTTTGAATTTTGAATCTTCTGACTTTTGATCTGTACTATCCGGTTTCTGTGTCTTGTGCATTATGATCCGGTTGGAGTGTAATCTTTTGTTCTTCGTTAACCGGTTGCTTTGAAAGGTAGAGCCGGTTCCTCTGATCTTTGACTTGATCACTCGAGGCTGGTTTCTTTGAGGTATATCAGCAACCGGTTTCTGATGCCCCAACCGGTTCATACGGTTTTAGAAGTACCTGCACATGAAGATTAACCTCTGTTTAGTTCGTCTGGCCGGTTCCAAAATTAATCTACTTAATTTTTCTATCAATTTCTCCCTTTTTGATTATTTAGAATAAATATTCAAAAATTGTAATGTATGTCCGGTTCCAAAATTAATCTTCTTTAATTTTTCTATCAATTTCTCCCTTTTTGATTGTTTAGAATAAATATTCAAAACATGTAATATATGGCCTGTTAAAAGTTTGCTTAGTAGCATTGCTTAATTTTTCTATCAATTTCTCCCTTTTTGATTATTTAGAATAAATATTCAAAACATGTAATATATGGCCGGTTTAAAAACATGAGTTTGATTGTTTTTGAAAGAAAGATGTTCAAAACATCAGTATGATTTTTGAAAGAAAAATGTTTCAAAAGCATGAGTATGATTTTTGAAAGAAATATGCTTCAAAAACATGAGTATGATTTTTTTTTTTTTTTTTTTTTTTTTTTTTTTTTTTTGAGAGAAATATGTTAGAACCTATTAGAAAGAGCAGAGTAACCAAGTTTCTGAAACAGAATAAAGCATAATTGTTCAAAGTAAGGAAATAAAGAGGTTTAGGGCTTGGATGATCCCCCCTTGTGTTGCTCTTTTTCTTGCTCCTTCTCCAACCGTCTTCTTTCTTCTTCTTGCCTTGCTCTGTGTTCTTTAGCACGTCTTTCGGCATCGATCAGCACGCCGGCCCATACGCTTGAATGACCGGTGCCCTTATTCTTGAGATCAAAGTTGGCACAAACTGGCCTTGGTGGTGGAGGCGGTGGAACATTTGGAGGTCTGAAGCTTGGAGTTGCTGTGGATTCTCCGGTTGTCCTTTTCTTCCGTTGATGGAGTTCCTCCGGATCTTCTTCTTCTTCCTCATCAAGCGGTTGTGCATTTATCACAACTGGTAAGGTTGTTTTCTGTTCTGCCCTCTTTATCACATTCTTAACTGCACTTCGCTTTTTCTTGTTCCTTGTACTCATGGAGTGGGACGGTTGAGCCAGAGAGAGATCCTGGGCGTTGGCCTGCTCTTCCTCGTTGCATTGTTGGGCAAGCGCATAGTCTTTATCTTCATTCTCTTTTTGTAACCGTTCCCTTTCTATCTCTTCCTCTTGCAGTTTCTTTGCGGTTTCAGCATCCTTTTCGATTTGAGTCAGAGTTGTAGTGTCTTGAACCTTGGACATTTCCCCGATTTGAATTGCCATTGCCTGCAGCATGTCTAAAAGTGGAGCGGTTGCGGCTTTAACGGACTCGGCAATCATGGTTTGTACTGTTGTCTGCATGGTCGTGTCCATCATGGTTTGTAGAGAAGTTGACAGTTTATCTTCAGCCACTGCAATTCTTTCGTCGGTTACGGCTTTGAACTTTCCAATGCAAGAGTCAACCGTTTCAGCCATTGCTTGCTTGATCTGATCTATTTCCAGAGCTTTGACCGGTTGAGAGGCTTCTTGTTCCAGGTTTTCAGAGGTTCCGGATGTCTCACTACTCATAAAAAATGGCTTACTTTGATATAATTCAGCATTGTTGAATTGACGTTGGCAACTTTTCCACCACTGCATGTCAAGACGATCAAGATTTCGCACAAGCTGTTCTCGTACCCCAAGGAATCGTTCGGCCATCCTCATTTCGATCGGGTTTAGTGTCTTTCCTTAGGTTCCTTGAAACGCATTCTCAACTGCTTGTAACCGAGCATTTTCAAGGATTACCGGAGCTTTGTTAAACGCCGGTTGAATTAGGTTGGTGTTAGCCAAAGTAAGTGCCCTTTCTTCTAGCTGGATGAGCTTGTCCCATTATTTGTTTCCACTAAAACCTGGAAGCATGTCGACAAACTTGGTTTCGCATCGGAGCTTCACCCACAAGATGTATGGCGCTAGCGCATCACTTGCCCCTTTGTTCATATCTTGAATACACTCCTCGAAAATCTCATTTTCTTGCTCTATGGTGTAAGGAATATCGTCCCCGGTTATGGCTTCATGTTGAGGATCGATTTGCAGCGTGCCTGTTCCGGTTGCCGTTATTTCTTCAATGAGAATTCCTTTGCCTTTGTCTACCTGAGAGGAACCTTCAGGTGTTGGTGCTGGTTGATTTTCTGAGACCATCTTTCTTCCTGCGGAACCGGACGGTTCCCGTTCTTCAGTATTTCCCTCCTAAGCCGGAGATGCAACTTCTGTTGTGTTGGCCGTCTCACCGACCGGTTGTGCTTCGTTCTGATCAGGTACTTCAACCTGATCATATGGCTTTCGACGACTTGAAACATCGTCCTCTTCGGTTTCTCTTGTGATCTCCTGGACCACATTCTGAATTGCTTCTGAGGTATTCATGCCCACATCGACCAATACCTCTTCAACTTGTTTACTGGGTGACTTGGAGGTTGCAGAGTGAACATTTGCCTCTGCCTACTCCTTTGAGTTTGACTTGTTCTCCTTGCTCCCCGAAGATTCGGTTTGCTTTGGAGAATTGGATGGGATGGGAGTTGGAATAACGGTGTTGATGAGGATGGGCTGAAAGACATCTGCGGTTCTTTCCGGTGGATTGTCCGAGGAAAGCGTTTTCTCGGAGTCCGCCGGTTTCTTTGAACTCTTCTTTGCAGATACTTTCTTCCTCCTCTTCGGTTCTGGTGGTACTTCTGCTTCAACCGCTTTTCTTGACGGTTTCTTCTGTCTTGTTTCTTCCTCAACTGGAACCGATGAACTGGCTCCCTTGGATGATTTAGTTTTTGAGGATTTTGGTTTGATCGTCTTCTCCGGTTTTTTTATCATTGACTCAGAGTCAAGAATGTTGGAGATCGGAAGCGGTATGCCTTCACCTAGTTCCACATTAAGGAACTCAAGAATTTTGACGATTTGCATAGCATAGGCCTGCACCCGACCATCTTTCTTTATCACCATTTGACAAAACTCTTCGTATATAACGTATCCCCAGTCCACCTTGTCTCCGCGGACAATGGCCAACAACATTCTGAGCTTAAATTTTGTGAGGTTATCGAAGTTACCTCCCCTTCCTTGGAGTGATTTAGCGATGACGGTCACTAACCATCTGTATTCCGGTTTTAGCTTGATCTTCCGGCTGGTGTGAATCACCAGATCCTGACCTGAGAAAGATACAACCAACCGGGCAGCATTTGATTCTGCCTCGGTTAAGTCAATCTTTAGGTCCGAACCTGTGTTGGGCAGACCAAGGGCTTCCGCAAAGATTTCTTCAGTGATGAGGACGACCTTCCCGTTGACAGTAGCCGAGATCTTCCTCTTCGACAGCGTCGCCGTCGCTAAGAACTCCGTCACCGCCGCCGGATGAATGGTGAACGGACCAGAAAGGAACTTTTCCAACCCAGATTCTCGTAGAAGTTGAAGAACAACTTTGTTCTTGTCGTCAGCATGCTCGTCAATATCTGCGAAATCTACCTGCAACATCCATTGAAAAGGAGATTTGCCTAGATCCATGATAGTATTTGAGAGAGGAAAATGAAGAGTGATGATGATCGGAGAGAGGAAAGCTTTGAAGTTCAGGAAATTTTAGAGAGAGAAAGCACATATGTTGAATGGGCTGATTTGAGTTTATATAGATGGCGGTTCCAAGCGGTTTTGAAGATGAACCGTCAATTTGATGTTTTGGCGCCAACTTTCCCTCCAAAAAGTTACTGCCGTAACTTTCGGCGGTAAAAGCGGAAATTCGATGGGCGGTAAATTTTGAGAAGTAAAACCATGGGCGGTTAAGATTTTTCAAATTTTCATCTTTGCTCGAAGTTCCGGTTTCTCTTGAAGTCTTGTTAACCGGAGATAGTTAAGTTAACTTTTTGTATAAGTTTGAAAAACCGGAAAGGAATAATGTGAATGAAAAACCGGAGACTTTTTAAGAGTTGAAATATTTCATTAATACGGGGAAAGAAATGATTAACATAGGAGCGGTTCTGGTCGTACAACAAAATGACCAGAAACCGGAAATAAGACGAAAAGAAAGAGAATTATTCAGTAAACCATCCTCCTTCCAACCTCCTTTCATACCACTTCTCCATGGTGTTTTGAGGAGACCGTTCCTGAATTCTTAACACACATTTATAGATCATATCTATAGTGATGGTGTTGAAAGATCCAACCGGAACACCTTTTCCAAGGTTGCGACGCTTGGACATGAGAAACCGGGTGATCTGAGGAGCGTAGCTGATCCTTCCTCTTTTACCGGTCATAAGCTGCTTCAGCTTATTGAAAAGATAGGATGCCCAGTTGATGACGGTTTCGCGGATGATGGCTATCATAATATCGAATGCCTCCCGACTGTAGTTCTGATTGGGCATTCGGCCTATGATAGACCTTTGGACCAAATCGTGAAAGACTTGGTAGTGAGGAGCGAGATCTTCTTTCTTCCCAAAGTCCTTAACAGGAGTGTATGAAGAAGAGAAGATCTTGAAAAAGGTTTCCTTAGCCGGTAAATACGGCGTCGGAAAATCAGAGAAACCTTCCGTTGGAAGGTGAAAGAAGGTGGCAAATTCCCCCTCAGAAAACTGGAGGAACTGACCGTCGATGATGGTGCGAATGCTGCCATCATCCAAAACATGACCGTTGTTGTAAAATTCGCACACCTCCTCCACGAGGATGAGGTCCGAACCCTTGAGAAAGCCTTTCAGGCCAGACTCTATGACATGCTGATAAATGCATTCATAGTCGTCGCTATGCTTGATGTCTTCAAAATCAATGATCAGGGTGTTTCTTATCTCGGCAGACATGATGGTGAGAAAAGTTTGAGAGAGTTCTTGAGCTTCCGAGTTTTTAGAGAGAAGAATGCTTGAAGGCGTGTTTTGAAAATGGAAGTTGAGTCCCTTTTATAGCCTGGAGTGAATGAGAGCATTTAATGCGAGGATTTGAAAATCTAGCCGTTTATACTTAGTCATTAATGTTTTTTGTGATTTTGCAAGAGAATAAAGGCAAGTCTTGTCAAATCAAGTCAGGCATGCTTTTTGATAATGAGGATTTATGTTTCCAAGAGTGATATGATTTATTTTTGATACGACGCATTGAATATTTTAGATTTTGACTTGGAAAAGAAGGAAATCTGATTCATTAATTGGAGTACGAGACCGGTAGTACAACAAAAGTACCGGTTTTGCAAAGAAAAGATAAAAGAGGAAAGACAGGTTTAGACATTTGATGACTCAGCCGCTTGAGCATTTGAAGCCTCAGCCGCTTGAATTCTTCTGGCTTTAACCGCTTCCCACCGATCGATCATCTCTTGTACTCGTTCTTTGGTGAGCACGTGCCTTGGGTGAAGAGTGACAAAGGGTCCGGAGTGGATGTCCAGACTTGCACAGAAACCGCTCAGCTGAGGAGCGTAGCCGGTTTTGTTGGAGAGAATCATCTTCTTTAGGTTACTGAAGATGATCCAGGACCAGCTGACCGGTGTCCCAACCGTTACGGCGATCATCATCTCGAATACCCTTTGAGTGTAATAGTAACTTTTCTCTCTGCACAAGACAGATTTTCCCAGAATCTCGCAGAGAATCTGGTACTTGTGAGAAAGTTGACTCTTAGCACCCCAGGGTTTAACCGGAATATCAGATCCTGAGAACCGGCGACACATTTCTTCCATTGTCACCGGAGAGTAGGTTAGGTCGGTTACCCCTTCATTGGGTAAACCGCAGTATACAGCGAAATCCGTCTCGCTGAATAGGAATTTTTGACCGTAAACCTGTGCAACGAGTATATCTCGATGTACCTCTTTCACGGTTTCAAACAGTTCTTCGACTACAAGGTAGTCGATGATGAACCTGTTTTCAAGAAAACTTCTCAGCCCACTCCTTTCTATGGCTAAGAACATTTCCTTTACTTCATGATCCTCATATTGGTAGATTGATTCAAAATCTGCCAATAGGATCTTCTTGGCTAGGGAGTTGGTATTCATGTTTTTGAGAGAGAGGATTTTATCTCAAGGATGATACTTGTGAATAGTGAACTTGTGATGTTTTGAAAAGGATTAAGGATGGTTTATATAGCCCGGGGATTCGGCTTGGTCTTTAATGAGGTTAAGCATGCCTGATGATGTCATCATCTATTTAATAGACTTAACTTGTTGAAGTAACTAATGGTTATTTCCAAGGTAAATCTAATAATTACTAAGATAGCAATGATGAAAAAATATCTATTGACAAGATGTAAGTCTCCCTCTCTTGATGATGGACACATGTCGTCATCTCGATTGTGGTAGACTTGTTTTAATTAATTACAGGCTTCATTTTTCAAAAACATGCACGAAAACTCAGTCAGTCATCTCAGATTAGCCGGAAAGGTTCATTTCATCAGACCAGAGTGCATATGTACTAAGCGGTTTCCCATGACCGGTTTTAGTAGGATATTTCCATTTATGAAGAAAAATTGATTAATGTCAACAGTTGTTCAACTTTGGATTTGTTTCATCCATTTCAACCTGGTTATTTCAACCGTATTAGTAAACATACATTTGATTTGAATTTATGAAGTGATCGGGCATAACCGGAGACATCCTCCCGGTTAGCATGTTTGATTTATTAATGGCCTATTTGAATATGGTTTGAGAAGCTTTAGCTTCTCCCTGAACGCATATCCCGGTTTTATCATGATTATATCAATTGATTAAGATTAGTAAGACCCAAGATATTTCGAAAATGTGAAAACTTAGCTTCCTGTAGCGGTTTGGTGAAGATATCCGCTACTTGTTACTCGGTCGACACATATTCCAGCCGGATGTGTTTCTCCTGAACATGCTCCCGGATGAAATGATGTCGGATGTCGATATGCTTTGTTCTTGAGTGCAACACCGGATTGTATGTGATTGCTATGGCGCTGGTGTTGTCACAGAAGATTGGAGACTCCTTTGCTTCTATTCCGAAGTCCCTGAGTTGCTGTTGAATCCAGAGGAGTTGTGCACAGCAGCTTCCAGCCGCTAAGTACTCCGCATCTGCGGTTGACGTTGCAACGGACGTTTGTTTCTTGCTGCTCCAAGTAACTAACCGGTCACCCAGAAACTGACAGGTTCCACTTGTACTCTTTCTGTCGATTTTGCACCCCGCGTAATCGGCATCTGAGTAGCTTATTAGATTGAAGCTCGAGTCTTTTGGGTACCAAAGTCCCACTTCTTGAGTTCCCTTCAAATATTTTAATATTCTTTTAGCCACCGTATAATGAGATTGCTTTGGATTTGCTTGGAACCTTCCGCATACTCCAACCGCAAACAGAATATCGGGTCGGCTTGCCGTGAGATACAGCAGCGATCCGATCATTCCTCGATATGCTGTGATGTCAACGGCTTGACCATCATCATCTTTGTCCAGCTTCACGGAAGGACTCATTGGTGTAGCCGCTTCGGCACATGTATCCATCCCAAATCTCTTCAGCAGTTCGGCTGTATACTTCGGTTGGCTTATAAAGATTCCGGCTTCCATCTGCTTAACCTGAAGTCCTAGAAAGAATCTCATTTCTCCCATCATACTCATTTGAAATCAATCAGTCATCATTTTCGAAAATTTGTCACATAATTTTGGATCGGTTGACCCGAATATGATATCATCAACATAAATTTGAACAAGTAGAATTTGCTCCTTTCTTTCAAATTTAAAAAGGGTTTTGTCTACCGAACCGATTGTAAATTTGTGATCAAATAGAAATTGAGTCAAAGTATCATACCAAGCTCTTGGAGCTTGTTTCAAACCGTAAAGGGCTTTATTTAGCCGGTAAACGTGATTTTCATGTTCTGGATTTTTAAAGCCTGAAGGTTGGTTAACATACACCTCTTCATTTACTTTACCGTTTAGAAAAGCGCTTTTAACATCCATTTGATAAATTTTGAACTTTTTGAAAGCTGCATATGCTAAAAATATTCTAATGGCCTCAAGTCTAGCTACAGGGGCGAATGATTCTTCAAAATCAATGCCTTCTTCCTGCTTATAGCCTTGAGCCACTAACCGGGCTTTGTTCCTCGTAACTAAACCATCTTCATTGAGTTTATTTCTGAATACCCATCGTGTGCCTATAACCGGTTTGTTTTTCGGTCTAGGAACTAGGTACCAGACTTTATTTCTCTCAAACTCGTTTAATTCCTCTTGCATTGCCAAGATCCAATCTGGATCTGACAGTGCTTCATCCACTTTTTTCGGCTCAATTTGTGATATGAAAGCAGAGTTTCCATAGTGATCCAAATTTTGTTGCCTAGTTCGGACGGGTGAGGATATGTTACCTATTACTAGTTCAAGAGGATGATTTTTGTTCCTTCTGAGGTTAATCCGAGACGTGTCTACCAAGCTTTCGGTTGGCTGATCAAGGTTAGACTGATCGGTAGGTTGAACAGAGTCAGACCGACCGATTTCTTCAGTAGAGACAGAAGCGTCAACTTTCTGCGGTAAAGCAGCTTGATCAGGCTGAATTTCAACATCAACCGCTTGGTCCTTGACAAAACGTCTAAAAACCGGAACCTCGTCTTCATCATCAGAATAGATATTGAAATTTTCCATTCTGTTGTGAAGGTCGAAGGGTAATGCAGTGTTTCGCTCAACCGATTCATCGAAAACAACGTGTGCGGTTTCTTCAACTGTTAAAGTCCTAGTATTGTATACTCTGTAGGCTTTACTCACAGCTGAATATCCCAACATTATTTCCTCATCGGATTTAGCATCAAAAGCGGTCAAGTAATTCTTGCCGTTATTGTGAACAAAGCATTTACTACCAAAAATTCGAAAATACCGTACACTTGGAATTTGATCAAAATAGATTTCAAAAGGAGTTTTCGAAAACCGTTTAGTTACTAAAGATCGATTTTGTGTATAGCAAGCGGTATTGATAGCTTCAGCCCAAAACTTTTGAGCTATACCCGAATCGGCTATCATTGACCTTGCGGCTTCCTTGAGAGTTCAGTTTCTTCTCTCAGCCAGGCCATTTTGTTGAGGAGTTCTGGCACTAGACAACTCGTGCCTAATACCGGAATCATCAAGAAAAGTAGTTAAATTACTGTTTATAAACTCAGTTCCTCTATCACTTCTGATTTTGTTTACTTTAATAGATTTTTCATTTTGTATTCTCAAAATCAGTTTAATCAAGTTTGGAGTTGCTTGATTTTTAGAAGCTAGGAAAGTAACCCAAGTAAATTTAGAGTAATCGTCAACAACTACCATAGTATAATGCATTCCTCCTAAGCTAGTTACTTTAACCGGACCAAACAAATCCATATGCAAGAGTTCTAAACATCTTTCAGATTGATAATTTCCTTTACTTTTAAAAGATGATTTCACTTGTTTTCCCATTTGACATGCAGCACATACTTTATCTTTTGAAAATTTAACGTTTGGAAAACCGTGAACTAGTTCCTTGGAGCAAATAAAGTTAATCGTTTTGAAATTCAAGTGATTTAGCCGTTTATGCCAAAGCCAGTTTGGATCATTTTCGGCTATCATACACACAGGTTTTTCGAAATCAGTTTTCCAATTTACTTTGTAAATGTTTCATATCCGGTTACCGGTTAACAAAGTGTCATCATTTTGATTTTTGACTAAGCATGAGTTTTTATAAAATTCAACTTTGTAGCCCACATCACACATTTGGCTTATGCTTAGTAAATTAAAGCTTAGTTTTTCTACTAATAGCACATTATTTATGGATAATTCACCATGGACAATCTTACCCTTGCCCACGGTTTTACCTTTTGAGTTATCCCCGAATGTGATGAATGCTCCGGTTTCGTATTTGATGTCGGTCAGTAGCTCCTTGTTTCCGGTCATGTGCCTTGAGCATCCACTGTCCAAGTACCATTCAGAATTCTTCAACCGGTTGCTCCTCCTAACCTGCAACAAACAATTATTTACACCTTTTTGGTACCCACATTTAGGTTGGGTCCATGGTTGATTAGTCCCTTTGGGATCCAGACTTGAATTAGTCGGATCACTTTCCCGGTTATTGTTTTGATAATATTTGACTTAACTTCTTGGCCGTTGCTCAAGAATGCCTTATGTGGTGATGGGCTTCTTTGATGTCGGTTTTTATTATTTTTATTTGGTTTCCGGTTGGCTTTCCTTCTCTCAGGATGAAGCCATTTTTCAGTTTCATTAGGGCCTACATATTTAAGCGTTTCTTCCGGTTTTAGGTCATTTTCGGTTTGTGAACTTTTGACAAATTTTATAAACGGAAGATTATTTTTCGTTAGTTTCATCCCGTTGGATTGTTTTGTTTCATTTTGTTTACTTGGATCATAACCGATACCATATCTACACTTAGGATGTCGTTTATAGTTACACATTTGTTTCACTACTTGACGTGATCTCTCCCACGCAGCCGTGACATACATTGCTCGTTCATCGGTTTCGGTTACCGTTTGAACTGTCTTCTCATTATCGGAGAATAGTTCATCCGGTTCATACGTTTCGATTTCACATGTTTTATCGTTTTCATCATTTATTTGTCCGGTTTTAGGTTCTATAGGTGTTGGTATATACGCAGATATATTTCTGAACTCAGCAACCATTTGGTTGAGTGCAGAAACTAGATCTTCTTTAGTAAACTCATCAGAAGAAAAATCAAATACCTCTTCGTCGTTTGCCATGAAGCAGTTTACTTTCTCTTCACCATCTTCATTATCGGAGTATGCCCACTCGCTTCCACCGTCGGATGCAATGAGTGCTTTTTGAATCTCCTTTCCTTCATCAGCATTTTGATCATCGTTTCTTCGATAGTCGTTTCGTTGGTTATTGTTGTTTCCCCGATAATTGTTTCCTTGATAATTATTTCTCTGATACCGGTTGCCTTGATAGTTATTCCCTTGATAATTATTTCCTTGATAGTTTCCTTCCGGTTTTCTATCGTCTCTTCTTGGTTTTCTACACTCTGACCTGAAATGTCCAAAACCATCACAGTTATAACATCTCTTGTTTGATTTATCTACATAGTTATAATTAAAATCGTTATTAGATGGTGGCTGGCTCTTCTTCATGAATTTCCCGAATTTCTGGGCTAGTATCGCCATCACATCGTCGGTTATTTGATCAGTATTTTTGACTGGAGCCGGTGCGGTTGATACTGGAGCCGCCGGTTCCACCGATGTGACCAAAGCTCTTGTTGCGGTTGATGTAGATGCTTCATCTTCGATCCGAGACTTGATCTCGAATTCGTAGGCTTTCAAGTCCTCAAACACATCATGCAACTTCATCTGCCCAAGGGTGCTTGATTCCCTCATCACCATGGTCTTGATATCCCACGTGCTTGGCAAAGATCTTAAAGCTTTGATGATCACTTCTCGGTTGTCATACTTCTTTCCGAGTGTCTGAAGCTCGTTTACTACGCTGGTGAACCGGTTGCTGAATTCCTTCATATTTTCTCCCGGTTTCATCCTTATGTTTTCATACTTCTGCGTAGCCACCAAGATTTTATTCTCCTTGGTTCTTTCGTTTCCCTCGTGGATCTGGATAATCGTTTCCCAGGCTTCCTTTGCATTTTCGCACTCTGATATTTTGTTCAAAGTGTTGTTATCTATAGCCTTATAGATATGCCTCATGCAATGGTTGTCCAGGTTGCTTCTTCTCCGATCTTCACTCGTCCATTGGCTTTCCTCCTTGTTGATCTTGATCGGTCCCTCTTTCAGGACTCGGCTCATCTCATCATCTAACGTAATCAGATGTAGATACATCTGTTTCTTCCAACTACTAAACGCTTCGTTGTTTAGCATTGGCGGCTTGTCGCTGTGGGTCATGCTTCCCATTTTCTTCGGTTGCTTGAGTGCTAAGAACCTCGCTCTGATACCACTTGTTAGGATCGGGGACGCCCTTGGAGGACCGGGGTGTTTTCCGGTTTTCTGTAAGGGTGGCCGCTTACACAACACACAACTCTTTTGGTGATAGTCCGGTTAAAGACTAAAACCTTTCTCAGCACTACACAACCTGTCACAGACTCTTGAACCGGGTTCAAGGGCGGAAATGTCTGTTTCAGGTTGAAGCAACGAATGCGACTTTTAGATGATGTTTTAGGAAGGAGTCGGTTTAATGGAGGTGAGTGACCGGTTTTGGAAATATGATTGTTTTTGAGGTTAAGGTTTAAGTAAACAAGAAATGAAAGCAGGAAAAGGAACACGAGGCACGAGATTTGTTTATGGATGTTCGGAGCAAACCCTCCTACGTCACCCCTTCTTCTCAGGTTATGAGAAGGATCTCCATTAACTCTTTAGAGTTACAATTACACTTCCGGTCGAGCCCAACTTCGCTACTCGCCGGTTACACCAAACTCACACTTTGATGTAATACAACAACTCAACAAAACAACACACACAAAGCTTCCGGTTTTAGGCACACCGGCTTTAGAATACAGGACTTTATCTCTCTAGAATTTAATGCTTTATGACTTTCAGAGTTTATGATGCTCACAACTACAACTACCGAACTGCATTGAATGAAGACGATCCGTCTTCCTTTTATAGCTGAAAGTGGCTAACGGCTACTTTCTTCTCTCTCTTCTGGATTGGTTGATCATCATCACGCCTGTTTGCAGAGAGGTTGCTTGCACGCTTCAACTTCCTCAACACCTGGCATTCATGCAGGTGACTCTGAGCATATGATGACATAGCCATTTTTTCAGATTGTAACACGTGTTGAACATCCGCCTCCGGTTGTCAGCATCGGATCAACAAAGCATCATTGCTTTCCTCGCATGCTTCTGATCGGACCCGATCTTCTTTTATTCTTTCGAGACACGTTTCTTCCGTCATGGTACGTCACTCTTTGAATTTTGAATCTTCTGACTTTTGATCTGTACTATCCGGTTTCTGTGTCTTGTGCATTATGATCCGGTTGGAGTGTAATCTTTTGTTCTTCGTTAACCGGTTGCTTTGAAAGGTAGAGCCGGTTCCTCTAATCTTTGACTTGATCACTCGAGGCTGGTTTCTTTGAGGTATATCAGCAACCGGTTTCTGATGCCCCAACCGGTTCATACGGTTTTAGAAGTACCTGCACATGAAGATTAACCTCTGTTTAGTTCGTCTGGCCGGTTCCAAAATTAATCTACTTAATTTTTCTATCAAGGCCTAACAATTTTTTTTCCCTTTTGTGTAATCAAATAGGCAGCCAAAACAATTGAGCATCAAACAATCAAACAAACAGAGAGCAGGACACCAAGATTTTACGTGGAAAACCCAAATTAGGTAAAAACCACGGGACACTTCGGCCACTTAAATCATCCACTATATCAAATGGGTATACAATGTAGTTCAATACAAGCCTAGAGGTAATCTAACATAATTTATCAATTGACCTCATCCTAACTTGTCATTCACATACATTATCATCACTAAAGATGACTAACCAAATGGAGAAAAGATAAAGGAAATCAGAAGAAGAACCTGCTACTGCAATGGAGGAATTGCTGTTTCAATGGAGGAAGAACTGCTGGAAGAGAGAGAGAAAAACCAACACTAAAACTGCTGTGTTTTTTTTCCTTTAATTAAATATGCCCTAATGGGCTTTATTAATTTGTTAGGCCCAACTGTCAAATGAGCTGACCCAACAGTAGGTTAGACTCATATTTACACACAAACATGTAATACTACAATAATGAATTATTAATCTTTTTTTTATTTTATTTTAAATCAAAATCCATCGCAATGACTATGATTACAAATAAATCAAATAAGTACCAGCAAAATGATTTTTTATCTTATAATTTACCACCAAATTCTTTTGAGCTAGATTGAAAGTAGTCAATTCCTTCAATCCCTTTTGGACTTTGATTTCTCAATGATGTTGTTCGATTAGGGTTCATGGAGGGCTCTTCGGAAACAGCTAGGTCTGGTGCCCAAATTCACATATGGAATTTGAATAAGCTATTTTATAAGAATCATTAAAAGTCTATGAGAAATGAACAAGCTAGGGTTAAAATACTATTTGTTGTCCATCAAGTCCTGACTGACTGTTGCCTACTTAGTTAATGAAATAATATGGGTGAATTTAAGATGCATATGGGTGAATTTAAGATGCATGCACGTCACAGTAACACTTATGGCACGCTTCAACGTTAACATACTCCATAACAGTTTGCTTAATAAACTAACACAAAAATTATAATTAAATACATTTTGCGTTTAAACGTAATTTTGTTTCTACTTTCTTCCTCTGTCGAATAAGTTGGAACGAATATACTGAATATAAGCTGAATCCTATCGTACTTAAAAATAAACCGAATCAAACTTACCCTTATCCTTCTTCCACCCAGCAAATTGTTGAGTTATGGAGCCTACACTTATAATAAACTCTACATTGTTAATTAGAGTTTATTGGGTTTTCTTTTTTTTGGTTTTGGGCTTGGGCCTGACCAAAGTTATTTAGGTTTATTACCTGAATGTTTACCCTATAAATATGTGATTATTAAGGGTTTACATTGAATAGACAGAATTCTAGAGAGATAAAGTGTGAGGCAAAAACTCTGTATTCCTTCTTCTTCTTCATTGTAAATCTGGTGGTGGCTGAAGTGGATGTAGCTCAATTTGAGTGAACCACTATAAATCTGTGTGTTCTTGTGTTCTTCTTTCTTGTGTTTTTACAGATTATTTTCAAGCTGGTAGGATTTGGGAGATACAAATCCTAACAACTGGTATCAGAGCAGCTGGTCTAGATCCGAGCATTGGAAACAATGGCAAGTGAGAACAGTATAGGACATGGAATTGGAAGATTTGATGGAGCAGATTATGCCTTCTAGAGAATGCAGATTGAAGATTATCTCTATGGAAAGAAGCTTCATGTTCCTTTGAGTGAGAAGCCAGAGAAGATGGATGAAGCTGAATGGAAACTCCTTGATAGACAGGTTTTGGGAGTTGTCCGATTGACGTTAGCCAAGACAGTTGCTCACAATGTAGCAAAGGAGAAGACCACCATGGGTCTGATGAAAGCTCTTTCTGATATGTATGAGAAACCATCTGCTAATAACAAGGTACACTTAATGAAAAGACTCTTTTACTTAAGAATGGTTGATGGTACTTCTATCACTACTCATTTGAATGAATTCAATACAATTGTGAATCAATTGCTATCTGTTGAGATTGATTTTGGGGATGAAGTTAGTTCCCTGATTTTGTTAGCATCTCTACCAAATAGTTGGGAACCTATGAGGGCAACAATTAGTAATTCAGTTGGAAATGCTAAACTGAAATTTGTTGAAGTTAGAGATCGTATTCTTGCTGAAGAGGTTCGTAAAATTGATTCTGGTGAAACATTCAAAGGTTCTGCTCTGAATGTGGAAAACAGGGGAAGAGGTAATGATAGAAATTTCAACCGAGGTAAGAGCAGATCTATGTCAAAGAGCAGGAGGAGTCCGTCCAAGTCTGGGAGGACATTTGAGTGCTGGAATTGTGGTAAACAGTGTCATCTGAAGAGGAACTGCAAAGCACCGAAGAAAAACGGTGAGGATAAAAATGATGCAGCCAACGTTGTTACAGAATCTGTCACTGATGCGTTACTTCTGTCTATTGATAGCCCGATAGATTCATGGGTTTTGGACTCAGGAGCGTCTTTCCACACCACTGCTCACAAAGAATTAATGGAGAATTATGTGGCTGGAAACTGTGGAAAAGTTTATCTCGCAGATGGTGAGCCACTGATATTGTTGGCATTGGTGACATCAAATTGAAGATGGCAAATGGTTATGTTTGGAAGATTAATAAGGTGAGACACATTCCAGGTTTAATGCGCAATTTGATCTCTGTTACACAACTTGATGAAGAAGGTCATAATTTCAGTTGTGGAAATGGTGCATGGAAGGTGACTAAAGGAGCAATTGTTGTTGCTCGAGGTCACAAAACTGGAACGTTATACACGACTTCAACTTGCAGAGAAACAGTTGCTGCTGTAGTTGATGACTCGAAGAACGGTGAATTGTTGCATTGCAGGTTGGGCCATATGAGCGAAAAAGGGATGAAAATTCTTTTGAAGAATGGACAGATTCCAGAACTGAAGTCTGTTGAACATCAGTTATGTGAAAACTGCATTCTTGGAAAACAGAAACGAGTGAGTTTCTTAAAAACTGGGAAGGAGCTCAAGAAAGAAAAACTAGAGTTGGTACACACTGATGTGTGGGGACCTGCACCTGTTTCTTCTATTGGCGGATCATACTACTATGTGACTTTTATAGATGATTCAACAAGAAAAGTATGGGTTTACTTTTTGAAGCACAAGTCTGAAGTATTTGCTATTTTCAAGAAGTGGAAGGCTTTGGTTGAAAATGAAACAAATCAGAAAGTTAAGTGCTTGAGATCCGACAACGGAGGTGAATATATCAATTCAGATTTCAAAGAGTATTGTGCTGAGAATGGGATCAGTATGGTGAAGACTGTTCCCCGAACGCCTCACGAGAATGGAGTAGCTGAAAGAATGAATCGAACATTGAACGAGCGTGCTAGAAGCATGAGATTGCATGCAGGGCTGCCTAAAACCTTCTGGGCAGAAGCTATTAATACTGCTGCCTATTTGATAAACAGGGGACCCTCTGTTCCTCTTGAATTCAGAATTCCTGAAGAAGCTTGGAGCAATAAAAAGGTAAACCTTTCTTATTTGAAAGTGTTTGGATGTTTATCATATGTTCATATTAATGAATGTGATAGGAGCAAGCTTGATTCAAAGTCTAATAAATGTTTTTTCATTGGTTATGGTGATATCGAGTTTGGTTATCGTTTTTGGGATAATCAAAATCGGAAGATCATTCGTAGCAGAAATGTTATCTTCAATGAACAGGTTCTCTACAAAGATTGTGTTGGGAAGACATCAGGTGGTGATTCTAAGTTGGAAGAGACTGATACAGTCGATTTGAGAGAATTTTCAGCTGAATATATACCGGTTGTCGAAGAAGAACAATGTGTTGTTGAAGATGAAATCGTTGAGAAACGTGGCCCCAAAGGTAAATCAGCAAACACCGGTTATATAGTTGAGAAGATCATCAAGGAATCGAAAACCAGTTGAGAGGTGGTCTCCATCTCTAAACTATATCTTGTTGACAGATAGAGGTGAACCTGAATGCTATGAGGAAGCAATACAATCTGATGAATCGGTTAAGTGGGAGTCTGCGATGAAAGATGAGATGGACTCTTTGATGTTAAATCAGACTTGGGAGCTCACTGAGCTACCAAAGGGAAAGAAAGCACTTCACAACAAATGGATCTTCAGTATTAAAGAAGAACATGATAAAACCATGAGGTACAAGGCAAGGTTGGTTGTGAAAGGATTTCAACAGAAAGAAGGTATTGACTACAATGAAATCTTCTCTCCAGTAGTTAAATTGATGACAATTAGAACTATTTTGAGTTTGGTTGTGAAAGAAGACCTTCATCTTCAACAAATGGATGTCAAAACTGCTTTTCTTCATGGTGATCTAGATGAAGAAATTTATATGCGACAACCAGAAGGATTTGAAATCAAAGGAAAAGATGAACTTGTGTGTAAGCTTCAGAAGAGTCTGTATGGTTTGAAACAGGCTCCAAGGCAATGGTACAAGAAGTTTGATAGCTTCATGAAAAGTAACAATTTTTTGAGGTGTGAAGCTGATCATTGCTGCTATATCAAGAGGTTTGATAAATCGTACATTATTCTTCTTCTCTACGTTGATGACATGTTGATTGCTGGAGCAAGCTTGTATGAGATTAACAAGCTTAAGAAAGAGTTGTCTGAAAAGTTTGCAATGAAGGATTTGGGTGCTGCTAAACAAATCCTTGGGATGAGAATTTTCAGGGATGAAGAAGTTCTCAAGCTTTCACAAGAAGAATATGTGAAGAAAGTTCTTAGCAGATTCAACTTATATGATGCAAAAC
Organism: Impatiens glandulifera; assembly: GCF_907164915.1. NCBI lineage: Eukaryota > Viridiplantae > Streptophyta > Magnoliopsida > Ericales > Balsaminaceae > Impatiens > Impatiens glandulifera. The sequence goes on from NC_061862.1 coordinate 152,626,203, forward strand.
CAGTTACTACCCCCTTAGTTAGTCACTTCAGACTATCTAAAGATCAGTCGCCTTCAACAGAGGAGGAGAAAAATTACATGGCAACTGTTCCGTATGCCTCTGCCATTTGTTGTATTATGTATGCGATGGTTTGCACAAGACCAGACATAGCACATGCAGTGGGAGTTGTTAGCAGATTCATGAGCAATCCGGGTAGACAACATAGGGAAGCAGTAAAGTGGATACTACGATACTTAAGAGGAAGTACGGGTCTCGCTTTGTGTTTTCGAAAGTCTAATATGGATTTAGAAGGATATGTTGATGCTGACAATGGTGGTGGTGTTGATAGTAGGAAGAGCACAACATGGTACATTTATACTCTGGGAGGTACTACAATCAGTTGGGTATCAAAATTGCAGAAGATTGTTGCTCTTTCTAGTTGTGAAGCAGAGTATGCTGCTGTGACAGAAGCTGCTAAGGAGATGATGTGGTTACAACCCTTTTTGCGAGAATTGGGTCAAGACTACGAGGAAAGTGTGTTGCGATGCGACAGTCAGAGTGCCATTCATTTGGCAAAGAATCCTATTTATCATGGCAGGACGAAGCATATACAGGTTCATTATCATTTCATCCGGTCAGCTTTAGAAGATGGAGTATTAGCTCTTGAGAAGATTCCCGGGAGTGAGAATCCAGCTGATATGTTGACGAAAGCTGTGACAAATGAGAAACTGAAGTTGTGTGCAACTTCAGTTGGTCTTCTTCGTTAAGACACCGAATGGAAAGCCACTACCGATCGAGAGATGATGAAGTTAGTCTCCAAGTGGGAGATTGTTGAGTTATGGAGCCTACACTTATAATAAACTCTACATTGTTAATTAGAGTTTATTGGGTTTTCTTTTTTTTGGTTTTGGGCTTGGGCCTGACCAAAGTTATTTAGGTTTATTACCTGAATGTTTACCCTATAAATATGTGATTATTAAGGGTTTACATTGAATAGACAGAATTCTAGAGAGATAAAGTGTGAGGCAAAAACTCTGTATTCCTTTTCTTCTTCATAGTAAATCTGGTGGTGGCTGAAGTGGATGTAGCTCAATTTGAGTGAGTTCTTCTTTCTTGTGTTTTTACAGATTGTTTTCAAGCTGGTAGAATTTGGGAGATACAAATCCTAACACAAATCACAATCTTCTTACAATCCTGAGCATACACTATAGCTCATACATGCATGCTGCCACCGTATGAATCTCACGTTCTTGCATTATCAATTTCAGAAAAAAGGAACAATTAACGAGTTAGCAGAGGTTGGTTAAAAGAAATTGAATTTCATTAGTTAGTATGATTTTTCCTTCTTCTTTTTATATTTTTTGATATTATTTTTATATTTTCTTATGTCATTTTGGTCTAAAGTGCCATCAAATACACCAAAACTTAACAAATGATAACCAAAATAAAATAAAATTAAATACTCACTAACAAACCACAAAAGTAAACGACAATTAACGAGTCTTCAATAAGAATAGTGAGTTTCCCGACTGCCTCTATCGATTTTTCCAAAGAAACATTCTGATCGTCATAATAATAGCATTACAATAGCGTTACGGAATAATGCATTTGATTTCTTTCAAACTAAATGGCCCACCAAAAGATGAACAATATACGGACCCATCAACTCAAACCAACCGAGCATGCGGTCTCAATTCAAACACTGTACAATTTTTTATTCATCACCATCCGTAAGATTCTTACAACGTGGATGTCGTTCAATCCAAAGAACGGAATTTAGAAAGATCAGTAATTATATTATTTGACAAAGAAACCGTTATTTTTAAAAAAACAAACAAAGAACTAGTTTATGTAAAATATGTTGTAAAAAAAGATAAAATTTATACAACCGGGCCTCTTATCTTCTGCATGTCTCTTCAATTAGTGGACCTTAAAGCCGAAAAACATAATTATTATGCTTAGAATTAAGAAGATTGTTGGAAGGAGTCTTCTATTACATAAAGATAAAATATTTTTACCGACGCATACAGTACGGCGATAATTTGTGACGGTGAAAGAAAGATTGAAAAATATGAACAACCCTTAATTATCTCTTGTCCCTGATGCTTTAAATTAATTTTTTTCTTTTTAAAGAAAAATTAGGTCGTTTCTAACAAATTCTGCCCACTTAATTAGTTCTTTTACCAAACCTATATATTTCTTTTAATGTTTTTCTTTAACTAAATCCAACAGAATTCCTAACATCAAAAGAGTGAGGGTTAACAATATTGATCTATATTCTTATGATTTATCTTGATTTGATACTTAATTTACAAATTTTCTTTTTGGGTCATTGTTTAGATCCAATTATATTGTGTCCCATGGATCACATAGATTATAACTGTGTGATGTCCCGCATCGAAAATAAATATGAACTTCTTATAAAAGTGAGACTAATAAACTATAGATACTTTCATAGGTACCTTTTGAGTTTAGACTATGGTGGTCTAAGGGTTTGTTCATTGGTATTTGTAGTATATTTCCTCCTAAGTAGCGGTATTCAGATTCGGGGCGTTACAGGTGATATGAGAACCGATCCGGTGGTACGTAGAAACAAAGTTTCATGGGGAGCACCTATTGAATCCTGCGAGAACAAAGTGACATGTGGGTCACTTCTAGAGTCATAACCGGGGGAGTCTGAGACTACGAATGTGATCGCAACGAGGACGTCGCGTGACTATGTTGGGGAGATTGTGATGTCTCATATCGAAAAATCACAATAAATATGAACTCTTTATAAGAGGGAGACTAATAAACTATAATATCTTCATATGTATCTTTTGGTTTGGGCTGCGGTAGTCTAGTGATTTATTTGAAGATATTTGATAGGCAACGGTACCCAGATTCAGAGCGTTATAATACCATTAAAAAGAAAATTAAAATGGTAACTCTAGTTTTGACACATAAAATTGCAAAAAATGAACAAATCTACAATAGAGAGTATTTTTGAAACGGAGATATTTTGAGAAAAAAAATCTTTGGACAACGTAAAAAAAAACTAGTAAATTAAGTTCACACACAAGAGGTAGATATGCATAATCTTCTTAGGGCTATAGTGTTTTGAGAATGCAAATGAATCTTGAAAAATTAAGCTTATGTCAACTTCAAATCTTTCGAATGGTGAGTAGCCCCTCTTTGAGCTACATTTTCTTTTATTTTTCCTTAGTTTTATTTTCCAATTTTTTGTTTGTTTGAATTTACTTAATTTGACTACAAATAGTGTCCTTGGATCGAGATTTCTCTCTCTCTATATCTTTTTCACGGTGTCACGTGACTAATGAAGTGACTTTACATTTAAGAAAATGAATTGAATGGAGTATACAGTATATGTTACGTACTGACAGTAATAATAGAAAATAAGACGCAAACATTATAATGTAGAGGTGAGATATTGAAACCATAATTGTTATTATTAGAAATACATAGATGCATATTCAAAGCTTTGGTGTCTCATTTTCCACTTATTTCTTCTCATCTCATGTTGTATTTAGTTGCATGGGGGGACCAATATTTATGCATTCATGAACGTACCTCATGATGATTTTATTTATATATTATTAGTCACTGTCAATATTCTAATTTGATTAGGCCATTTATTTATTGTTTCTTCTTGTTTAGTATTAATGTTCATTCTCATAACAACCTAATAATTAACATTTTTAGCTAAAATTCAAAAAAAAAAAATGAAAAATAAAACTAAGATAAAATAAAAGAAAATGTAGCTCAAAGAGGAGGCGACTCACCATTCAAAATATTTAAAGTTGACATTAGCTCCATGTGACAGATTTTATTGATACATTATTAGTTACTGGCATACTCACATAAATTTTAAGCATTTTTGCGATATTTTATGGTTGTTTAGAGTTTGTTCTAAATTGCGGGTTAACCTCGGTAAGTCTAAGATCTTTTTTTTTCTCAAATTTTGTATCCAATAAAAGGAAGATGACACTTTCGAGCATCTTGAGCTTCGGGGTGAGATAATTTTTGTTTACTTGGGATGCTTTTAGGTGCTAAACCCCGTTCCAAAGCTTTTTAGGATCCGATCATAGCCAAAATGGAAAGAAAGTTATCAATCTGAAAGAGCAAAATGATTTCAAAAGGTGGGCGGTTGGTTCTCATAAAAAATGCTCTAACATCTATGTGTACTTACATGATGTCTCAATTTCTTATACCTAAAAGTGTGGTTGTGAAGATGGAAAAAAATATTTGTAAGTTTCTTTGGGGGTCCTCTGAGTTATCATTCTGTCATTTGGTAAGCTGTGATAAAGTAAAGAAATTGAAGGATCAAGGGGCTTGGCTATACGAGATTTAACTTTGTTTAACAAAGCTCTCTTTTATCGAAATGGTGTAGCAGATATTCCTCATAGCCTATCTCTTTGTGGACTACTATGATCAGATGCAAGTATGGAAATAATTGGTATGGTTGGTTCAACAAACTTATTAACCGGGCAGTGAGATGCAAAATTTAGAGTAACATCTCAATAATGTGGAAGTATTTTCGTGGACATATTTTCGGTTGGCGATGACTCTTCAATTAGTTTTTGGGATGACGTATGATGTAGTGTCAGAAGTCTTTCCTCATCGTACCCGACCCTTGCTTCGATTGCTATATGTAGAGATGCTATAGGTATTGACATATTTAACGCGAGTTCTAATGGTTTTGCAATGAGAATCATGTATATGAGAATATTAAATGCTGAAGAGTTAGCTTCACATGATAGAGTGTTGAACTTAGTGGGACGTAAAGAGATGAATCCTTCTTTGTGTGATATTTTGCGATGACAAAATATTGATAATTTTAAGGTTAGTCATTATTACTCTTTAATTGTGGAGAATGTTCCTTACGATCTCATATGGGAGAAGTTGTGGGACTCTAAGTTCCTATCAAAAATCTCGTTCTTTGGATGGAGTGTCATATGCATAAATGGATTTTGACGGATGATAGATTAATTAAAAATGGTGTATTCTGGCAAGTTGTTGTAGAATGTGTCATAAAGAGGTGGAGTCGGCGCCTCACTTGCTCTTACACTGTGATGGAGTAGTTACGATTTGGAACTTATTATGGAACATGACTGATATTCGATGGGTTATGCCAAAATCTATCGTTAGTTGTTGGGAAGTGTGAATAGAGACAATGAGCTCGATTGGTCTGATTCATCGGGTCCCTATCCCACTTATCATCTAGTGGACCATATGTCTTGAAAAGAACCGTAGAGCATTCAGTGATCGTTATCGACCAATGTGTTTAATTCATAATTCTATTATTATAACAATCGGGAATATTTTATTAGGTAAATCACTTGAGACCGTTGGGGAACTCATTGATTTTCTTGAAGATCTCCGTGCTTGTTACAATTTTTTTTTGTTTAATCATTGGTGAACTATTTTGTATTTTTTTCTAAATGTTTTCTTTCAATCTTTGTAATGCTTTTGTGGTTAAGTTTCAAAGACTCTCATTTATATCATTTTGCATAGACCATTTAAAAAAAATAAAAAGTTAATAGTCACTATCAATATTCTAATTTGATCGGCCATTTATTTATTGTTTCTTCTTGTTTAGTATTAATGTTCATTCTTTTATAACAACCTAATAAATTAACATTTTTAGTTCAAATTCAAATGAATAACCTCAATTCATTAGTGTTCAATCGTTCTTCTAAGAGAGCAATCAGATGATCATAAAATCAACTCGATATCAATTCATATTCAAGAAGTGTTGCACTTATATATTATCAATCTATTAATTTAATATAATTTCCCCCCTCATATATATTAACTCTTCTATGTTATTCAAGGTTCTATTTGTCCTTGCTTTAATTCATGACAACAATTCTGGTCGACGTCTATATCGATGGTGACCTAAATGTCAAGACAAGAACTCAGGTAGTTATTTTGATGTCAAAAAACTTTAATTCAAAGACATATAAATTTAAACTTGAATGTCGATTGATAAGTCATTGTCGACCAACAAATTTAAGGTACAATGTGATGTAGACTTCATTAATGTATTAGAAAAAACTGATTCAAAAAGTTAGTTCATTATCTATGTCATCTTTTTTGTGAATTTAATTTGATAGGTTCTAATTGTGTACACTTCATTTATATCTCTCACTCTCTATATGTACCTCTGTTGAAACTTGGTTTCATAAAACAAAACCCCACAGGCAGAAGATCGAGCTAGCTAGTCATACATACACAGACAGATCGATGGATGAGAAAAGCTTCATTTGGGCTAGTCTATTTTTGTCTTTAATTTCAATCACAATCATCCTTGGATGGATAGTTACAAGAAAACCTAGTGTCAAAGTCTACCTTTTGGACTTTGCATGCCATAAACCGCCATCTTCTCAGACCATCTCCAAAGCTGAATCCTTGGCTCGAGCCAGATTGCGCTGGAAAACCCTAAAACCAGAGACTTTGGACTTTTTCATCACCACCATTGAGCGGTGTGGTTTAGGCGATTCAACCTACGTGCCCAAAGGGTTTCTCGAGGAACCCATGGATGTGAGCTTGGCTGCAGCCAGACGAGAGATTGAACAAGTCATATTTGGGGCGGTGGATACTCTCCTGACCAAAACTAAAATAAAGTGCGAGGATATTGGGATCTTGGTGGTTAATTGCTGCATTTTTGACCCTATCCCATCTCTCTCATCCATGATAGTGAATCATTACAAACTTAAGGATGATATTCGCAGTTATAGCCTTAGCGGGATGGGATGCTCCGCAAGCCTTCGTGCTATTGATCTCGCCAAACAGCTCCTACAGGTTCAAACCCAAACTAACAGAGATTACTATGACATTATATGATTAATAATGTAGCTTGTGCATGTATCGATAAAAATCTAAAAAACAATCTCACATTTGTTTGCAGGTGCACCCGAATTCAAATGCACTAGTGGTTAGCACAGAAGGTTTGACACAACAGAGCTATACAGGAAATGATCGTTCCAAGTTCATAATCAACAGCCTATTTCGTGTAGGAGGTGCCGCCATGCTCCTATCTAACCGCCTCCCTAATCGTCATGATTGCATGCCCAAGTACGAGTTGATCCAGTCCGTCCATACCCACATGGCTGGTAGCTCGGACAGCTCGTACCGATGCATCTACATGGAAGAAGACGAAGAAGGGGAGACTGGTGTGAGCATCGGGAAGGACTTACTCGGGGTGGGAGCCAAAGCCATAAGATCCAACATAACATCGTTAGCTAGGCTGATTCTTCCGATAGGGGAAAAACTTCGGTACATGTCGGGCTTCTCATCAGAGCCGGACATGAAGAGGGCGTTTGAACATTTCTTGCCGCATGTGGGAGGGAAGCCTTTGTTGGATGAGTTGCAAAAGAGCTTAGGGATAAGCGATGAAGGCATGGAACCTTCTAGAATGACTCTCCATAGGTATGGGAATGTGTCGAGTAGTAGTGTTTGGTATGAATTTGCTTATGCGGAAGCGAAAGGTCGCGTGAAGAAAGGTGATAGGGTTTGGCAGATCGCATTCGGGGCCGGGTTCAAGTGCAGCAGCATTGTTTGGAGAGCGTTGAGGAGCGTGAGCGCGGATGATGATGATGATATGTTCATGAATCCGTGGAAAGATGAGATCGAATCGTTCCCTGTTGAGACGAAGAGCATGGGAAGTTTTGCATTCTACTTGCGTCCTTCAGATGAATTCGTTGATGAATGATGAATCTTTAAAGAATTATTGTTTCGAAAACCCTAACCAAAAGGGATATTATCACAAGCGTATTACTGGAAGTTGATTACTAAGTTTGTTAGTCTAAGGTGATTAATCTGTTTAATTTGTATAGTTGATCTACATGGCCACAAGAGCTATATATTTCACTAAACAAATAATAGTTCTATAATGTAAGTCTCTAAATAATCATCTAATTAACTAGATGAGGGTGATCTCGATTTTATTTTCATTCAAACTTACAAATAAAGTTGTTTTTATTTCGTCTAACAATTTACATTGGATTATCTCTGTTATCATACTTTTACACGTAAAACTATTTTTCCTACAACATCATCTTAGGGTTGTCTATCAATCCTTGGATATCGACTTCATTGTCATAAATAATTTATTTTTTGCTGAGAATTTTCTTGTTGATTTTCGGTTTTCCTTCACATCTTATACTAATGAAAAAGAACTTTGGAGGGAAAACAAGATTAAGACATATTGGGCAGAAAAATAAAGTGCTGCTCAAAGTAGTCGCGTTTACAAGAATTTCTAGATCTCACTTGTATATCTATTTTCTAATTCACTATAACAAATTTGATCGAACTAGAAACCGGATGAACATGGTCAACCTTAGGGTTTTTGTACAAATATTCAATGAAGAGAAAAAATTAATAGCAAAAATAAGGGATTCTACTTTTGTATAACATTATGTCATATATGTATCATCCTTTGTCATACAAATAGACCTAAAACATCTCTTTTGAATAGTTTACATAAGTATTAAAATCATTAAATACATGGAATAAATCACTAAAACAATTATAAATCAGTAATAATAAATTATATTATATAAATATAAATCTAATAACTACACCAAATTTTAAAAATCTTTTACCGGCGCAAATTATGCGCCGCTATATATGTTCACCGACGCACAGGAGTGTACTGGCAGTTTTCCGACGTAAGTGTCATAATTATTATGGTGGAAGAATTTTAGCGACTTATAAAATAACGCCAATCAATATACTTTTTGAAGTATTTTCTTTGAATATTTAATAATTAGCGACATTATTATATTTCCTTTTTAGTATTTAATTTGAAAAGGATTTTAAATTTTAAATTTTAAAATATTAATATTTAATTTTAATTTAAAATGAAATAATCTTGGCATATTAGACATATATATACAACATAGCCTACAAAAAGTGAAGGTCTTGGTGTTTGGTCTTCCCTATACTAAATTTTTGTTTTTTTCATTTAAATAAGCATAATGTCTTTAGATTTTCGTTAAAAGAAAGCTTTAGCAGTTAGAAATTTAATATTAGTGGATAGAAAGTACTCAATGTCAATTTGGAAGTGAAATACAAGATTTACGTACATTTACTAGATGAAAAAATGAGAGTAAAGAGGGATTTGAACATAAAGTAAAGAAAAAGAGTGAGTTTGTGGGAAAGTAAAGGTAAAACAGCTAAGAAGAGAATGAGTTTTTTTTTTTTTTTTTTTTTTTTGAGAACTCGTTGGGTTCCGCTGTTTCTATTAAGTGCGACTAATCCCCGCAGGCTAAGTACATAACCCGCAAACATACTTAACCATTTAACTAGGCGCAGAATTTGCCGCCTGACGGGCTCGAACCCAGGACCTCATAGAGGCCTGGGGATATCCACCTCTTGTTACCGCTAGGTTAGAAGAGAGAATAAAGAGAATGAGGTTTGAGAAAAAGAAAGAAAAGAAATAAGAGAGATGCTTATCTGCTCTAGGTTCGTCTGTCCTATCCCATTAATTTACTGGGCTTATTTCAGGACCGACTCTATAAATATAGATTTTTTATTTCATTCAAAGCGGCTCGATTTTCTGCACACCACTCCACCATCTATTAATTGTGCGCCTACAATATTTAGATGAAAAAGAGACTAAAATTAAAATCCACCAAGTTCAAGTCGCCTACCCAAATTCATGTCATCAATAATGGATGAAAGTTTAGTTAGATGTATCTCATTGATATAATATTCTTAATGTTATTTGACATTATTTGATCAAATATTCAAAAATTGAATAATCAGCATATAATTCATAATACTAAATTAGAAACGTGGACAATGACTACCCTAATCATTAGGTTGCCTACACATGTTAAAATTTTATTTTTATATAGTTTAATAAATATCTCACATCAATAAATTATTTTCACTTAGTTGATATAAAAAAAAAAATAGATGTAAATTATTAAATTCTTGTACATAAAAAATTAGAAAAAAATTTATTTTTAGATTGCTTAGCTTTAACCTATTAAGTTTACTAATTATTTTTTGAAACAGTTGTCCTTAGGGTTGAATTTCCCTAACAGGCTTTGTTGAGCTTACCCTAAGGTGTCGTTTGGTACATGGTATTAGTTATATAGGTATAAGATGTAAGGGGATATAATTTATATAGGGGTATTAAGAAGTATAAATTATATAGATGATTAGTGTTTGGTTGAAATAATAAATGAGGTATAAATTATATAGGTTTTATAATTTTGTGTTTGGTTTGTGATATAATAAAGTATTAAAAAGAGTAAAAGACTATTTTATCCTTGTATTTATATAAATTATTTTAATATTTCTTATTAATTCTATTTAAACTAATAAAAAATAATTAAATATCATATAAATATTTTTAAACATAAATTATAATGCTATATATATATTATATTTTAAATCCTATAATTAAATACATATTTATGAATAATAAATATTATTAAATATATAATAACAAAATAAATCTGAAAAGAATTTTGGTACCTTCTATGAAAATAAGAATTTATTCAAGCTGAAAATAAAATTAACTAAGGACGGCTTTATGTAATCTGACCTATAAATAAAAAGAATGCAGTGAACAACTTAGTTTAAAATAAGAAGAATGATTTAAATATAGGATGTGAGAAAAAAAAAATAGAAATTAATAGGGTTAAAAAAGGAAGAAAAAAATTAGACAATTTTATACCTAATTATACTTGTTATAATTTTATACCTTATTCAAGGGATAAATTGTACCTTTAACATCACTGTATATATAATATTTTTTAACCAAACAATAACTTAAATTTACTGTAGTTATTATTATACTATATATACAGTGTTGTATCTCCAACCAAACGAAGGCTAAGTGCGAGGATTGTACATGGCTCATAGTCATAGACGCCCAAACATGTCTCAACCCAAATATTACAAAATATCAAGTATTTTATTAAGTAAACCATTGACTTTCGATCAGCCACAAGTCCGGGATGGGCACTGCTTCGACCAACTATACCAATAGCGATGATCCTGTGTCTCCTTCCTACTCAATATTGTTGAGTTACATTATTAATTGGTATGACCAACAAATTTAGTCACATATAACTAATAATAATGATTATAATATATATAATATTTTTTCTACATATTCATTAAAAAAAGTGTAGAGTTTCTAAACGTCTTAAGAAATTATTTAAGGAATTAAAAAAATCATAATTATAATAAAAAAATACTGGCCTAATTAAGAGCATTTTATATTTTATCTTGGTGAAAGAACTTGTAGGGCATGTAACATTTTGCTTACTTGAAAGTTTTTTGGGATTTTGTAAAAAATACGTTGTTTGATGAAAAATAGGTTATTTGAGTTTTTTTGCTTATTAAGTTACTGTAATGACCTTTTCATATTTAAAACATGATTTTTGTAAAGATAAAGTAATGACATTTTAATATTTAAGTTGATGAAACGAGTGATTTATCGGTTAAGAGAGAATATGTAGAAAACGGAGTAAAATTCAAATATAACCGTCAAATGAGCTCGTGGAGAAAAATTTGCTTTCTATTTTAAATTTTACAGACACAAATTTTACTATTGCTGAACCCTTCACATCACTTCAATGTCGATGCCAACTTAAATTATGGTACAAAAAATTCCAAACATCTATATTGATGGTGAATTCAATATTGAGAGAGAAAATTCAGATACCATATTTCATGTCACCTTTCCAACACAATAAATGTCGATTTTAATGTCATTGTTCGATCAAGGCCTGCAAATTTGAAGTACAATTTGGATGTAGACTTCACAACGGGTTTCAAATTTCCTCATTATCCATATCATCCTTTTTGTGAATTTAATTTCGTGTATGCTTATTGCGTACAATTCATTTATTGATCTCTCTGTCTCTAATATATGTATGCTATATATGTGTCAATTGGATGGTCATACAAACACACCACAAGAGGAAGAGAGATCAATTAATGGAGGAGAAAAGCTTCATCTGGGCTAGTCTATTCTCTTCATTAATCTTAATCACACTTATCCATCGATGGATGACAAGAAAACCTTGCGTCTATCTTGTGGACTTTGCATGTTACAAGCCGCCGCTTTCTCAGTCTGTCTCCAAAGCTGAATCCCTGGAAATTGTCAGATCGCGCTGGAAAAACCTAAAACTAGAGACTTTGGAATTTTTCATTGCTTCCATTGAGCGGTCTGGCTTAGGCGACTCCACTTACCTTCCGGAAGGGTTTCTCGAGAAACCCATGGACGTTAGCATGGCGGCAGCAAGGCGAGAGATGGAACTTGTCATATTTGGGGCGGTCGATAACCTTCTGGCCAAGACTAAAATAAAATGTGAGGATATTGGGATATTGGTGGTTAACTGCTCCATTTTTGACCCTATCCCATCTCTCTCATCCATGATAGTGAATCATTACAAGCTTAAAGATGATATTTGCAGTTATAGCCTTAGCGGGATGGGTTGCTCCGCAAGCCTTCGTGCTATTGAGCTCGCCAAACAACTCTTACAGGTACGCTTTTGATTTACGCACAGACAAAGCTAAGATCGAACAAGATCCACATATTAATGAAAAAGAATCTCACATTTGTTTTCAGGTGCACCCTAATTCGAATGCACTAGTGGTTAGCACTGAGGGTTTGACACAACAAAGCTACACAGGAAACGATCGTTCCAAGTTCATAATCAACAGTCTATTCCGTGTAGGAGGGGCCTCCATGCTCCTATCTAACCGCCCGCCTAACTACCATGATCGCTTGCCCAAATACGAGCTTATCCAGGCCGTCCATACGCACATGGCTGGAAACTCGGACAGCTCTTACCGGTGCATCTACATGGAAGAAGACAACGAAGGGAAGACGGGTGTGAGCATTGGGAAGGACTTACTTGGGGTGGGAGCCAAAGCCATAAGATCCAACATCACATCCTTGGCTAGGCTGATCCTTCCGTTAGGGGAAAAACTTCGGTACATGTCTGGCTTCTCATCAGATCTAGACTTGAAGAGCGTGTTTGAACATTTCTTGCCACATGTGGGAGGTAAACCATTGTTGGATGAGCTGCAAAAGAACCTAGGGATAAGCAATGAAGGAATGGAACCTTCTAGAATGACTCTCCATAGGTATGGGAATGTTTCGAGTAGTAGTGTGTGGTATGAGTTTGCTTATATAGAAGCCAAAGGTCGGGTGAAGAAAGGGGATCGGATTTGGCAGATCACATTCGGGGCTGGATTCAAGTGCAGTAGCGTGGTTTGGAGAACGTTGAGGAGCGTTGCATTGGATGACGAGGGTTCTCATGAGATGATGCTTAACCCATGGAAAGATGAGATTGATTCATTCCCAGTAGAGATGAAGAACATGGGAAGTTTTTCATACTTGCATCCTCCAGGTGAATTCCTCGATGAATAATGATTATTAAAAAAATTACTATCAACACGAGTTGCTAGAAGTTGATTAATTAGTATGTTTATATTCCAAATGTTTGCTTGGATTCAATAGTAGTGATTATGAATTAAACCAAATCATTAGATAAAAATAATGTGATTATACATATTTAACAATCATTAAAATTGAACCATATATATAAATCTATTAACCACAACAAATTATATACTCTTACTGACGAAAACATAAATCCTTTACCGTCGCAAATGCTCCCCGCTAGATTTTACCGACGCATAAGAGCGTCGTGGCAGTTTACGTCGCCTAAGCGTCGCTATTTTTATAGTCGGTTAAGTATTTAGCGACTCATAAAGCAACGTTGGTAAATATACATTTTTTAATATTTTAATTTACTATTTAAAATTTAGGGACATTAATTTATTGTATTTTATAAATATTCAGTTTTAGTATCATTTTATTAAAATTATTATATTTCCACGTGTTTGTTAAGAAAAACAAATTTTAAAATGTCCAACCATCTTATTTGTCTGATATATAAGTTTGTTGGTTCAGGTTTTATTCAAATCACTCAACATAATTAACCCAACATCATTAAATATTATTATTTTTCTCTAATAAATTAAATTATTATATTCATTAAATAAAATATTAAATTATTGTTTTTATTTTATGATTATATATTAATATGAATAAACCGATAGTCTCAAGACTGACAATCTGTGAGGGAGTGATTATGGATGGGCTTCTGCAACTTCTATCTAGATATCTTCATTTTTCTTCTTGGGATGCTTATTGTGAATTCATGAAATTTAATATGACCAACTTAATCGATTAAAATATTAAAATTTATTTAATTTGTTTTTATTAATTTAAATTTTAAATATATAAAAATATTATAATTTAATCAATTACAATTACTAATTCAAATAACTTAATCTCATAAAATAATATATCTTCTTTCTAGAAAGACAAATAATTTTTTAGTGCAACATCAGACAAGCTAAAAAGAAATGTGAGGACCATTAGTTGAAAAACATGAGGGAGGGAGGAAGATAATGATTTAATTTAAATAATGTCAAAACAAACAATTATAATTATTAGAGATGGACCTATGTGAGTTGATTTGATAAATTTAGAAGAAAAAAAATCAAATAACTCTTTATATTTTTATTTTTAATTATTTTATTTATTAATTAGAATATTAAAATATTTTTATTTTACTTTTATAAAATTTAAATACAAAAAAAATTATATTAATTTAATATTTTGAAAACTCAAATGACTTAGTTTTCATCAAGTAATAATATATTTTCAAGACAATTAATAAACCCTAAAAAATAACCAAAATCAAACAAGTCCTTAATATATAAACTATTTATAATTTTAGAGCATTGACATCAATGTGTGCACAACCACTAAGTATTTTTTTTCAAAAAAAATATTTTTCATTAATTAACATGCACCAATAAAATAGGATAAATTATTTGTATCTCAATTGGTTTCTAGGACTTCAAATTTGGATTTTTTATTATAGGAACTTGAAGTTTCAATTATGTCATAAGTTTTGAACTATCCAAATTTTATTAATTTGGGATTTTTTTTTCCAAAAGAATAAAATGTCTATCTTCTTATTATAAAATATCGTTTTGGTTTCTAAATAGTTTTGCACGTTTGTAAATAAAATGGTATTTATAAACGTTTTGAACGTATTATTTTTAATTGAAGTACTTTTTCGAGATCTTCGCATCCTAATTTGTTGAGTGTAGTTTGAGTGACTAAAAATGTATGATATAAGAAAAGATTTGAGAAAATTTGAATAAAGATAGATTTGTATATATTTTTTACATAAGTTGGAAACGACATAACTTTATATTCAATTTATAAATTTGAACGTATTTGTGTTTTAAATTAAGTATTTTTTTCAAGATATATATGCGTTTCAAACTATCGAATAGGATTTGAATGCTCTAAAATTTGTGAGATGTATGAGAATAGTTGAAAAATCAAAAAAAGAAATAATTATTATTTAGTTTTACGAATATCATTAGTTAGTTAATAAAATAAAAATATTAAGTTAAAGTAAGAAAACAAACAAGTTCGTTCGTTTGAAAAAATCCTTAAATGATTAAAATTGGGATAAATTAAGCTTATATAACACAATTTAAAATTCGAGCCTCAATTGATGAAAGATTCGAGTTCGAACCTCAAATAACAATTTAGGTCATTCGTATTTTGATAAGATCTATCATTAATTAATCAAATAATGTACCACAAACAACATTATCTCAAAGATTTAAATCAAAATTAGAGAAGGAATTAGCAAGATAGTCAACTCGAAACTAAAATTTCTTAATTCACACTTCATTAATAAATTTTTTCCTTCATAGTTCAAATCACCAATTTATCCCATACCGGTTAGACAAGAACATGATCATCTCACCAAAGGGGATGTAAGGTCCCTCTTGGCTTGTGCAAAGGGAGACGGAGATCTCAATCATTCCAATTGGGAAATTGAACATTTGAAGTCGGGAAGATAAATGACACAAAAATTAATTAGAGAAAAATAAAAAATAAAATGTCCAATTACATAAATAGAAGTCAAGTTTAGTCGACTTGTACAATTATCAATTATGAAAAACTAGCATGTATCCCGCACGAGTAATAATATAAAAAACCGTGAAAAAATATTACGGTAAAAATTTTATGGGCGAGTCAACCCACAATCCAACACAAGTATCCGTTTACTCTTACATATATCCAAATTAACCACAGCTCTCGAGCAATCCGGACACTTTAAAAATTAAGCATCATTATATATAAATATATTAGTTAGTTAAAAAGTTGAACTTATATTGTTAAAATGTCACGCGTTTATCAAATTTTGGTTGAATATAAAATATAAAGTGTTATTAGCCTAGTTGGTTAAAATGTTGTACTTGTTTTTGTTAGGTTGCAAGTTCGAACCATATATATAGTATTTTTAATTTTATTTTTAACCATTTTAAGTTTATGGGCGAGTCAACCCACAATCCGACCCAAGTATCCATTTACTCTCACATATATCCAAATTAACCATAGTTCTCGACCCGGCAATCCGGACACTTTAAAAATTAAGTATTATATATAGATTCTACAAAATAAACCAAGTAATAAAAAATAACCCAAAACCTTATGAATTAATGTAATCGATAAGACGATTATGGTTATTAGAAAAACATAGAAGAGTAAATTTCAGTCATTGGTCTCTCATTGTCACCTATGCCCACTTATGTACGTAGTAAATACTTAATTGAATTAATATTTGACCTCTTTTGCTTTCATAAAGACAGTATGCTTGAGCAGGTAAGGTAGATACATGCATATTGTTAATACTAATTGTCTTTTGCATGTGCTTGATTTTAATATTGATGGGGACCTGTATTGTTGAAATAATTAATTCGAATACACCAATTTGTTTACTAATGCAAATGTAAAAAACAAAAAATTTTAAATGATTCTTAAGTGTCATTGTTTATAACTAGCATGTAGCCCATTATGATATAAAAAACGAGAAAAAAAATTATGGTAAAAATGTTATAGCATTTTTAATTTACTCTCAAATATATATTCAAATTAACCTCAAATATCGACCCAGCAATCCGGACATTTTGAAAATTAAGCATCATATTATATATATATATATTAGTTAGTTAAAAAGTAGAATTTGTACTCGGCAATTCGGACACTTTGAAAATTAAATATCTTTATATATCTTAGTTAGTTAAAAGTTGAATTTATACGGTAAAAAAATATTGTGTTCATCAAATTTGGTATTGAATTTAAAATATAAAATTTTATTAGTTTAGTTGGTTAAAGGGTTATACTTGTTTTAATAGGTTGCAAGTTCGAAACTACCTTTAACATTTTTAATTTTATTTTAACCGTTTTAAGTTTATGAACGGGTCAACCCATAAACCAACCCAACTATTCATTTACTCTTAGATATATATTCAAATTAACCATAACTCTCGACCCGTCAATCCGGACACTTTAAAAGTTAATCATCATTATATATATATTAGTTAGCAAAAAAGTTAAATTTATACGATAAAACTGTCCCGCATTTCTCAAATTTGATGTTTAATTAAAAATGTAAAATCTTATTAGCCTAGTTGGTTATAGTGTTGTACTTGTTTTTGTTAGGTTGCGAATTCGAAACATACATATAGCATTTTTTGTTTTATTTTTAATCGTTTTGACCCGACAATTTCATCATTTTGAAAGTTAAGCATTATATATATATATTAAATTTAAATTCAGAATAGTAACAAGTTAATACCAAAATAGTAATAACTTAACATTCAATATTTGAACATGATGAATAACATAAACAATAAAGAAGAGAAAATAAAGTGGGTACAATTATAAATTTATATGAACCAATATTCATATCCACTTAAATCATCACCCACTAACTTTATCTTCTCATTCACACTCCTATCAAAATCTTACTCATCATTCAGAACACATTCAAAATTTGTTTTGATATTCATGTTCTTTAAATTTACTTTTTTTTATTATATCTTTATTTATTTTAGGTGGTGATTGGTATGAAGTATTACTCTGTTGGGATGATATAAGTATCCCAACAGTAAAACTATATTGTTGTTTGGTTGGATTAATTTTGTATTAACAGTAAAATTATTGGTACAAGTTATACCTCAAAAGGGGTATAAATTAGTAACAACTTATACTTGTTACAACAAGTATTAATTTCTTAATTTTTTTAATTATATTTTTTAATATTAATTTTATTAGTTTATAATTTAAATTTTTATTAAATTTTAAATATTTTTTAATTTGAGTATTTATTATTTACTCTTTTTGTAGAAATTTAATTATTTTATAATAAATTTATTATTTAACATTTTTATATTTTTTTAAATAATGTTAATGTTTGTTTTATAATTAGTCATATAAAAACAAATTATTATTAATTATAATTATCATCTTTTATATTAAATACTCATTAGTTTAATAATTTTAAAAAATATTTTCATATTTTAAACTAAATTATGAAATAATTATTATTATTTATTTTAATTTGTTTTATAATCTCTCCAGAAAAAAAAGGAAGTTTTAAGTAAATGATTCATTTTTATTAATTTATTTGTAATTTTATTATTATATATTTATTAATATTAATTATTGATAAATATTTTTTTAATTATTAGAATTTAAATATAAGAAATCATATATATATATATATATATATATATATATAAATTATATAATTATATAGCATTATTATTATTTTTTTAAATATTTATATGATAATTAAATATATATTTATTAATTTAAATATAATTAATAATAAAAATAAAATAAGATAAATATTAAAATATTTTACTCTTTTTACTATTTTCTTATACCATCAACCAAACACAAAATTATAAAACCTATATAATTTATACCCTTTTTATTATTCCAACCAAACACTAATAATATATATAATTTATACATCTTTATACCCCTATATAATTTATACATCATTATAATTTATACTTATATAACTAGTAACTCGTACCAAACGCCACCTTAAAGTACTCCCTATTTTAAATTTTATTTTGAAATAATTAATATTTTATTTTATTTTTAATAAAATTAACTAATATATAATATTATATACAATTATTAAAACAAATAATTATTAAAAATGAAATATTTTTACAAATAATTTTATTTAAAATAGTTTTAATAAGATTAAAAATTTAATTTAATTATATAATATATATATATATATATTTGATTCTAAATTATTATTATTTACAGGTATTTATTCAGTAATTAAATAATTATTGTAAATAAATTGTATAATGAACAGATTTATATATAAATTAAAAAATTTAATTTTATTAAAATTTTAAATAAATTTATTATTTAGAAATAATTTATTTAAAATTATCATTAATTTTAACATTTATAAATAAAATATATATACAAATTAAAAATATTAATTTCATCAAAAATAAAAAAATAATGAATTTTAAAATATTTTATTATATTAAAATAATTAAGTTAAAACATTAATAAAATATTTTGTATTACAAATTTTTGGTTGACCCAATGCCTTAGAAGCTGGCTGAGATATTGATTATTGTAGTATATGACATGGTTTTGATACTCGCATTACTTGCATTACTTCGGTTGGACTAACAAATCGGTGATCGTCAAATCGGTATACGATATAGCTGGATGAAAAAATTGAAAATGCAATTGACCTAATTAAATTTGATAATAGTAAGTTGGACCGGAAATTCAACAACTTGTGTTAACCCAGTGGATTTATCTTATTTTTTAAAAAAAAATTATTTATTTTCTTTCTCACTTATCACTCTCTCAGTTTTTCTGTCTCTCTCTTCGTTGTTTGGTTCCCATTGTGTTTACCTATATGGGTAGATTATTAATTTTTAGTTTTAGACACTAAGAATAACAATCTTTTCCATTCACCTCAAACTCCACCTCTTACTTGAACTAGTTGATTCTGATTTTACTAGACTAAAAAAATGATTTAAGATGACATTATAAGTTATAACTTAAACCTAATTTTTTCTTCAGATAAAAGCATAGTTATCCAAAAATCGAAGGTTATAGTTTGATTTGAAGTCTTGACCCTCACATAATACAGTTAAGTCTCTTTTATTTCAACTTCTTTTTAGTTATTGTCATTATTTTTTTTTTATCAAATTTGACTTATTTTGAGGTTCATACTTCATATAGTTGTTGATGACAGTAATTTGATATTATATATTTTGAGGTTCATACTTTATATACTAATTATTAAGTACTTGAATTATCTTTTTATGTGTAGTTTGATCCTGGATTGTAACTTGTGAAATAATATTTTGAATTTTGAATTTTACTTTGACTATTATTGTATAAATAATTTGATAAATTTTATATTATTTTATTATTATACAAAAGTCACTAATTAAATCAGTTGAACTCAAGAATAAATCAGTAACATAGTCACAAGTACTTTCACCGAATCATAACCGTACAAGTTTCAAAACTATATATGTTATATGGTCTTGTATTAAAATAAGTAAATGTCAAACTTAAATCAATGTACTCCATCACTATCTATCAATATATAAATATAAATTCACATTTTTTTTCTCTTATTACTCTCTCTAAACAATATTCTAAAACAAAAAATTTAAATGGCAATTTTTCATTTATTTTCGATGACTTTTGTAACATAGAAGAGTGCATTATTTTCCTTTCAATCACTCGTATTTAAATTCGTGTTAATTGGTTAAATATGACATCTTGTTTAGCCAAATTATATCATCTAAGATTTTTATAATTCGTAATACTCTTATTTGTTGGTGAGTCGTTTATTGTTTATACTTTTCGATTGTGTTGGTGATATTTTTCGGTTATTGAGAATTAATTGGTTGATCTAGGTTCGAATCTGAATTCATCCTCTTCTTCGTATCAAATGAGACGAAATAATCGGATTTGAAGCTATTTATTATTTTTTAATAAAGAGTTACTAAATTTGACCTCTTACATGTATTATTTCTGATTTGTATAAATTTTTCATTATTTCGGTTATATAGGTTGATGATCAATTTTCATTTGGTGTGACATTTTTCAACGTTGTTTACTAACTATCGGCTAATGATAATTTTAACTGTCGCTCAGAATATTTTGTAGAAATTTTTTGGACATTTTTTCATTAATTTTTTCGACTTTCCCTAAATCAACCCTAATCGTTCAAAAACTCAAAAATTAGTTCGTCTCTTGAAGATCCGTCAACAAATTGCTTGATCGTTAACTATTTTCCATTAAGAGTTTTATTTTTGTAATTGTTTATATTAATTTTGTAGATGGTATATTGTATTATTTATTGATTTTTTATTATGTGTAATTATTTTTTTTATAAAAAAAATAAAAATAATCATTCATCTTATTAAAAAAATTCTTATTATGTTTTTTTTAAATTATATTTAAGTTTAACAATTATAAATAAAATATATTTATATAAATTGAAAATATTAATCTAATTAAAAAAATTCAATTAATTTTAAAATATTTTATTTATAATAAAATAAATATATTAAATATATATTAAAATGATTTTGTATTACATTTTTTTTTAGTGGTTTGGCAGATGTACTACTCCCTTCTATAGTTTGCTCTCGCCCTACTTAGAAATTGATTTTTGCCTCTGCTCTGTTTGTAACACGTGTAACATTACTTGGACCATTTTAATATATACCCCATGTGAAACTTAATATCTATAATTAATGTCATAATTATTAGGCGAGTTTATCTTTTTTAAATAATATTTTCATTTTGAAATATTATTATTAATATTATTTCTTTTCTCTATCTATAATATCATCTTTAAATTTATAATCTAAATTTTTTTTTCTTCTCAGATCATCTACAACCCACCTGTAAATTTATCTCCATAATAGGTTTTAGCCTTTCAATCCATCTGCAAACTCAACTGTATTTTGAGTTTTTCTGCAAATTCTCTCTCCTCCAAACCCAAATTTGCAGGGACACTGTTCACATACTCAAAAGTTTTCAAAACTTTCATTTCAGTCCTTTTAGTTTGTTTTTAATTAATTTACATAACTTATTTATATTTAATTTGTTCACATTTTATTTATTTATATTTTAATTTATTTATATAATTTATTTATATTTTACTTTATTTATATGTTTAATTCATGATAATTTTAATTTGTTTATATGATTAATTTATATTTAAATTTTTTTATATTTATATTTTATATTTTTTAAGTATTATAAATTTATAATAATAAACAATATTGATAAAAAAAATAATAAATAAAAAAATGTAATAAAATAAAACACATAGAAAAACCGAAAAAATACAATAATCCATTACATAACTAAGAAATTGAAAAAGACATTCCGATTACATAACTAAGTAATTGAAAAAGACATTCTGATTACATAACTAAGAAATTGAAAAAGACATTCCGATTATATAACTAAGAAATTGAAAAAGACATTCCGATTACATATAAAATACAAGATAGATAATAAAAATATAATTAATAATATGGTAAATAATTAAGGTTTGTTTTGTTGTATTTTTTTTGTTGTGAAATGTAATTTATGTTTATTTAATAATGTTTAATTTGTTTTATGAAGTTGTATAAATAATTGATTTATAATTAGAATTTAAAAGTAATTAATAAGTTGTTATAAAGTTATGGGTTCAATTTGTAATTTTAGATAAATATATAGATAATATTGCAAAAAAAATAAAAATTATTATATAAAGGAATATTCTAAAAATATTCTTTTGAGTTTGAGTTTGAGTTTTTGGGTTGGAGATGAATTACTGTTTGTAAAAAATAGGTATTTGAGTTGGAGATGGCCTCATCATTTTTTAAATATATTTTATTTAATTTTTTTTAGCTTTTCCATTTTTATTATTTTATTTTTTAAATAATTTTATTTAATTATAATAATATAATTTAAATCTAAACAACTTTTGAATAAACAAAAAATTTATCTAAACACACAAATTTAAACATATAACTATTTATTTTATTTATATTTGTTATTTAAAATAATATAATCTTATATTAATTTTTTTAAATATATAATTATAATTTTTTAGATAAAATATTAAAAAAGAATAAAAAAATATGAATAAGTTAAAGAGTACACGTATCATGGAGAATAAAAAAATAGTTAATAATATTATATATTTTCTTAGTTTTATTCAATATTATTCAAATATATAATAAAATAAAAAAGCTGGCTTATAAATTGAGAATAAACTATTAGCTAATGATAAATTAAACTCAAGCAATAAAAGTTGAATCAAACTTACATATATATTTACATATATATATATATATATATATATATATATATATATATATATATATATATATATATATATATATATATATTTATATATATATATATATATATATATATATATATATATATATATATATAAAACATAATAACTTTATGTTTATGATTACCATAGTCCCTTCTTTTTTTGTTACTTCATTTTTAGTTTTTTTTTAAGTTTTGTTTAAGGTCTAACTAATAATTAAATGATAATACTTGTGTCCGTGTTACTAGATGTATAAATATAAATGGTAAAGTATGTTAATAAACTTAAAACGGTTAAAAATAAAATTAAAAATATTATAGGTATATTTTAAACTTGTAAACTAATAAAAACAAAATAAGTACAATTTTTTATGCAACTAAAAAATAAAATTTTATATTTTTAATTCAACACCAAATTTGATGAATGCGGACATTTTAACTATATATATTCAGATGCTTAATTTTTAAAGTTTCCGGATTGTCGGGTCGAGAGTTGTGTTTAATTTGGATATATATGTGAGAGTGATGAATACTTGGGTCGGATTGTGGGTTGACCCGTTCATAAATTTAAAATGGTAAAAAAAATTTCACGGTTTTTTTTTTATCATTACTCGTGCAAATGCACGTGTTACATGTTAGTTATACTTTATATATATATATATATATATATATATATATATATATATATATATATATATATATTTAATATGAGAGATAATAATTATAATTAATAATAATAATAATAATAATATTTTTTATATTACTAATTATAAAATAAACATTAATTTTTTTTTCAAAAATAAATAAATAAAAATTATTTTTTGAATAATAAATTTATAAAATAATTTAATTTTCTAAAAAAAGAGTAATTAATAAATACTCAAATTAAAAAAATATTTAAAACTTAATAATTAAATTTAATGAAAGATTAAATTATAAACTAATAATGTTAATATTGAAAAAATAGATAAAACAAATTAAGAATTTAATATAAGTATAAAACTATTTTATACCCTTTTAAGATATTAGTTATACTACCATTAAATAAAACGAATTCAACCAAACATTTATATAATTTTACTATTTGAGTAGTTATACTATGCCAAAAGAATAGTAGCTCCTGCCAAACACCACCACATCTATAAGAAACCAGTATTGTGACTCAAGCTATAAATTATATGTAAGCTCTCTCTCTATATAAATATAGAGTGGGGAAATAAAATACACACCACTAAGAAAAAAAGGCATAATAAGAGAGATCAATGGAGGAGAAAAGCTTCGACTGGACTAGTATTCATGTGTTGTTGTCATTAATTTTTATCACAATCATCCATCGATGGATTACAAGAAAGTCTTCGTCTACAAAAGTCTACCTTATAGACTTCTCATGCCACAAACCGCCGGCTTCTCAGACCATCTCCATAGCCGAATCCTTAACCCGAGGCAGACGCCACTGGAAAACCATGAAACCAGAGACTTTAGAATTTTTCATGACCTGCATTGATCGGGGAGGCTTAGGCGACTCCACTTACCTTTCAGAAGGTCTTCTCAAGGACCCCGTTGATGTCAGCCTGACCGCGGCCAGGCAAGAGATGGAACAAGTCATATTTGGGGCGGTGGACAGACTCTTGACCAAGACTAAAATAAAGTGCGAGGATATTGGGATCTTGGTGGTTAATTGCAGCATTTTTAACCCTATCCCATCTTTCACATCCATGATAGTGAATCATTACAAGCTTAAGGATGATATTTGCAGTTATAACCTTAGCGGGATGGGTTGTTCTGCAAGCCTTCGTGCTATTGAGCTCGCCAAACAGCTTCTACAGGTAGGAACCAATCTAAACATATAGAGATTATTATATAATGTCATCTATAACCTATTGATTACTGCCTACAGGTGCACCCTAACTCAAATGCGTTAGTGATTAGTACAGAAGGTTTGACACAACAGAGCTATACAGGAAATGATAGGCCCAAGGTCATAATCAACGGCCTTTTCAGAGTAGGCGGGTCTGCCATGTTCCTATCTAACCACCTTCCTAATCATCATGATTGTTTGCCCAAGTATGAGCTGATTCAGGCCGTCCATACGCACATGGCTGGAATCTCAGACAGCTCTTACAGGTGCATCTACATGGAAGAAGATGATGAAGGGGAGACGGGTGTGAACATCGGGAAGGACTTACTCGGGGTGGGAAACAAAGCCATAAGATCCAACATCACATCTTTGGCTCGGCTGATTCTCCCAATAAGGGAAAAACTCCTATACATGTCCGGCTTCTGTTCTAAGCCGGACTTGAAGAGAGCGTTTGAACATTTCTTGCCGCATGTGGGAGGTAAGCCGTTGTTGGATGAGTTGCAGAAGAGCTTAGGGTTAAGTGATGAAGGAATGGAACCTTCTAGAATGACTCTACTCAGGTATGGGAATGTGTCGAGCAGTAGTGTGTGGTATGAGTTGGCTTATACGGAAGCCAAGGGTTGGGTGAAGAAAGGGGATCGGGTTTGGCAGATCACGTTCGGGGCGGGGTTCAAGTGTAGTAGCATGGTTTGGAGAGCGTTGAGGAGAGTGGATGTGAATGATGAAGAGAATCCATGGAAAGATGAGATCGAGACGTTCCCAATGGAGATGAAGGCAATGGAAGGTGTAACTCCCTACTTAAACTCTTTAGATGAATTCGCTCAATGAAGTGTACGAGTGATTATCATCAATCTTTATTTAATCATATCAATTAATAGAACTTGTAGTAAGTACAATATGGTGGATCCCTTTAGTAAACTATATAAGCTTCATTTACATAAATAAATATCAAATCATATATGTGAACATAAAGGTAAATCCTTATTTATGATAACCAAACCTTTTGAAATATTTTGTTTTGTCATATAGATAACTTAAATTCATCACAGTAATAATCACTTTTGTGATGATCAGGTTGAAAGATAACTAAAAAGAACTTTAACACTCAATGACATACCATGATAATATATAAGAACAGTAATGTTGAAACAAAGAACATTGGACAATTTTGTTTTCCTCCTCTCGATAAAATAGTTGGAAAATAATAACAGAGGCAGTAACATGCGCCGATTAATCCTACGGTACTTGAAATTCATTTAAATGCCCGGAACCATTCTAAGAAAGTTATTTTAGTCTAACAAAAAGTGGTGGATATCCCATCCTCTTTGATGTCCTGAGTTCGAGTCCGTTAGATGTCAAGTTTTACTGACCTGATTAATTGATTAAGTGTGATTGCGAGCTATATGTTTAACCCACGTGTTTTAGTCGCATTCCAAAAGATATGCGGAACCCAACATTTAAATTTTTTTTTACAAAAATAAAAACATATGTATTTATGGTACTAACTAACTTGTAGGTCAATTTAATTACTACCTACATTGATTTGTGAGCTTTCAACACTGTGATTTTAATGAACTGCATGTTGCATTTATTAATTAGATAAACTTCTAACATTGATTGATTGGAGAAAATGGCATGCACCAGACCTACTAACATAAACCTTTATTAAGCCAATATTATAAAATTTCAAATTTAATTATGAACTAAAAAGATTTCATTAGTCTATATCAACTTGTCTAAACATGTCATATTTATTTGACTAACCGGCAAATAATTTCTCGCAAAATAATATTATAAATAATTTGTCACAAAATATTGTTACTAATGATTAATCACGAAATATTGTCATAGATGATTTGTCACAATATATTATCACAAAAATGGTTGTAAAATATAGTCACAAACTTCAATCAATTTATTTTTAATAAAACAAACGAAAATAGTAAACATATATATAATAGTAAACATGTGCCCCTACACTAACGAAGATTGCACTAAATGCATGATCGTTATATACTTCATTTTACTCACTTATTATCTTTGTTTCTTCATCTTGTCTTGTCTTTTATTTGTTGGCGTCTCTTTATTTCTTCTTCTTGTTAGAGCACCTCGATATCAAACAGTTCTGAAGCTCTTGTGAAGCGAAAATGATACGTTTTTCAGTTTTATTTCTCATTTCAATGTTTTTTTTAATTAAAAAAAACTAACATTACACCATATAACCATGTCCCCGTTTCATTTCAGTGTTACTTCTTTTCAAATTATACATTTTTTTTTAAGTTTTACATTTATCTCTAATTTGATAATTAAGAATCAAATAAACAAATCCTTTTGTTTACTGAATTAATGAAAAAATCGGAAGATAAAACTATGAGATAACACCTAAAAAACTGTATTTATGAAGTATCGGTACTGGATAAAACTGGGAATGTACAATGTTAAAATTGGGAATATCATATGTCCAACTTAAACCGTTTTTATTCTAAATCATAAGCCAAGGTTTTCATGTGAATCACTTGACTAATTTTCTTTTAAGTGAATCAGATTAAAAGTTGCAATCTTGTGTCTCTGAGGGTGCAATTATTGAGGCACATTCGTAATGGGAGCAGACTACTATAAGGTGATTAAGGAATATTACATGAATCATGTGTTGTTGTTTGGTAGATCTAAAAGAGAATGTTGATATGGGTTACTGATGCAGACAGAAGGCTTCTGCTAGAGAAGGGAGGAGTTTCTATTGATATAGGAAGGGACTCTCATATAAAAAAAGCGACTATCGATAAGAATACACGCATTGGAAACAATGTGAAGGTCTTCTTCTATTCTTATGATGCCTTATAAACATACTTACTCATAGTTTTTTAATTTTGGATTGGATTGGATTGGAGATTTTGAACTTGGAGAGTATTCAAGAAGTAGCAAGAGAAACAGAGTGATTCTTCATAAAGAGTGATATTGTGACTGTGATCAAAGGTGTCTTGATTCCATGTGGAGCTTTCATTTAGAAGATTATTTAATTTTCATCTTGTATCATCAATATCATACTCCCACTTGCTCATTCGGGTAATTAATTTCTCGCCAAACCAGTGGGTGAGAGCTTGCGACAGGAAAGATACACGAGAAAAGGAACAAAAATAACGTGCAAGGAATCGCAATATCCATCTCATCTCATTCTTTGTATTGTTGTTGTTATTATAGTATGCTCTTATAGTGATATTTTTGTTTTAAGTATGCTCCTGGAGGCCATCCATACATGTTCGATCATCGATCAAAGTATGACATCGGATTAGACAGACGTTATACACTTGGGGAGGATTCAATCTATTGGTGTATGTTGCATTCCTGTAAATAAACATGATCGTAATCAACATATATATTTCTTCCAGTAACTTCTGAATTTAGGTATAGCATGCATCACATGCAGCCAATCTATCAATCTCCTTCAAACTAACACTCGACCAAGAACATGCCAAGATCGATCAAGAGGATCGATATATGTTCGATTCCAAAACTTAATCAAACCAGGTGGCAGCGTCCCCAAAAATTCCCACCAGATTTTGCCAGAGTGGTAAGCCTCTGTAATATTCTGCCTCCTCTGTTCTAGCGAATCGAATAAGTTCATCCCATATTCCCACCCGCAAGCGTGGGAATCGAAATTAATGGATTTGAGAAGTTAAGATATCGATCATGTGAAAGCTTTTGCCACATGTCTAGACTGCTCCGTTAACTTTTCCCTTCATATCAATATTCCAAATCCCGGAAAGACCCTTTTGTACCACTATCGTCGTCTAAGAACAAAACCTTATTAAGCTTTGGGAAGATATCGGGCAAGTAAAACCGAAGATGGTTCATCATTGAAAGGTACTACTTTGGGTTGCGATACTTCAAATTAGGATCAGAATCTGAACGACGAGTTTTGAAGTAATAATCTATCATCGATTGAGAACCGAGCTGTTTAAGAACCGGACTGTAACTGGAGTTTACATGTCGACAGAAACCACATGCTCATGGCTGCATAGTTTAGTCTGTCAGTCACAATGTGAAAAACATGTTTTGTCGGATTCTGCAAATAAAATATTATTTTAAATCAGTCAATTGTTTTTTCAGATAACCCTTCATTAAACACCGTCTAAAGCTACAACCTTGGCGTGGGAAATAGTTGAATTCACAACTACGTTGGAGGCGACTAAGACGTTATCAATGAACAAAGCTCAATATTCTCTTGATTCTTCAAAATTAAGAATCCACGTAAAATATCCAGAGGTAAGACGTAAAGGAAGACAATGAAGACCCTGTTAGGATTTGTATCTCCCAAATCCTACCAGCTTGAAAACAATCTGTAAAAACACAAGAAAGAAGAACACAAGAACACACAGATTTATAGTGGTTCACTCAAATTGAGCTACATCCACTTCAGCCACCACCAGATTTACTATGAAGAAGAAGAATACAAAGTTTTTGCCTCACACTTTATCTCTCTAGAATTCTGTCTCTAAATGTAAACTCTTAATAATCACATATTTATAGGGTAAACATTCAGGTAATAAACCTAAATAACTTTGGTCAGACCCAAGCCCAAACCAAAAAAGATAAACCCAATAAACTCTAATTAACAATGTAGAGTTTATTATAAGTGTAGGCTTCATAACTCAACAATCTCCCACTTGGAGACTAACTTCATCATCTCTCGATCGGTAGTGGCTTTCCATTCGGTTTCTTAACGAAGAAGACCAACTGAAGTTGCACACAACTTCAGTTTCTCATTTGTCACAGCTTTCGTCAACATATCAGCTAGATTCTCACTCCCGGGAATCTTCTCAAGAGCTAATACTCCATCTTCTAAAGCTGGCCGGATGAAATGATAACGAACCTGTATATGCTTCGTCATGGCATGATAAACAGGATTCTTTGCCAAATGAATGGCACTCTGACTGTCGCATCGCAACACACTTTCCTCGTAGTCTTGACCCAATTCTTGCAAAAAGTGTTGTAACCACATCATCTCTTTAGCAACTTCTGTCACAGCAACATACTCTGCTTCACAACTAGAAAGAGCAACAATCTTCTGCAATTTTGATACCCAACTGATTGCAGTACCTCTCAGAGTATAAATGTACCCTGTTGTGCTCTTCCTACTATCAACATCACCACCATTGTCAGCATCAACATATCCTTCTAAACCCATATTAGACTTTCGAAAACACAAAGCGAGACCCGTACTTCCTCTTAAGTATCGTAGTATCCACTTTACTGCTTCTCAATGTTGTCTACCCGGATTGCTCATGAATCTGCTAACAACTCCCACTGCATGTGCTATGTCTGGTCTTGTGCAAACCATCGCATACATAATACAACCAATGGCAGAGGCATACGGAACAGTGACCATGTAATTTTTCTCCTCCTCTGTTGAAGGCGACTGATCTTTAGATAGTCTGAAGTGACTAGCTAAGGGGGTAGTAACTGGTTTTGCATCATACAAGTTGAACCTGCTAAGAACTTTCTTCACATATTCTTCTTGTGAAAGCTTGAGAACTTCTTCATCTCTGAAAATTCTCATCCCAAGGATTTGTTTAGCAGCACCCAAATCCTTCATTGCAAACTTTCAGACAACTCTTTCTTAAGCTTGTTAATCTCATACAAGCTTGCTCCAGCAATCAACATGTCATCAACGTAGAGAAGAAGAATAATGTACGATTTATCAAACATTTTGATATAGCAGAAATGATCAGCTTCACACCTCAAAAAATTGTTACTTTTCATGAAGCTATCAAACTTCTTGTACCATTGTCTTGGAGCCTGTTTCAAACCATACAGACTCTTCTGAAGCTTGCACACAAGCTCATCGTTTCCTTTGATTTCAAATCCTTCTGGTTGTCGCATGTAAATCTCTTCATCTAAATCACCATGAAGAAAGCAGTTTTGACATCCATTTGTTGAAGATGAATGCCCTCTTTCACAACCAAACTCAAAATAGTTCTGATTGTCATCAATTTAACTATTGGAGAGAAGATCTCATTGTAGTCAATACCTTCTTTCTGTTGAAATCCTTTCACAACCAATCTTGCCTTGTACCTCATGGTTTTATCATGTTCTTCTTTAATCATGAAGATCCATTTGTTGTGAAGTGCTTTCTTTCTATTTGGTAGCTCAGTGAGCTCCCAAGTCTGATTCAACATCAAAGAGTCCATCTCATCTTTCATAGCAGACTCCCACTTAATCGATTTATCAGATTGTATTGCTTCCTCATAACATTCAGGTTCACCTCTATTTGTCAACAAGATATAGTTCAGAGATGGAGACCACCTCTCAACTGGTTTTCGATTCTTTGATGATCTTCTCAACTGTATAATCGGTGTTTGCTGATTTACCTATGGGGTCACGTTCTCAACGATTTCATCTTGAACAACACATTGTTCTTCTTCGACAACCGGTATATATTCAGCTGAAAATTGTCTCAAATCGACTATACTAGTCTGACAGTCTCTTCCAACTTGGAATCACCATCTGATGTCTTTCCAACACAATCTTTGTAGAGAACCTGTTCATTGAAGATAACATTTCTGCTACGAATGATCTCCCGATTTTGATTATCCCAGAAACGATAACCAAACTCGATATCACCATAACCAATAAAAAAACATTTATTAGACTTTGGATCAAGCTTGCTCATATCACATTCATTAATATGAACATATGATAAACAACCAAACACTTTCAAATAAGAAAGATTTACCTTTTTATTGCTCCAAGCTTCTTCAGGAATTCTGAATTCAAGAGGAACAGAGGGTCCCCTGTTTATCAAATAGGCAGCAGTATTAATAGCTTCTGCCCAGAAGGTTTTAGGCAGCCCTACATGCAATCTCATACTTCTAGCACGCTCGTTCAATGTTCGATTCATTCGTTCAGCTACTCCATTCTCTTGAGGCGTTCGGGGAACAGTCTTCACCATACTGATCCCATTCACAACACAATATTCTTTGAAATCTAGATTGATATATTCACCTCCATTGTCGGATCTCAAGCACTTAACTTTCTGATTTGTTTCATTTTCAACCAAAGCCTTCCACTTCTTGAAAATAACAAATACTTCAGACTTGTGCTTCATAAAGTAAACCCATACTTTTTTTGTTGAATCATCTATAAAAGTCACATAGTAGTATGATCCGCCAATAGAAGAAACAGGTGCAGGTCCCCACACATCAGTGTGTACTAACTCTAGTCTTTCTTTCTTGAGCTCCTTCCCAATCTTTAAGAAACTCACCTGTTTCTGTTTTCCAAGAATGCAGTTTTCACATAACTGATGTTCAACAGACTTCAGTTCTGGAATCTGTCCATTCTTCAAAAGAATTTTCATCCCTTTTTCACTAATATGGCCCAAACTGCAATGCCACAACTCACTGTTCTTCGAGTCATCAACTACAGCAGCAATTGTTTCTCTGCAAGTTGAAGTTGTGTATAACATTCCAGTTTTATGACCTCGAGCAACAACAATTGCTCCTTTAGTCACCTTCCACGCACCATTTCCACAACTGAAATTGTGACCTTCTTCATCAAGTTGTGTAACAGAAATCAGATTGCGCATTAAACCTGGAATGTGTCTCACCTTATTAATCTTCCAAACAGAACCATTTGCGATCTTCAATTTGATGTCACCAATGCCAACAATATCCAGTGGCTCACCATCTGCGAGATAAACTTTCCCACAGTTTCCAGCCACATAATTCTCCATTAATTCTTTGTGAGCAGTGGTGTGGAAAGACGCTCCTGAGTCCAAAACCCATGAATCTGTCAGGCTATCAACAGACAGAAGTAACGCATCAGTGACAGATTCTGTAACAACGTTGGTTGCATCATTTTTATCATCACTGTTTTTCTTCGGTGCTTTGCAGTTCCTCTTCAGATGACCCTATTTACCACAATTTCAGCACTCAAATGTCCTCCCAGACTTGGACTGACTCCTCCTGCTCCTTGACATAGATCTGCTCTTACCTCGATTGAAATTTCTATTATTACCTCTTCCCCTGTTTTCCACATTCAGAGTAGAACCTTTGAATGTTTCACCAGAATCAATTTTACGAACCTCTTTAGCAAGAATACGATCTCTAACTTCAACAAATTTCAGTTTAGCATTTCCAACTGAATTACTAATTGCTGCCCTCATAGGTTCCCAACTATTTGGTAGAGATGCTAACAAAATCAGAGCACTAACTTCATCCCCAAAATCAATCTCAACAGATAGCAATTGATTCACAATTGTATTGAATTCATTCAAATGAGTAGTGACAGAAGTACCATCAACCAATCTTAAGTAAAAGAGTCTTTTCATTAAGTGTACCTTGTTGTTAGCAGATGGTTTCTCATACATATCAGAAAGAGCTTTCATCAGACCCATGGTGGTCTTCTCCTTTGCTACATTGTGAGCAACTGTTTTGGCTAGCGTCAATCGAACAACTCCCAAAATCTGTCTATCAAGGAGTTTCCATTCAGCTTCATCCATCTTCTCTGATTTCTCACTTAAAGGAACATGAAGCTTCTTTCCATAGAGATAATCTTCAATCTGCATTCTCTAGAAGGCATAATCTGTCCCATCAAATCTTCCAATCCCATGTCCTATACTATTCTCACTTGCCATTATTTCCAATGCTCGGATCTAGCCTAGCTGCTCTGATATCAGTTGTTAGGATTTGTATCTCCCAAATCCTACCAGCTTGAAAACAATCTGTAAAAACACAAGAAAGAAGAACACAAGAATACACAGATTTATAGTGATTCACTCAAATTGAGCTACATCCACTTCAGCCACCACCAGATTTACTATGAAGAAGAAGAAGGAATACATAGTTTTTGCCTCACACTTTATCTCTCTAGAATTCCGTCTCTAAATGTAAACCCTTAATAATCACATATTTATAGGGTAAACATTCAGGTAATAAACCTAAATAACTTTGGTCAGGTCCAAGCCCAAAATCAAAAAAGATAAACCCAATAAACTCTAATTAACAATGTAGAGTTTATTATAAGTGTAGGCTCCATAACTCAACAGACCCTTGGGCATAGTTTTCACAGTCAAATGAGTCGAGAACAAAGCCTGTTTCTTGTGAACTCAACTTGTTCTTCTAGTGTAAATGGAGGTGCTCTGTTTAAGCACTTTAGTAATCACATTATAAGTGTATAACGTTTTGTGTAAACGTTTTACATGAATGTGTAAATCGTTTTTTATTACAATTTGATGTAAATATTCAATTTTCAATCATTAGAAGTCGTATTCAACATTAAAACAAACGTTATAAATGATTTTAATAACTTTGTTATCATCTTTTACTTTTTAAGCACTTCAATAAATCACATTATATATGTAAAACCTTTTACATAAAGGCATAAATTGTTTTACATTACAATTTGTTATATATATTTCAAGCATTAAAAGTTGTTTTTGCACCTTCTAAATAATAATAACAAATTTTAACATAAAAGTAAATCTCAAAATCTTTGAACACTATATGAATCTCAATATTATTTGTCATTACTACATAAATACAATTTTAAATGAATTATCTCTTCGTTCTATAAAAACAATTTGAGTTAAAAACAAAGCATAGTAATCATTCTTTATTAAGTATGCCCATTTGAAAATAATTTTGTATCTGAATGAGAAACAGTTCATTAATTTATCTGTTTTCAAATGGATGAATTCAGATCCGTTTGATAGTTGCATGACAGGTTGTCTGGGAACTAAAACCTAATCATGGTTAACTTTCATAATTGCATCTCCATCATTCAATGGACTTAGCGAACAATAAACTCAACGAAACCCTATTCGTTTTAAATGTGATATTTCTTTGTTCATATAATGATTTAAATACTATGAAAGAAACAAACTATAATACTATGAACAAACTAGAGTTTCGTCCTTAAAAATATACAATTTTCAACGACAACTAGGTTATTATATATATTTACTCTATTAAAAATCTTAATTACTCTACTGTAATGTAGGTGAAACTTAATCGATAAAAAGGGATGAATTCATATAAACTGACTGCATGCATGCTTCATTCATTAATTAATAAAGACAAACTAGATAGCTACATTTATCAGAGAAACTGGCCTTCAGACTAAAGGGAAAACAACATACCATAAACCTTAAATTAAGCCGCTACTAGAAAATAAACCATGAAACATAAACCTTAATTAGTTAAGCCACATAGAAAATAAACCATTCATGCATGCATGCATATATCACTAGCTAGTCTTCAAATAACAGATGTGATCACTTCTGCTAGCTGCTGCTGCTGAGAAGACTGATCTCTAAAGGGGTTCAGGAGATTGACCTCAGAATGGCCTGCTGCTGGGGTTGAGACGGGTTGTGGAAACTTGATCACAACTAGCTTCTCCATTGAATCTTTGTTTATCATCATGACTTTTGTACCCGACGGAATGCGAATGATATCGCCGGTCTTTAGACCTAAAGTCTCTTTTTTGTCCTGTCGAATCAAGTTTATAGTTGCTTTGCCCTGAGCCACGAAGAATAGGGCATCGGCATCCCAATGGCCTGGAGCCATGAAAGTGTTGGGATTGGCTTCGAAGATGGCCACGCCATTGTTAACGAGGAGACCGGTGAGTATCTTAGCCTTTACCACAAAGTTTTGAACAAACTCATCCGTCTCAAACTTGTTGCTCCCCGGCTGATCTATCCCATTCTTCAAAAGTGAGCACCCTCCCGAACATGCCCATGCAGCACTGATCATGAGAATCAATATGTATCAAATTAAAGGGTTTTAGCTCTCTCAAACAACAATTACGACTATATATTATAATAATTATTAATATTATTAGTTTAAAACAAGTGAATTAATTATATGGAAGGATTTGAGAAACGAACACTGGATTGCCCGTAATTTCTAGTCCGTGACAAATAGACATGCACGCATAGTAAGCCTCGTGATTCCCATGAACAAGATGAGTAGCTAGTACGATGAAGACGAAGAAGAAAAGAACCGGTGATACCATCTTTGTGTTTGCTGCCATTTTTACTATTAGAGATAGCTAGCTAGTGATGTCTGTACATGCATGTTCATCTCTTATATGTGTATATATACTAATAAACATTGATGTTGAAGCCGCGTGGAACTCGTGACTTCCATTTTCAATTTTCAAGAAAAATAGATAAAATTTCTTTGCATATTTTTAAATGCTGAAATTAACTTTATTTTCTTTTTATTTTTGTTTAAAATAAATATAAACTTTTTATTTGAAAATTATATTAATTAGCAATGTACCTAAAAAAAAAAAATTATATATATATATATATGATGTAAAAAAACAAAACAATGAATTTGAATTGATTTCACATTTTCAAAAAATACAAAAGTTAAAAAATTTAATAGATCTATCTAATTTTATAAATAAAAGTAACATTCTTCCTCCAAAATGTATTTGTACATTTTTAAATGCTAAAATCAAGT
Source organism: Impatiens glandulifera (assembly GCF_907164915.1). Taxonomy (NCBI): domain Eukaryota; kingdom Viridiplantae; phylum Streptophyta; class Magnoliopsida; order Ericales; family Balsaminaceae; genus Impatiens; species Impatiens glandulifera. The sequence continues at coordinate 152,662,786 of NC_061862.1, forward strand.
TTATTTATTTTATTTTTATATAACACAATAAATATTTTTAACAATCTTACAATCAGAATGAAACTCTATAAAAAGAAATAAAATAATAATTTGTTAGAAAATTTTAACTTTTTACTAACTTATAAAACTAAAATAATAATTTCAAGTTGAAAATTTATAACTTATTTTGCACCTTTATTTTTACAACGTCAAATTAATTATAAATTTTCAACACAGCTTGCAATTTAGTTCCATTATAATTTATTTTGCTAAACAAAATTTTGCAATACATATTATATCAATTCATCAAATTATATATTTAATTTTAAATATAAAGTCTTATTAAATATAAAGTCTTATTAATTTAGTTGGTTAAATGGTTGTACTTATTTTTGTTAGGGTGTAACTTCGAAACATTTTTAACTGTTTTAAGTTTATGGTCGGATCAACCAACCGTCCGCTCCAGTATATATCAAAATTAACCACAATTTTCGACCCAACAATCTGAATACTTTAAAATTAAGCATTATTATATTTAGATTTTAATTTTCATTATCTATATTTTTTATTGTAATTATTACCAACATTATTAATAACTGATTTTATATAAGTAATTTAGTTTTCAACTTGATAGTCTATGACATCGACTTGGAGAGCTTATGGAATTTTTAAGTTATTCGTTCATATTAAAGTTTTTTTTATTTAAATACTGACTTTTTTTCTGCATTAATTTTTTTTTTCTAAATTTTATTAAGTCTAATATTTAAATAATTTTTTAATATTTTATATACCATTTTAAAAATAATAATTGACAATCTACAACTCATTATGAGTTTTTATCTCTTCATTGATTTATGAGAAATGATAAACTCAGCGAACCATCAGCGAAAGTAAAACCACAAATCTTACGTAACTTGCAACGTGGGAAGAAGAGAAAAAATAATAATTAAAAATTTTATATAATATTAAAAAAACGTTTCATTTTTCCTCTCTTTTTTCCTTTCATTTCCAGCGATCACTCTCTTTCTTCTCTGGTGATTTATTTCTCTCCGGTTTCAGCACTTCTTCTTTATCGTCGTTCGATTGAAAATTGTAAGTCTTTTCTCTTCCCTTCGTTTATCTTTCCTTCGTTTCATTTGTTTATCTTCCTTTCTCTTCTTTTCAGGCTGGTCCAAATTCATCGCCCGGCAAGACTCCAAGGTCTCCAAGGTAAGATAAATACACAATGTTATAAAAAGAAATCTGTTTAGCGTAGATGATTTTGATATCAATATTCTGTTTATCGATTAGGTTTAGCTTCATTTTGGGTTTAGCTGCAAAAACGATTTCGAATAGGGTTGTAAAAGAGTGATTTTGATATTTTAGCGATGAAGGTTTAGCTTCATTTTGATATCTTCGAAGACCAAACAAGTAGAGCCCACCCGACAACTTACTCCCTATCCTGAATATCATTCCATACCTTGCTGGAAATTAGCTTCCCGTCTTCCTCAGCCTCCCATGAATGTACACCGGCTCTATCATGAAATTGGATATTGTTAATATGTTCAAGTACTCGTTGCCCTTCCGGTATTCGCCATAGGAGAGAACTCCATTGCCCTTCTCTTATGTCTATAACCGTAGCAGCCAAGTAGTCTCTTCTAATATGCACCCTCGAAACTCATCCTTAAGCACTAGTGGCAGGTTTTCGAACCACGGGTCAGCAAAAACAATGTGCCCCGTTCATCTCGTAGGTGCTATTGCAAACAACGTTTTATATGTAACATATCTAGGAGATTCAAGAACTGTTCTTGGTCGAAGATCTCCCGATGGTAGTCATTAACTGGAAGATAATAAGATGTAGATGAGTTGCAGGTGTATAAGATTTCCCAGAAGAACTCGATTGGCTATTGGTTTGAAGAAAAAAATCTATATCAAATTCTTCAATTTGAGAAAAAAACCGAGAGTAAGGATTATCAGCGAATGAGAATCTGTCGTCGCTGATATTATTAACTATCAGCGGAGGCTAATGAGGATATGTCGTCGCTTACAGTTAATAATATCAGCGACGACGAATGATCCGCCGTCTCTAATAATGTTAACTATCATCTAAAATTCATTGTTTTTCAGGGACGACGTTTTCTGCAACGAATGACTACAATTTTATCCACCGTCGATGATATTTATTAGCGACAGTTTCTGCCGTCGCTAAAGACTCCTTTTCTATGGTGACAATGTGAAAACTAAACTAGTAAAATAATATAAATATCTATATGAATGAAAATTATTTAGAGGATCCCAAGTTTATATAAAAGAACAAACTTGTATTAGGGTTTAGGATTTAGTAAAATAATATAAATATCTATATTATTTAACATCACAACTCGTATTTCCGAAATATCAAAGACAAAGATTTTCAACGGAAAAATTACTATATAACTTAGCATGCGGAACCTGTTTTAAGATTGTTAGATATTTTGTCTTAAGATAACAGAAAATATATATTAAATGATGCTAAAAATAAATTAAATAAATACAATATTGCAAAGAACGAAATCACCATAATATAATATAATGTTGATTCGAGGCATGTGCTTAGCACATTTCCCTTAAAACAGTTCTACCGTCTCCCCTCGTGCTGAAACTTATCGCAGATGGTTGTCTCTTAGGGTACAATAAATCTAGTAGTGATTCAGCACCGGAATTACTACGCAACGAATTTGACAAAATACCTGAATCAATCACCGAGTTTTAACAGAAATACGATAGTCAAAAACTCGAAGAACACTAAATTGAGTGAAGAACTCGAAGAATACTCGACTGAGTGAAGAACTCGAAAAACACTCAAGAAAACAAATAAAAAACCTTTCAAATTCTAGAGAGATTATGGAATGAGTGAAAAAAAAAGATATGAGATTTTTCAGAGTTCCAACATGAAGGAATATATATAGCCGAAAATTAAACCATCACAATAAATTCATTTGTCAATCCAACGACGGATAATTCATCCAACGACTGTCATTCCTAGACTCTTGATATTTCAAGACTCTTGGAATTCGATCTTATCCATTGCCATTAAAAATCTACTAAAAATTCATATTTGAATTTAATATGAATTTATATTTATTTGGATTAAATTACATTTAATTTATTTATCCAAATTCTCATTTCTATTTAATTAATAGAATTAGTTTTAAATTCCAACAATCCCTCACATTAATGGAAATTGAAAGATTAACCTATGAAAGGTTCAACAGTTGAACTCTACATAAGATAGGTAGGTGTAACCCTTTGAACTTTCCCTTATGAAAATATATAACTTTACTAGCCGATTAGTAGACTCGATGTCCTTGAACTATTCTGTCATTTGTGTAAACAATTACACACTTTCACATAGAATTCTTCCTAATACATGTCAAAATCTCATGGTTGTGTCTGTTTTGGCCATGGAACACGCGCTTGGTTCTGTGAAAGGGTCTAGAATTGAGCTGTGCAATTCCTTCGAAGCAGACCCACTTCTCCCTCACATAGGTGATCTCTTTGCTCACAAAGAATCATTAAAAATGATATGTTTATCCTCGTTAAAATATATATTGTTTTGTTATATGATTAATCCTCAATAATAACTTTCCAAGTCAGTACAATTAGGTTGTCCCATTAAACCTAGTTTTTGGGATCTCTAGTCTGCATAAGTTGAGTTTTCCTTCATACCAACTTATAGTAGGTTAATACCTTAAAAGACTTCAAACTATCTCTCTATTCAATAATTTGATTAGTGAATCCACAATGTTATCTTTGACTTACATAGTCAAATTTGATAACTCCATTAGAGAGTATATATATAGTCTAATAATATTATGTCTAAGACATGTATGTCTGGATTTATTATTGACTCTAAGCTTGTCCAGTTTCAAATTACTATCACAATAATTAAAATTTTATGTTGGTACATTCTTAGTTAACCTTGGAACATCTTCTAATAAGAAACATAGTCATTCATACATACTTATCATTTAAACATTCTTTTGTGAAAATATTGTTTACTTGACTAACTAGTAGACAAAATGTCTTTGAATTATTATGCCTTCGAGTAAACGATTACATATTTCACACAAAAAAATATTTTTCGTTAGAAGATTTACACTCATATAGTTGCACTTTCAAGTGTAAACATATTCATTTGTAGGCGTAAAGTCTTTCATATCACTTTATCATTTGATAACAACATGATACATTGTTTAGTGCAACTCGCATCCTAAGTGGATTTAATTATTTTTATTGTAATTTACATCGATAAAAATATTGTATAAAGACACGTAATGAAATAACCACTTTCATTGTTTTCATGATATACACAATTGTCACATTTATTAACTTTTCAGTTAAAATAAAAAATGATCAAAATTTTCATATCATTATTGTAACATTGTTATAAGTCATACAAAACTTCACAAGCTAAATTTTTCTTTATTAATTCATTTCATAAAATCTATTTTGAAGATATTTGCTCTTCTGATTTGTATGAAAATAATATTAAAGAAAAACACATCTCTTGATTTTAAACCCTCATAAAATCAAATTGAGCATCAACTAAGCAAATTTAAATAAGACATTTTCTTGTTATGTTAAATTGTGCAACTTTATCTTTTGTAAAAAATATATTTCTCTAATAATAGATCATCCTTTTATTTATCATAATATACATAATAATATTTTGTGTTATTATCAATAAAAAAGATTTGTCTTCGCATTCGTGTTGGTACCTTTTAAAACACACATTTATGTGAATTAAATCCAAAGTTTTTTTTTCAATCAAGAGATTACCACACAATTTTTGTGTTATACTTATCATTAAATTAATAAGATAACTCTTATTGCGAATATTTAATTGAATAAATATTCATATATAATTTTTATATAAGAGATTAGAATGTTTATTCATATATAAATCATTCTTGACATAATCTTTATATAAGAAACTATAATGTTAAATCAATTAAAATATTCATTTCAACATATTATTTCTATAATAGAAATTAAAATATTTAATAAAATAAATATTCATTATCATGTCACATGATTTCTACAAAGAAATCATAATGTTTCAAGTATCTTTGGCAGAAGACGCTTGAACATTTATTTTTGGTTGCACGTTTGTATCCGATAATGTCGGCACATATGCCAAATCATTTCTCAAATCAATTAAGAAAATTTTCTTGTAAGACCAAATCAAACAAGGTCCTAATATTGAGATATAAATTATAAACCAAGTATGCCCTGTATTAATGACTCATAATTATGAGTCTTCTTGTTCGCTCTTCAAATTCAAGCTACACATCTCTTTCAACCTCTTGTCCTTTTTTATCTCTCTTAACCTTTTGTTTCTTTTAACTATAAGAATTTATTCTTTTTCTTTGACTGAATTATGTCACCAAACAAATATATACATATTTAAAATAATATCTTAATACCATAATAAAAATGTAGTATATAAAACAATGTATATATTTACATGTATAAATAAATAGATCGTCTCTCCTTACTTAGTAATTACAATAACACATTCTTATTAATTATGTACGATTAATTAATTTAATACGATTAATTAATTTAAGAATATATATATTATAATTAATTATTTTAAAACTGAAACTATAGGTTTCAATTATAATTAATTTTAATTACTATTAAGTATTAATAAATATAACCATCTATTCTCTAGAAATTTAAAGTACAGTTACTTTTTATTTATTATTAATAATAATTTAAGTAACCAAATAACCTTTAATTTAAAAGAAAACACATTATAATTCTAATTTATTTTCAAAATAACGTTTGTATATTAAATATACAATTTTTCTTAAGAAAATTTAAATGTTAACATATATTAGCTTATAAAATTAAGCTTTTGACAACACAAGAAAATATAATTAATATATATATATTTAAAAAATGTCAATATCAACTGTAAAAACCGTTGTTATTAAACAAAAAATGGTTAGTATTGAGTAATAACAACAGCTCAAAATCGGTTGACATCCGTTACCAGAGTCTCCGTAGGCATTGCTCAAACACTCAATCTTTTTTTTATAGGTATTCATGACTCTTTCCGTCTTTAGTTTAGGTTCATTACGGCAGTTTTTACTTTCGTCTCTTTATCAGTGAATTCCGTTTATTAATTGCGTTTGTATATTTTATTAGGGTAGTTATTCTCCCAGGCGTGCCTAAAGTCTTATGTTCGATGATCCCTTTCCAAGTCCTAAGTTGGGTTAAACCATCAGACTCGACTGAAATATCAACCATTTTGGGGCGCTTATTATTACTCAATAACAACCGTTTTGTGAGCGGTTGTTATTAAGAAATATAAAAGTGGTTGTAATTTTTAATTATAATGGTTGATGACATTTTTTATTTCGAATTTATAAAAAAAAATATTTCAATTATTTAATTAAAAATCATTTTAAAATAAATTTAATTATTTTATAGAAAATTTCAAATGACAAGATAATTTTTAAATATAATTCCAAAATTAACATTAAAACAATTTAATTCCAATACCTACAAATACTACATTTAAATAAAAAAAAATCATAATACAAAAAATAAAAAATAATAATTTGATCTTCATCTTCTATCATCTATTTCTTCTTCCTTCAATATAAACCTCATATTCTTCATAATTAACTACATCCTCTTCTCATAATTAATTTCGTCAAATTTAGTATACATACATATAAAGACATTTACAACATAAATAATTAAAAATTAAAGTTAATAATATAAACATTGTTGGAGGAATTTGTTTAATCTATCTAACAACTTCTTAGTTCTTAGTGTACCTCAAAATCCTGATTATACAATGATAATTTTACCTATAAAGGCAAATGAGAAAGGAATTGAGAGCATTGATTTGAGAGCATAGGTTTAGGGATGAGAGAGAGATTGAGAAAAGAATAAGTAATCGAGGTCATAAAAATAAAGGTTGTGGGAAGAGAAGTGATTGAGGAGAGAAGAAGTTATAGAGGTTAAGGAAAAGTTATCAAAGAATTAATTAATTAATTATATTGTATAAATTTTAATGATATTTTATTTATTTATTAATTATATATATATATATATATTATATTTTAAAAAATTTAATTACTTAAATATTATAAATATAAATATTAACTATTATATATAAATATAAATTATTAAATTAAAAATATTAAAAAATATTTAATATCAACTATTTTTAAAATGGTAATATTATATATATTTACTCTATTAAATAACAAATCAAATTAATTTAAATAAAAATTTTAAATTTTAAATATTTTATATGTATATTTTATTAAATAAATATGAATATTTTAAATTTAATTATATATATATTTATTTTATTACATAAAATATGAATTATATTATGTTTTTAAATTTAAAATATATTGTCATAAAATTTTAATTTTTTTACTTAATATTATTATTGTTTAATATTTATATTATATATATATATATATTATTAATAAATTCATATATATTTATATAAATAATGATTAATTATATTTTAAATTTAATAAAAATATATGATTAAATATCTTTCCTAGTTTCTCTCTAATCTGTCCACTTATTAATTTTTTTCTTTAAATCTTAAATTTTAATTTCTCTTTTTTAATAGTATTTTTTTATTCTTATTAAAAATTAAAATTTATTAATATTTTATATTTTTCATAAAGACTAAATTTTATTAATATTTTTATTTTTACTTTCCCTAAAAAAAATATTCCTTCGTGTATATTTTTTTATTTTATCTTATCTCACTTTTATTCCTCATATAAAATAAATAAAAATAACTCAAAAATTACAAATAAATTCTCATAACAACTTTTAATAAAAATATTGAATAATTTCTTTTTTACTACAAGAATAAAATTTATTTAAATATTTTTCTGCAATAATAAAATATAATATAACAAAATTTATACAAAAGTTTTAATAATAAAATATGCAAAATAAAAAAAAAATTAAAATAATATATATCAGAATAAGTCTTATAATAACGGTTGATATTGTCCCCTTTATATCAACTCTTTTTAAAATGGTTGATATAGATATGGTTAATATCAACGGTTTTTAAAATTCCGTTATATCAACCGTTTTATAATTCCGTTAATATAGATGAGTTAATATTAACTGTTTTAAGAACGGTTGATATTGACCCTTTATATCAACGGTTTTTGAAACCGTTGATATAGATATGGTTAATATCAACGGTTTTTAAAACTGTTGATATAGAGTGAATCAATATTAACCGTTTTAAAATTCCGTTAATATAGATGAGTTAATATTAACCGTTTTAAGAGCGGTTGATATGGACCCCTTTATATCAACGGTTTTTGAAACGGTTGATATAGAGTGGAGTCAATATTAATCGTTTTAAAATTTCGTTAATATAGATGAGTTAATATCAACCGTTTTAAAATCGGCTGATATTGACCCGCTTTAAATCAAGAGTTTTTAAAACAGTTGGTATTACCCCTTTAATATCAATTGCTGAACAAACGGTTACTATTTTTGGTTACTATTAATGATTTATATATATATATATATATAATAAAGACTTATCTTTATTAGTCGATTCTTCTCCTGTTTTAAAATTGTTAGATATCTTGTCTTGAAATAACAGAAAATGTATATTAAATGATATTACAAATAAATTAAATAAATACAATATTACAAAGAACGAAATCACCATAATGTAATGTCTTTCGAGGCATGTGCTTAACACATTTCTCTTAAAACAATTTCACCGTCTCCCCTTGTGCCGGAGCTTATCGCAGATCGCTGTCTCCTAGGTTACAACGAATCTAATAGTGATTCAGCACCGGAATCATTACGCAGTAAACTTGACAAAGTGCCTAAATCAATCACCGGATTTTAACGGAAATACGACGAGTCATAAACTCGAAGAACACTCGATTGTGTGAAGAACTCGAAGAACACTCAAGAAAACAAATAAAAAATATTTCAAATTCTAGAGAGAGTATGGAATGAGTGAAAAAGAGATATGAGATTTTTTTTCAGAGTTCCAACATGATGGAATATTTATAGCCGGAAATTAAATCATCACAATAAATTCATTTATCAATTCAACGACTGATAATTCATCCAACGACTGTAATTCCTAAACTTTTGACATTTCAAGACTTTTGGCATTCTTATTTATTGCCATTAAATTTCATTAAAAATTCACATTTGAATTTAATATTAATTTATATTTATTTGGATTAAATTACATTTAATTTATTTATCTAAATTCTCAGTCTCATCCAATGAATTAGTTTAAAATTCCAACCAGTGACAAATGCTTATTGCATTGATTTGATTAGATAAACTTGGTACATGGATTAATTAGAAAAACTGGCAATAAAAACAATTTCAAATAACAGAGATCGATCACTTGGCTTTGAGGATGGTCACGCCACCAATTCTTCCATTAATCTCCGACGTCTGAAACTTGTTCTTTTTGTAACTCCCCTTTTCAATCCCATTCTTCAAATCTTCACAGTGTTTATGACATTCCTTCATGGGTCTGTATAAAATAAAATAAAAAAATTAGTATCAAAGGCTAAGGTTTATTAAATAAGCTAATTATGTGGAAGGAGTTGAACAGAACTCTGGTTCATAAGTATAAAAGATATCGCAGTCATCAATGCATTCCTCGTAAGCATCATTCCCATGAACTAGATTAGTTGCTACTACGAGGAGGAGGAGGAAGACGAAGAGGAAAAGAACAGGGAACTTTATTGCCACCATTTTTAAGGATGGAGATGGGGTTTAGGGTTTGGTTATTAATTTAAGAGAGATGTGTGTATGTATATATACACTAATACAATATTGATATTGTTGAAGCGAAGTCGCGTGAACTCGTGTTCTTACTTTTTCAATTTCCAGAAGAAAATAAAATGAAATAAAAAACCGGGAGTACTGCATAATCGAAAACCATGTGCCATGTGTCAGCATGCATTATTATTATTTTCACTATTTTGTCTTTTACTCAATTATTGTTATTATATTTAATTACTTGGATTATTGTTTTCTCTGATTCAACTTAACTTTTAGTTTGTTTCAGCTTATTCAGTTAGGTACATTTAATATAATCTCAATTTATTTAATCATTAAGTTTGGTATGATTGATACAGCTTATACATTAAGTTTGGTATGATTTGATACAGTTTATACGTTCAATTTATTTAGTTTAAATATTTATAATATATTATTTAATAATTAATAATTAATATTATATATATTTATTAATTTAGTTTTAATTATTAATAAATAATTTAAATTAAAAAATAAATTATATTAATATATAATTTTTATAATTTTATTATTAATATATAATTTTAATTATTAATAAATGACTTAAATTAAAAAATAATATATTTTAAAATAAATGATATGAATATATTAATTTTTATAAATATATAATTTTAAATATATTTAATATAAATATGATATAAAATATATATAAATATATATAAAAGTATTTAATAATTAATATCTTTTTTACATTTCCACACTCCACTCTATGATTCAATCTTTCTATTGTCAATTTATTTTTGTGTTCTCTCACACTTTTAGTATTATCATTCATTTTGGAATTCATCTCAATTGTAATAATTTTTTAGATAATTAATTAAGGCTAGTTTATTTCTAATTATAATTATAAATAAAAAATATTAAAGTGTATTTATATTTTAGATTTTGCTTAATTATTTTAATTATTAAGATACATATATTATAAATAAAAATATATTTAAATATATGTTTTTTATTATAATAATTTTATATAAAAATATTATAAATATATAAAATAGATGAAAGAGGATGAATAAAACGATTAAAAAGAGATTAAATTGATGTGAGAGAATGAATAAAATAATTAGAAATAAATAAAAGAGAATGAATAAAAAAAATATTTAAAAATGATAAGAGAGAAAAATGCTGACATTATAATCTTAAACGCTTAGATTATAATCTTAAACGCTAAGGAGGGAAATAGAGAAAAAATTGAGTTTAAATGCAAAAGTATGTTTGATTATAATTTTTTGCCTGAGCTTATTACACAAAGTTACTGTATCAACTTATTACGCAGACACTCATACGCCGGCTTATTAACGCCGAATTAAATAAGACCTATATGTTTTATTAAATCTATTTTGATATTTTCTTACGGATTCTCTCTATGATTCTTGTCTGGATCAATTACTCACAATGCAATATTAATATTATATTATTAATTTACTGTCAGGTTAAAAAAAACGAAATCTGAAAAGATGACTGATCCCGAATTCAACTTGAAGCGTTAATACATGTGAACTAGGTTCTCAAATAAATCGTGCTTCACATATCTCTAATTAAGGTTTCACCTAAAGCTTTAATACTTTAATACGGGTGATGTGTGTTCTCAAGTGAAGCGCGTTTCACCTTTCATTTATTAACGCTTCAATCATGAATACAAGTGAACCGTATTCTCATGAAAAAATGCGCTTCATTTGATATATATTTATATTTTATTATTAATTAAATTATCATTTACTATACTAATTATTTTAATATATTAAAAATATTGTTTTCTTTATAATAATTTTGATAAATTTGTTTGATATTTTTAAAAAATTTAACTAAAATGTTTTATTTAGGTTAATTGCAAAAAAAAAAAAAAGTAGTATATAATATTATTTAGTATTCTATATTTTTTTATTTAGTTTATAATATTTTTCTTATATTAATTTATTTATAATTTTTATTTATATTTATGTTAATTTATCTCAACTAATATTATTTTTAATATATTTTTTTTTTTAATATTTCCAAAGCATTTATATAAAGAGATTAGCTAAAGCTCTTTAGTGAAGAGATAGAGTTAATACAGGTGAAGTGTGTAACTCGAGAGCACGCTTCACCTGAAGCGTTAATAAGATACATATGAAGTGTGCTTCACTTTAGAGCGCGCTTCATCTGAAGTCTTAATAAGAGATAAACTTCACCCGAGAGCGCGCTTCACCTGATAAAGTTAATACAACACCTGAAGCATTAATAAGAGATAGGGCTCCACCTATCACTTGTAAAAATGAGGCTTTTACTGAAAGTTTTTTTATATCGTTAAAGGCCCTAAATTTGTCGGTAATACTCATTTACCGACAAGTACTCAAATTGTCGGCATCTGTCGGTATAGATCTTATTGGTAAAGGTATTGGAGTCTTAGCCGAAAGTTATAAAAACTTGATAGAGTTAATACATGTGAAGCATTACCGAAAAGATATTAATGTTTCACTTGATAGAGTTAATACATGCGAAGCGTGTTTCACCTAAGAGTGTGTTTCACTTGAAATGTTAATTAGAGACCGGTGAAGCGTGAGAGCGCGCTTTACTTGAAGCGTTAATAACATAAATAAATATAATTATTTTAAAATAAAAATACAGAAATATAAAATAAAGTTTCCCATTTGAGTTGTTTCTTCACACTCTTACTATTACTAAAAAAAATGGACAATTACCAAGAAAGATCTCCGAGAACGAAATAATGCTTTGGGTGATATTTATTTTACCGAGGGCAAAGTGTTGCTCTCGATGATAGTCTTATTGTTACCGAGGCAAAAAAATGCTCTAGTTCATAAGATTATAATTTGCCTTAATCCCGCTTTCTGCCGCATAACTCTTTCTTCTTTCTCTCTCTTCTTCTTCATTTAAGATCGGAGTGCATATCCACATATCAGATTATTATCAAACCAATGCAAGATATTGATAGCCGAGTGAGCCATTTTTAGAGACACATATCAGATTAATCTTTCTTATTTCTCTCTCTTTCTTTCAAGTATTTGTTTAGAAGATTACAGATCTGGGAGACTTTTGATTTCTCCGATGACTTAGATAGCTTCTTGCCAAATACCTCCCAGAATAGGCGAAATTCGATGAACTCGACATGATGTCCAAACAAAATAGCTAGTGAGATCCTCGTTTTTGTGGAGGATGAAAGAAATATGAAGAATCTAAGAAGAGGAAGAGAATATCAGTGATGAGGTCTTATCCACGACTAGAAGATCAGATCAATTCATGTACCTCAACCGACGTCAATACAGATCCCAGCAGATGCGAAGATCAGATTCAGAGCTTTCGATTATAAGTAAAACCGACATCAAGATGTGGATTCGATGAACATATCGTTTGTTGCTTAAGTAAGTATAGATCTAGAATCGTTTGTTGATTAAGTAAGTACTTCTATTTGAATACGTTTCTCTAATATACATTAGGGATTTTTTGTTTGGACGTATTTGTTGTAATTGTTCTTGATATTCTCAACTTGTTGCTAGATCTCGATTGTTCTTGATATTTTGCTTGTAATTTTTCTTGATATCCTCTCTAGATAGATCGAATAGAAAGTAATAGTAAAACCATAGAGATTGGTGATGGCGTTGTAACTGCTCATGTGCAGACACTTTTACCACTTCTGATAATAGGAAGAAAAATTATTAGGGATCTCGAGACGGTGAGATAGGGATGGAGAAGAAAGTGAGGTCGGAGCTGAAGAATTAAGCAATTAAATTATTTAATATTATCACCGGGAGCATTGGCTCTGCTCTCGGTAAGAAGTTATAATTATCTCCAAGGGCAGTAAATACTCTTGGTGAAATTTATTTTCTTTCACCGACAATTTTATCACCACACCCTCCGAGAGTATTTATCGCCCTCGGTAAGTACAATCACCGAAAGTATTTTGGCTTTCTCCGAGAGTTTATGCCCTCCTTAAAAATCATTTTTCTACCAGTGCACTCATCACTTTCTCTCTCAAGACGATTAACAATTATAACCATAGCACGATTCTTTGCCGAAAACAAGCTTCTCGCGGAATTGGCAAACGAAAACAACGAAATCGTCATGGAGGTATCCCACAATAGAAATAACAAAATCGTCGTGCCGATATCTAATAACAACAATAACAAAATCATCCCGGTATCTGACAACAACAATAAGGAAATCGTCCCGGTATCCGACAATAACAAAATCGTCCATGTATCAAACAACAACGACAAATCTGTTAGGATCTGGATTCCCCAAATCTGACCCGCTTGAAACGATCTGTAAAAATGCAAAAAAGAATAACACAAAAAGACACATATTTATTGTAGTTAACTCAAATGAGCTACGTTCACTTCAGCCACCACTAGATTTCACTATAAAAAAAGAAGAAGAAATACATAGTTTTTGCATCACACTTTATCTCTTTATAATTTTGTTTTATCAATGTAAACATTTAATAATAACATATTTATATGGTAATATTCAGATAATAAAACTTAAATAACTCTTTGTCAGATGAAGCTTAAATCCAAATACAAATTCAATAAATTCTAATTAATAATTATAGAGTTTATTATAATTGTAAAGTCTTTTCTTTTTACAGCTTCCGGCCTCAAAGCTTTAAGCTTTGGAAGATCAGAGAGGGTTCACATTTTGATAGTACTATACTCGAATTTTAAGAGTTACACGGAATCAATTTGAGAAAGTCAAAGGATTAATGATATATGTTTTTTTTATCTTATTCTTACTTATTTTTTAAATTATCGTTTCACTTTTTTTTACTTGAAGTGTGATTTTAAAATAACTTTTAAAAATACCTGATTATTTTATCCAGTTTGTGAAAAGTTTGATCTGATCTTAACTAAATATGTGAAAATGTTAAATTCATCTGTGAACTAGAAAACATATTGCCTATTTTGTATTTTTTTTTTAAGTTTGATATTTTTTTTATATTAATATATTTTAAGAATTTTTTTTATCAAATAACTAATATTTTTTTAGTTTCAATTAAATTATTTAAATAATTTAATAAATCATTTAAATGAGAATACCTATTTTTATATATTATATAGTTATGTTAACTAGAGTTAGTTTAATGATTATTTTAGTAAAAAAATAATAAATTCCCAAACAGGTGATTAAATATATGCCCTATATATAATTAAATATGTGGTTAGAGATGCACAATGTAAAAAAAATGCATTCACTTAAAATTATTTAATAAAAAAAATTATTTTTAAAAATAAATCATATAAGTATATGCATTCCTTAAACTAGAACTCATCTTAAGTTTTTGGGAAAAAAAAATTAAAACTAAAAAATTAAAAAAGTAATGCATTCCTAACCACGTGATCAAATATTTTAATAAATATATGAAAAATTATATATATATATAAAGAAAAAAAGAAAAAGCAATGTCGGAGAGAATCTTTACTTTATGCAGTCTAGTGCACTACATGCATGATTATATTCTATTTTCATTGTCTTTATATGTGATTATTATTATTTGAGTTGATTTTTTTTATAAATTAAAATAAATAATAATTGCATAACAAATGGTTACTTAACATCAATAAATAAATAAAATTAAATACCCTTTATCAAGAATCTCTAACAAATAAATAAATAAATAAATATATATATATATATATATATATATATATATATAAATAACGTTATCATTTTGAATAAGCTCAATATTATCAAACTTATATGAGTCTTTAACAAAAAAAAAAAAATTATAAAATTTAATCAAACTAATCTTATACTTCATTTTCAAATTTTTTTTTTAATTTTTTTTTAAATAAAAATGAAAGATAAGAAATGAGAACTAATTAAGATCATTTCCAACCCATAAATCGATTCTCAAACCCAAAACCCAAAATGCAGTAAATATCACATCAAACAGTAATTATCTCTAACTCAAAAACTCATTCTCAAATCTAAAAGAATATTCTTAAAATATTATTTTCTTACACTAACTTTTTAACCTTATTAATATTATCTATATATTTATCAACTTTACATATTTAACTCCAATATTTTCTCTTTCATTTAATAAAATTAAGATAAAATTAATCATATATCAATAATTCATAAACAATAAAATAATTCTAATACATTTAAATAAACAAACATATTATATTAAAACAAACATGGTTAGCATATTATAAGATAATTTATAAAATTAAAGTTATAAAATATAAGTTAAAAATATAAAATAAATTATAAATTGTAAAATAAATTAGATTAAATTTTAAGTATAATAAATTTAATGATTTAATTATATATTTAAAAAACAATTTAACTTTTTATCTTAAAAGTAAAAAAAATATAATTGAAAGGATTCATTTAAATGTAAAAACATTAAAAGTTATTAAAAAATATATATATTTAACCTAAGCGCCCCAAAACGCACGATCTACCGTCCTAACCCAAATGCATATAGTTTGGCTAGATGAGAGAGGACAAAAACTCATTTTGGGTTTTTTTTAAGTACAATTGGAGAAAAAGGGAAGCAAAATCCATTATGCGTGCCATGGAGATGGTCTAAACGGACAATTAGTTATTCAACTTTTTGTAATGAGAGTTCATTAAGAAAGGTTTATTGATTTTTAAAAAATAAAACATTTTTTTTATTATTAAATCTTGAACTCATGAATATTAAAGGTACGTGGGTAACACAATTGATGAGGTGAAATGATTTTAAACTGGTTTCACTTTTTCAAAAAGTAATAAAAATCAATGGTGATATAAAAAATGGGACCTAGTGTGATAATTGATTTCTTTTTTGGAAGCTCCAAATATAAGAATGTTTGTAGTTAATTTTTATACAATACAATAGGGTTTGTTATATGATATGTTATATAGATATTAATTATAAGGATTATAAGTTCAAATAAATATTTATAAGAGGTATGAATTATATATGTTATTTGTATTTGGTTGAAAATATGAGAGAGTTATAAATTGTATAAATTTTATAATTTTATGTCTGATTGATAATATAAAAATGTTGTATAAAATGTAAAAGATATTTTTACCCTTTATATTTATATTAATTTAATTTAATTTTAAATTAATATTTATTTAATTTTAATGTTTTTTATTTTTCATGTGTTTTTTAATTATTGAATGTAATTTGTAAACACATCCTATGTTATGTTACAAAGTTTTCTGACACGAGATGATAAAGAGATAGTTTAGTGTTTATCGATGAACAACAAATTAATGGAGCTCTTGGCATTGCTTTGTTTTTCTTTTGTTAACCAAGGTAGATTTTATTAACGTTGAATATTAAAACTTTGTTTATTATTGATGGTTTTTTTACTTATTTTACTTATTTGTTTATGGGGAAATATTAAGTTTTTTAATCTCATTTAAAAATTAAGTTTTTTATTACTATATTAAATCATGACTTAATTAATAATTAATATTTTTTAATTTATTTAATAATATATCTAGATGATAAAGAAAATGATTAACAACCAAATTACTCGTAACTCACATAATTATTAAGATTGTCACAATATATTAAATTTTATAACAATATATTAAATTATCTTATATATTTTATAGCACCAACAAATTATTTAAATTTTTATTTATTTATTTAATATTATATATATTTAAATAGAATCTAGTTCTAATATATATTTTTTTTAATAATTTTAACATTTTTGAAATTGAGGGAGTAAATGAACAATAAGATTAACTTATTATATAAACTAAGTAAAGTTTAATTTTAAAAAAAATGTAATTAAAATAACATGTTAAATATGAGTAAAAAACATAATTAAAATACAAGGGTAAACATGAAAATAGGGTTTTTAAATGAAAACACATAAAAATCAAAATATAAGGGTAAATAAGAAGAATATATTTTTTTATATAGGTTTGTAATTTGTTCAACTAGGTATAAATTTGTTCTTAGAAATATAAATTATATAACTTTTAAATATTATTTATATAAAATATTCAACCAAATTTATAATTATTATTATTATATTATATCCACAGTATAATCTTACATAACAAACGCGGCTACAGATTTATCCAAATAGTTCATTTAAAAATTGATCATTCCGAGAAGGGATTTTTGTTATTTGATGGTTGCGCCTCATAACTTACCTTCCTCTCGAGTCTCGAGTGAGACGATGAACCAAAATAATAAGTTTGACTAGAGTGAATTTAAAAACATCGATTTAGACTAGTTTTGATTTTTTAGTATCGCCGCATAATTTACTACTTGAAAAATGAAAAATGAAAATATTTTACATGTTCAAAACGTATTTTAGAGATTATGTTTTTTGTTTGTGTTTGATTGCACGTGAAAAGGGTTCCCGTGTTACGTCTCACATTAATGTCCCATTACAACCTCTACTTGAAACTTTTGGTCATTTAAAAGAATATCATTTTACACCTTATTTATTTATTCAAGCCTAAAACATATGTTATAAAGGTAAATTCAAACATAAACATGTGCTAGTTTTGTATCATTCTATTCTCTTATAGTATGTACCTATGTAATAGGTCCTAAATTTAAAAAGAAAAATGCTGGTATCTGTAGACGAATAGCGAAGTTCGGGAAATGATACCTACAAAATAAAATAAATGAAAGTTAAAATAAAGAACCAAACGGGTTCTTAAAGGCGTGACTTATGCGCGTGTTTCTTCCTTCCGAGTGTTCCCTAGGGTTTCATTTGAAGACTTGTGTTTGTATTGGGCTTGTACACTAGCCTTGTACACATCTTTTACGGGTTGGACCCTTCTATATTTTATTTTTTCGGTAGAACAATACAAAAACATAAATAAATAAATATATATTATTAAGCTCAATTAATTCATTTATATATTTAAAATTATAAATATTAGGGTAAAAAAATTGGAAATTTATTTTTTCGTTGGTTTTATTGTCTCGATTTGTGTGTTAATATTTTTTTATTTAAAATATTATGTAAAAAAATTATAAGAAAATATATTTTGATACCTTAAAATTAATCATAAGAATAATTAATTTTTTTTAATAAATTTAAAATCAAATCAAAATTTAATTTAAGATTTTTATTTTATTTCAACTTAATTAAAAATAATTATTTTATAACTATAAATCGCCAATTAATTTAAGATTTAAAATCGATAAAATATTTATATGCGTATATAAACATAATTTTTCAAAGATTATATTGAGTTCTTTATCGACCGTAGTTGATCGAGAATGATATCTGTGTAATTTTTCTAGAACACTAATATAAACACAATTAATACATAATATCATCCCTATATTTATTATTTTTAATATTTTATAAAAATTTTAAGTTTATTTTTTATAACAATATAAATTTTTAATATATTTTTATAAAAAATCATCTTATATATTTTTTATTTGTTAAAGATTATGTTAATAAATTATACTAAAGGAAATTATCCGAAATTGAATGGAACAAGAATCTTAATTAAAAAAATGACAAATTTAAAATCTTACCAAACATGTTATTTATTATATCCACTAAGTTATATCTCTAATATAAAATTATAAAAAGTGAAGAACAACAGTCTTTGAACTAATTAAAAAGTCCTGCAATGTGATAATAAATTTAAGAGCGATGAATATTCTTAAGTTTTATCATCTTTTTCAATTCAATATTCTTTCACCGTAAGAGGAAAGGGAGGATATTACAGGATACAATAGGTTTGTAGATAATTATGAGCTGATATTAATTATAATCTTTGTTATATGGTTATATAAATATTACTAATTAGATATTTTAAGGTATGTTAATTATCATTTTTTAATCATAATTAGAGTCTGTTTAACTATAATTTTTTGACCTTATCAGTTTTGGAATTTTTAATAAGAATCTTATATGAGATAAAAAAATTTAAATTAAATATCCTTGTAAGTTAATTAAATCAACCAATAAGAGTCAATATAATTATTTTCTTTATACTCTAAGTTTTAATAAGTATATATATTTCACACAGTTAAAATCTTAATTACAAAGAGGATGAATGAATGATTTTTAAAAAAAATTGAAATATTTAATTAAAACTGCATTAAATATATATTATTACTCTACAATTCCTTCTTTATAATTACTCTACTATCTTAATTGATAAAAAAGAATGAATTCCAAATGAAATAAGTCTGCATGCATGCTTCATACATTAATTAATAATAAGACAAACTAGATGGGATGGCTAACATTTATCAGAGAAACTCGCCTGCATACTAAAAGGAAAACAACATAACATAAAACCTTAATTAAGCAGATACTATAAAATAAACCATTCATGCATGCAAGCATATATGATATATCACTAGCTAGTCTTCAAATAGCAAATGTGATCACTTCTCCTACTGCTGAGAAGACTGATCTATGAAGGGACTCAGGAGTTTGACCTCAGAATGGCCTGCTGGGGGGTTGAGACGGGTTGTGGAAGCTTGATCACAACTAGCTTCTCCACTGTATCTTTGTTCATCATGAAGACTTTTGTACCCGATGGAATTCGAATGATATCGCCTGTCTTTAGACCCAAAGTCTCTCGTTTGTCATGTCGGAGCAAGTTTATAGTTGCTTTTCCCTGGACCACGAAGAAGAGGGGGTCGGCATCCCAATGGCCTAGAGCCATGAAAGTGTTGGGATTGGCTTCGAGGATGGTCACGCCATGGTTAATGAGGCCGGTGATGTTAAGTTATGGAGATTACACTTATAATAAACTCTACATTATTAATTAGAGTTTATTGAGTTTTATTTGGTTTTGAGTTTTTGCCTGACCAACAGTTATTTAGGTTTATTACCTGAATGTTTACCCTATAAATATGTGATTATTAAGGGTTTACAAAAGTTAGAGATAATTCTAGAGAGATAAAGTATGTGGCAAAAACTTTGTATTCATTCTTTTTCTTCATAGTGAAATCTGATGGCGGCTAAAGTGGACGTAGCTCAATTTAAGTGAACCACTATAAATTTGTGTCTTTTTGTGTTCTCTTTTTGCGTTTTTACAGATTTTGGGAAACGATGGCAACTGATATCAGATTTTGCGTTTTTACAAATCTTAATAACTGGTATCAGAGCAGCTAGACTAGATCCGAGCATTGAAAACAATGACAAATGAGAACATTATAGGACATGGGATTGGAAGATTCAATGAGACAGATTATCCTTTTGGAGAATGCAGATTGAAAGATTATCTCTATGGAAAGAAGCTTCATGTTTTTTGAGTGAAAAACCAGAGAAGATGGATGAAGCTTAATGAAAACTCCTTGATAGACAGGTTTTGAAAGTTGCCCGATTGACGTTAGCCAAGACGGTTGCTCACAATGTAACAAAGGAGAAGACCACCATGGGTCTGATGAAAGCTCTTTCTGATATGTATGAGAAATCATCTGCTAACAACAAAGTACATTTAATGAAAATATTTTTTTACTTAAGAATGATTGATGGTACTTCTGTCACTACTCATGTGAATGAATTCAATACAACTGTGAATCAAATGCTATATATTGAGATTGATTTTAGGGATGAAGTTTGTATCCTGATTTTGTTAGCATCTCTACCAAATAGTTGGGAACCTATGAAGACATTAATTAGTAATTTAGTTGGAAATGCTAAACTGAAATTTGTTGAAGATAGAGACTGTATTCTTGCTGAAGAGGTTCGTAAAATTGATTCTGGTGAAACGTTCAAAAGTTATACTCTGAATGTGGAAAACAGGGATAGAGGTAATGATAGAAATTTCAACCGAGGTAAGAGAAGATCTTTGTCGAGAAGCAAGAGGAGTCACTCCAAGTTTGAGAGGATATTTGAGTGCTGGAATTGTGGTAAACAGGGTCATTTGAAGAGGAACTATAAAGCACCGAAGAGAAACCGTGATGATAAAAATGATGCAACCAACGTTGTTACAGAAACTATCACTAATGCGTTACTTTTGTTTGTTAATAGCCCGATAGATTAATGAGTTTTGAACTCGGGAGCGTCTTTCCACACCACTGCCCACAGAGAATTAATGAAGAATTATGTGGCTGGAAACTGTGGGAAAGTTTATCTCGTAGATGGTGAGCCACTATATATTGTTGAATAGGGGATATCAAATTGAAGATGGAAAATGGTTCTGTTTGGAAGATTAATAAGGTGAGACACATTCCAAGTTTAATGCGCAATCTGATTTCTGTTACACAACTTGATGAAGAAGGTCACAATTTCAGTTATGCAAATGGTGTGTGGAAGGTGACTAAATGAGCAATAGTTGTTGCTCGAGGTCACAAAATAGGAACGTTGTACACGACTTCAACTTGTAGAGAAATAGTTGATGCTGTAGCTGATGACTCGAAAAACAGTGAGTTGTGGCATTGCAGGTCGAACCATATGTGAGAAAAAGAGATGAAAATTATTTTGAAGAATGGACAAATTCCAGAACAAAAATCTTTTGAACATTAGTTATGTGAAAACTGTATTTTTGGAAAATTCTTAAAGATTGGGAAGGAGCTCAAGAAATAAATACTAGAGTTAGTACACACTAATGTGTGGGACCTGCACATGTTTGTTTTATTGACAGATCATACTATTACGTGACTTTTATAAATGATCCAACCAGAAAAATATGACTATACTTTTATAGATCATACTACTCTTATAAAGATAGTTTATTACACTATATTATATTATATTATTTTTATTCTAATCTATATTTTATTCTAATCTCTCTTTTAAGCTATATAAATATTGGCTATTAATTTTATTAATTTGTGAATTATAAAAAACAAATTTATTTATTGATTTAAGTATTTTGAGATAAGTAATAATATATATATATATATATATATATATATATATATATATATATATTAGTTTTTAATCATTTTTTCAATTTTGTTTATTTGTTTTTGAATTTTCTAATTATTTTATGTTCTGTCTTTTTAAAACTAAATCAACCACAACAATATATTAACTTTACTTTCTTAATTGTTTTTTATATTAAATAAGAGAAAATAAATAAATAAAATAATAAGAAATAATAGTATAAAGCTATATATATTTTAATTTAATTAGTATAAAAATATTTTAACAATAATAAATTTTCAAAGAGGGAATAAAAGCTATATAAATTTGTATTTTTAATTTAAATATTAAACAATTTAATAATAATAAATTGAATAGAAAGAAATTATTAAATGTATGTTTAGGTGACATGTAAATTATAGAATTAAAAATATAAAAATTGATAAACATTTATAGAGGGTCATCCCAACACCCAACTCATATGCTCTCCTCTCAAACAAAGTTTTTATCCAACATTTGATAGACACAATCAAAGTTCTTAATTTAGTTTTGAATTTGTTTAAAAACTTTATTTAACATCAAGATTCACATTCCTGAATGAATTATGTCAAATTAATTTCACTATTTTTATATTCACATTTAAATAAATGCAAATAAAAAAATATTAAAATTTTTAATTAATGAAAATTTAAAAACATATATTAATATATATTGTGTTTAATTAATCTTATTTGTTTCTACGTATATATTTCAAATGAAATGAAAACAAAAAAAAAAAATATATATATATATATATATATATATATATATATATATATATTCAATGTATTTTTAAATGAAACACAAAAAAAAATTATAAATTTGGTTGATATAAATTTTTTATTTAAAATAAAGTAGCACTATTTAAAAATTATTGATAGGGGTAAATTTGAAGAAGATGATTTTTTTTATCTTTAATAAAAAAATTTAAAGTATATTAATATATATAAATAAAAATATACTTTTAAAAATAATAAATATTCTATTTAATAAAGTAATAGATATAAAATTATAAATAACAAAAGAGTTTATTAAATAGTATTTAATTTTAAAAAAAATATTAATAGAAAAAATGATGAATTACTAAACACCTGTCAAATATAAAATATTTTAAAGAAAAAAAGCATAGAGAATCTTTACTTGCAATGCATGCAATTATATTATTCTCTTTCTTTTGTCGTTTTGTAATTATTATTACGGAAGAAATGGCAGGGAGTGACTTTGGATAGGAATAAGAGAAATTTATATACTGCAAATTAATAGACTGAATAAATAATATTTTTTTTTTGTTTTTCTCAATTTTTTATTATATTATTTTCCCAATTTTCTTTCTCTATCCTTCTTTTTACTATTATTATTAGACTAATTTCATTAGATTTATAAATGTAAATAAGTGATATTAAATAATAAATTATTTTAATAATATAATAAAATAATTTTTTGAAAATAAATAAAATTATTAACATATTTAATCCTTTGAGAAATAAACTATAATAAATAATACAAATAAATTTGAACAATTAAATTTATGAAACACAAATAGAGTCATTACTATTTTTTAAATAAAACTTAAAGACTAAGATACAAGACTATTTTTTTTTTATTAAGTATTTATTTCAAAATTTTAAGGTTAGCCTAATAGTTTGATTTAATAAATTAACAATATATATATATATATATTAAAATTATCTACTTCCTCTGATCATGAATAAGGTGAGGATAAGTTGAATTATAATATCAAACACATCCACATCTGAGAATAAGCAAATTTACCCTAAACATACATAATGATTTACCCTAAATCTAAACATATCAACCCAATCAAATTAAACAGATCAATAACTATTATTATTATTATATCATATTTTGTTTTACTGTAATATGTTATCATAATTATGGATATTCATTCCCTCAATTTTAATTTAAAATGTTTTAAATAATAATTGAATAGAAATACTTATAAATGAAACAAGTAAATTATGGTAAAAGTTTATTTATTTATTTTTAATCCCCAACATTGTTCCTATTTAAAAACTCATTATTTTATTTATTTTCAACAAATTATTCTTCTCTAGCTATTTACAAATACTTTAAAAAAATTATATTAAGTTGATAATAATTAATTAATGTTAGATAAATTCATACCGGTTCAAATAAACCTAACTTAAACAAACTTCCTACGCAGGAACAAGGAACCGGACCGGATGAACAAAAGAAAACCAACTGAAGAAACCGAACCGGTCAAGCTACCAAACCGATCAAGAGTATTCGGTACGTGACCGCACAGAGGAAGGATCGGCCAAAGCCTAAAAGCCAGATCCATCAAATAGCCGATCAATCCTCAAGACAAACATAACCGGAATAAGCCCGGTCACTTCACTATCAAAAGATATTCGGCCAAGTCAAGCGGCCAACCTAGGCCAAGTCAAGAGGCCGACCTGCACAAGAAGACACTTTGGGTATCTGTTGAGAATGATACCAAAGGAACAGACTGAATACTTCCATATCCATGCAAGTCTGAGGAAAGACTGTAGGCTGCAGAAAACAGTACTACCGGATCTTTCTACTTCGGGATAAGCCAGAAAGGAAATTTTCAAAGTACAGACAACTGTCCAAGCAGACAGTGCCTACATTGAGTAAAAGACAAACCCGGCAGGTTTGCTTTACAGACCGGCAGGTCTGAAATAGGATGCCAGGTCTGAGATTGACCGTCAGGTCTGAGGAGAAGACCGCAGGTCTGAAACACTGAATCACTGCATCTCTGATCAGCCAATCAGATTCAAGGCTTCGAAATATGACCGTTGGCATATTTCACCTATAAAAGGAGGCAGTTGCAGAAGAGTAAATGTGGGACATCAAGGCAGTTACTAAGCGAGACAAACATTGAGATAACAAAAGCTAAGTGCATTTACTACAAGTGATAACAGTGCGGTATTCTAAGAAAGCCTAAGTGATAAATTCTGAGTGTGTGTGCTACAATTTCAGTGAGAATTGTAAGAGTGTTATCGAGCAGGAAATAAGTCTCGATCGAATTGTATTTGTATTCCTTAGTGAATATCCTTCTCGCGGTTTCGAGAGGAAGGGGTGACGTAGGAGTTTTATCTCCGAACATCCATAAAATCTGTTGTGTTATTTACTTTCTGTTAGCTTCATTATATAACCGACTCACTTAACCATACCGCTCCAAACCAACTCCATACTCACCATACCGAATATCCAGATAACCGAAACCGACCCACCATTCTTCAAATCTTCATCATCCGAAACCGACTCCGCCTATCATACACGTGTACCGCTTCAACTTGAAAGCAAACCTCTTCCGCGCTTGAACCTAGTTCAAGGATTTGTGACAAGTTGTGTAGTATTGAAACCCCGGTGTTAATCTCTAACAGGATTAACCACCACCCTACGAGTGAGAACCGCTAACCGGTCCAACCCCCGGTCCACCAGCGGCGACCTAGATCCTAACAATTGGTATCAGAGCAGTTAGTTTCAATACTCAAGCAAACATGTATCAAGATAGGCCTCCAATGCTAGAAGGTGATGACTTTGCCAACTGGAAGGCACGCATGCACCTACATCTAGTCACCTTGGATGATGAAATGGAATCCGTTCTAACCGAAGGACCGATAGTCATTGATAAAGACAGAAAAGAATGGACAGCTGATGATAGGAGAAGGAACAATCTGGACAACCATGCAAGAAACCGGATCTCCAACAGCGTGGACAGAAATACATACTGCAAGATCAGAGATTGCAAAACCGCGAAGGAGACTTGGAACACGGTCATCCAGATCTTTGAGGGAAATGAAAGAACAAAGGAGAACAAAATAATGGTGGCCACACAGAGGTTTGAAAGCATCAAAATGAAACCAGGGGAAACTATGAAGGAATACAGTGACCGGTTCACTGGTGTATTAGATGAGTTAGCAAATCTGGGCAAGAAGTACGACAACAAAGAGGTCATTATGAAGGTCTTGAGATCTCTTCCGAGTGCTTGGGATATAAAGACGATGGTCATGAGAGAATCAAAGAGCCTACGTAAGATGAAATTATACGATGTATTCGAAGATCTTAAGGCATATGAGTTCGAGATGAATTCCAGAACTGAAGAGGAAGTCTCGGCCTCAACATCAACCAGAGCCCTGTTCACATCTACGGAACCGGCTGCACCTGTTCCTGCTCCTATATCTACATCTGCACCGGTACCGACTCCCGCACCTGCACCGATCAGAACCGCCGAACAGTTTACTGAGGACGCCATGGCAATGCTTGCACAGAAGTTTGGGAGGTTCATGAAAAGGAGCCAACCGACAAACAACTACTATGGTGACAAATCCAATATAAGATGCTATAACTGTAACTGTATGGGACATTTTAAGTGGGAATGCAGGAAACCAAGGAGAGATACACAGAAACCAGACTATCAAAATAACCGGAACAACTACCAACAAACCGGTGAAGGAAGTGAAGTACCGAAAGCACTGATAGCCGATGATGGAGGAAGCCTATGGGCTCACAGTGACAGTGACGATGACCTCACATGTCTCATGGCAAATGAGGAACAGGTATTTGACTCTCCTTGTGATGAATTTACTAAAGATGAGTTATATGAAGCATTGAATGACATGGTAGAAGAATATAAGAACCTATTAACCATGTTACCTAAGCACCTCAACATCAAAACCGATCCCATAGTACCTATCCCAGTAGAACCAGAGGTACCCATCATAACCAAACCGGAAGCCATACGATCTGATGATACTCATACCCTAGAAACCGTATCAGATCTTAAGATCGAACAACCTAGTGAGCCAACTAGAGACCTAACCGAGAAAGAGAATGCCAGATTTCAGTATACGATGGCCGCCTATAGGAGATCTAGCGATATAGTAAAGAACCTGAATAAAGAATACAGGCATCCACGTTGTAAGAATGGCCTAGGATACACAGAGAACAGATCTAAAAACCGAAAATCCATATGGAAAGCAAAGCTTACAAAAGGAAACCTTCCCTTTATAAAATTCCTTAAGAGCACCTGTACAGCTGAAGAAGAGGAGACCGCGTATTATAGGGAAGAAAAGACAAAGTATGACTATGTTGGGCCAACCGATTCATGGCTTGACCTTGAGAAAAGGAAAGCAGAAATCCTCAAATATAAGAAAGACTTCCCTGAACCACGTAGATCAAACTATAGATCATAAAACCAAAGACCATCATCATTTAGGTCATCTGTAGGGAAACCGAAATACACCAGACCAAGTGTGAGGAGAACAGTTGAAACTTTAGCCAAGAAGACCGTTCGATTTATCAAGGTTTGGGTACCTAAGGGACTAATCGCATGTGGACCCAAGTAAATGTGGGTACCAAATAGTTGTAAATATGTACATTTTGCAGGATCCAAAGAAACGGCTAGGAAACTCCGAATGGTTCTTGGACAGCGGTTGCTCCAGGCACATGACCGGAAATAGCAATTTGATAATCGACATCAGATCAGTAACCGGTGCTCCAATTACCTTCGGTGACAACTCAAAAGGTAAAACCGTGGGCAAGGGTAAGATTGTCCATGGTAACCTAACTATTGATAATGTACTTCTAGTTGAAAACCTACGTTTTAATCTACTTAGCATTAGTCAGATGTGTGATGCCGGATACACAGTAGAATTCCTTAAACATGCATGCTTAGTTAAGAACTCTCAAGGAATAGTACTACTAACCGGAAATAGGATAGGTAACATCTACAAGGTAGACTGGAAAACTAGAGTAGAACATCCTATATGCATGATAGCTAAAACTGATCAAACCTGGCTATGGCATAAGAGACTAAACCACCTAAACATGAAAACCTTAAACTACATTCGTGGTAAGAAATTAGTTGAAGGCATCCCAGATATAGTATTTAACCAGGATAAGGTTTGTTCAGCATGCCAGATGGGTAAACAAACTAGGTCATCATTTAAAAGCAAAGGAAACCTACAATCTAGCCGATGCCTAGATCTTCTTCACATGGATCTATTTGGACCAATTCAGGTCATAAGCCTAGGCGGTATGCTCTACACCATGGTAGTTATTGATGATTATTCTAGATATACATGGGTCATATTTTTACCATCTAAACGTGAAACGGTATCAAACCTAATCAACCTCCTTAAGCGTTTGCAAAATGAAAAATCAACTCGTATAAATTGCATTCGAAGCGATAGAGGTACCGAATTTACTAATAGCACATTAACTGCATATCTTGATGAATCCGGCATTAGACACGAGTTGTCTAGTGCTAGGACTCCTCAACAAAATGGCCTGGCCGAGAGAAGAAACCGGACTCTCAAGGAAGCCGCACGGTCCATGATAGCCGACTCCGGCATTGCTCAGAAATATTGGGCTGAAGCTATCAACACTGCATGCCATACACAAAACCGGTCCTTGATTAACAGATTTCACAACAAAACACCATATGAGGTCTATTTTAACAGAGTTCCTAAACTTAAATACCTCAGGATATTCGGTTGTAAATGTTATATTCATAACAATGGTAAAACCCAACTCACTGCTTTTGATGCAAAGATCGACACCGGCATTATACTAGGATACTCGTCAGTAAGTAAAGCATATAGAGTATATAACAATAGAACTGCAACCATGGAGGAAACAATTCACGTTGTTTTCGATGAATCGGTTGAAAGCAACACCGCCTCATGCTTTGATCTACATAACAGACTGGAAAATAACGATATTCATTCTGATAGCGAAGATGAGACCCCGGTCTTCAGGGGATTTGTCCATGACCTAATGGGTAATATTGATACCCAGCCGGATCAAGCTGTTCCACAACAGGAAGCTGACGCCTCGGTCCAACCCGAGGAAGCCGGTCGGTCTGACAATCTCGGTCAGCCTACCGACATGTCTAGCCTTGATCAAATAAACGGTAACTTGGTAGACACCTCTGAACTGAATCTCAGAAGAAACAGTAAACATCCTCCTGAGCAAATTATAGGTGACCCTTCAGAACCTGTTCGAACTAGGAGTCAACTTCTGGAAGGATATTTTAACTCTGCTTTTATATCCCAGATTGAACCGAAAAGAATAGATGAAGCATTGTCAGATCCGGACTGGATCTTGGGAATGCAAGAAGAACTAAACCAGTTCGAGAGTAGTAAAGTCTGGTACTTAGTTCCCAGACCGAAAGATAAATCGGTCATAGGAACAAGATGGGTATTCAGAAACAAACTCAATGAGGACGGTCTGGTCACGAGGAACAAAGCCAGATTAGTGGCTCAAGGCTACAAACATGAAGAAGGCATTGACTTTAAAGAGTCATTTGCTCCTGTAGCCAGGATTGAAGCCATTAGGATTTTTCTTGCATTTGCTGCTTTCAAAAATTTCAAAGTTTTTCAAATGGATGTTAAAAGTGCATTTTTGAACGGTGATATACGTGAAGAAGTGTACGTTGAACAGCCACCCGGCTTCAAGAACGCTGCACTTCCAAACCATGTATACCGACTAAACAAAGCCTTATACGGTCTAAAGCAAGCACCAAGAGCCTGGTATGACACACTAACCGCATTTCTATTAGAGCATGATTTCACCATCGGTTCGGTGGATAAGACCTTGTTCAAATTTGAAAAGAAGGAACATATCCTACTTGTTCAAATCTATGTAGATGATATTATCTTTGGCTCCACCGATCCAAAGCTCTGTGATAAATTTTCAAAAATGATGACTGACAAATTTGAAATGAGTATGATGGGAGAATTAAGTTTCTTCCTAGGTCTTCAGGTTAAGCAACTCAAGGAAGGAACATTCATCAGTCAACCGAAATATACCAAGGAGCTTCTAAAGAAATTCGGTATGGACACCTGCTCCTCGGCGGCCACTCCAATGAGTTCATCCATTAAATTGGACAGAGATGATGAAGGGCAATCAGTAGATCAGATCGCATACCGGGGCATGATCGGTTCCCTGCTATATCTGACAGCAAGCAGACCGGACATCCTGTTTGCAGTTGGTGTATGTGGGAGATTTCAAGCAAATCCAAAGCAATCCCATTACACAGCCGCAAAGAGGATACTGAAGTATCTAAAGGGCACACCTGATGTCGGTCTGTGGTACCCAAAGGACTCATCATTCAATCTAACGAGCTACTCAGACGCAGACTATGCAGGCTGCAAGATTGACAGAAAGAGCACCAGCGGAACATGTCAGTTCTTTGGTGACCGACTGGTATCATGGCATAGCAAGAAGCAGACATCCGTGGCTACATCAACCGCAGAAGCTGAATACTTGGCGGCCGGAAGTTGCTGTTCTCAACTTCTCTGGATCCAACAGCAACTGAAGGATTTCGGTATTACAGCCGAAGAGTCCCCAATTTTCTGTGACAACACAAGTGCCATTGCGATTACATACAACCCGGTTCTCCATTCCAGAACCAAGCACATCGACATAAGGCATCATTTCATTCGAGAGCATGTCACGCTGAAGCATATCCGGCTGGAATACGTACCCACCGATCAACAAGTAGCTGATATCTTCACAAAGCCTCTACAGGAAGCTAAGTTCTCTCAATTTAGACTTACTCTCGGTTTAACCGATATCAGTCAGATCCTTCCTAAGGATACTTAAAAGGAAAACCGGCTTCGACAGATAAAACAGGTAGTTCTTCTTAAGCTGCTGATCTTTGAATTCTCAAGATGCCTATGGAAGAACCGCCCAGCTCATCAGAAAGAGTAAACCGACCGGCTACTTGGTGGAAACACCAGCTAACCGCATCGGGATGAACAACTGATGACTGACCGGTTCTGAAGCAGGTCATCCCAGATTATTTGAATTTCACAGATGTGGAACAACTACCAATGTTTATAGATATCTGTTCTGAAATGTTGCCTTTTCAAAGAAAACTGGTCGCGCCTAAAAAGACGTGAAGATCTTTTGATATCTTTCACGGTTCAGGCCTATGACCGACACCTAGACTGCAAACATACCCATTTTGGTGAAAAACCTTTTATCCTGCAGTTAATACATGTCATTCCATTTAATGTCTGGACAATAGGTTAGCCCCTAAACTAGTATTTAAGAGAGGGTAACACTCACCACAAAACTCACAAGTCATAAGAATACTCTCTCACTAAGGCAAACTAACCATGTCTCAATTCCCAAACATCCTCCAAGTAGATTTTGAATCCTGTACCGGTACCGAACACTATGAAGTGTATCGGATGATTAAGAAGTTAGAAGATACTGGTCTTCAGTATTTTCTGGATGATAAGCAAATCATCTACCCTGCATCCGTTATGGAATTCTACTACAATGCCAGAGTATTCCGGGGAACACCCCATTTCGAGACCCACATCCAATCCAAAGTTGGGGGGGGGGGGTAATTTTCGACTTCACCGAGCAGGACTTTGGTCGGTGTTTCAGTCTGCCCAAGCAAGGAATCACAGATCTCAATCCCCCTGCAGACATTAAGGCTGAGGTATCCCTAGCCTTTGCCCGGTCGGATGAACCTGTCAATGATCATGGTTCTAAATCTCTCTTGAGGGCTGAGTACCAGCTCCTCAATGATGTGTTAGGAAGGGGCATCTTTGGAAGAGATGTCACTAACACCTACTGCGTGGCAAGCTTCAACATGATGGCCGCCATCATTACTGGCACACCGGTAAACTGGTCCCGAGTGCTGTTCGATACTTTAGTTTGGATGATTAACGTTCAGTCAGTCGGTCTCATTCCCCAAATGAGCACCCTTCTGGTGGAACTCGGCGTTCCAACTTGCCCTGGCGAAAGCCTGAACCAGGCTCAAGTGCTAACTAGGGAAATGACCGACTCTTTCTATAGTCGGTTTGAGAGGGAATGGAGGAGGAGAAACTTCAACCCTCCTCGTTAAGTCACTTCATCTGGCATCCGGTCGTTTTGCTGCATGTACCGGATGCATCATTAACCATATCGGCCTCATCCATGTCCACTTCGGTTTTATTTGTGCTTTCCTTAACTTCATCATTTATGTATGTCATTTTCGGTGTTGTCTCTACCGTCTTCGGTCTCCATCTAATATATATCATTATGTGTTAAATGCATTAATCCAATTTAATGAGATAACTCCCAACCACCCGCACATTTAATTCCCAACTAATCTGGTTACTTTCCAACAAATATTTACCTCGAGATCTGCAAACCGCCACTTCCCAATGCACTTTGGAAAGGAAAAGATTCTTTCCCTTAATAAGACAAAACCAACCATCAATGCTCTGATTTTCCCTCCAAAAACAATTCTATATAAGGAGCCATCCTCCCTTCACTTTCTCACATCCACAATCACTTGCACTTCTCCTGAATCTCTCTCTCTCTACATCATAATCATGCCAAGCCGAACTTTGGGAAATTTTCTAAGTGTTGACTTCGGCTCATGCTTAGCCGAATGGGATTATGACCATCCAAAGAAACACATGTTTGAGAGCCTCATTGTTACCGGTCTACAAGCTTTCCTTGACGAATCCGGTCCCATACTGACTGAGGATGTCAAGGAATTTTTTAGAAATGCCGTCAACTGGGGAGACCGCATTGTAACCACTGTAAGGAATCATACCTTCCGGCTTGATGAAGCCGAATTTGCCACCCTCTTCAATCTGCCCAAAGAAGGGTTCTCTGATTTTCCGGCCTTGGAGGGCACTGATGAATACTACTATGTGTACCGCTGCTTAGGAACCTTCGAAACGGTGGAAACCTATGGGTTAAAGACCCGCCTCGGTCGTAGTACTCAGTTACTTCTTGAGATTGTCACTCGGTCCATTCTGTGTCAATCTGTAAATCAGCGGTTCTCAAAGAATACCTATAATATGATGACCCACATCTACAACCACACGCCCATCAATTGGGCAGCGGTCCTCTTTCAAATCCTGAGGAAAATGGTGCGGACCAAGAAGGGACTCGGCTTTGCACCCCACATCAGCAGGTTGATTCTCAAGCACCGGCCAGATTTTGGACCGGGCACACCGGCATCTCCATCAAATATTCTCGATAGGGATGCGTGGTGGAAAAGTACTCCAAAATGGTGTTTACTGATTAAACATCCTTATTTAAATGTCTTCCTTTCGATCCTATCGGTTTTCCATTCTAATAAAATACTGTTTCAGTTTTGATCGCTTCTCTTTACTCTTTGCATCTATCTAACATAACCGGCTTCATATCGTTCGTATCCGGTTTCATAAAATATGCTTAAAATTGTTAAACACCGATCAATCAAAAAAAAAAAAAAAAATCTGAAACACTATTAGAAACCGATCTGCCATTCGGTCTCAAAGAAATGATTGCGTGACGGATGACATAAGCAAAGAACATTGGAGGGAAAATCTCCCGCCCAAAGACACCGCACACCGTTTCACACGAAACCACGTCCTTTCGTTTTGGAGGGAAATTTCCCGCCCATTCATGATGGGACGGTTTGGCTTCCAAACCGCGCCTATAAAAAGGGGGCCTTCGTCATATTTTTCATTCTCACACAAACTCACTTTCTCTCTCTAAACTTCTAAACTCTTTGAAGCCGATTTCTTTCACTTTCAAACTCTTCAAAACATGGGTCGTGATGCGGCATTGTTCAAATTATACTCTCAAGTGGACTTTGAGGAGATTCGGCAACATGGAACGACCGAGGCAAAAGAAGTAATTGACCGGCTAATTAACACCGGTTTGGAATATCTACTTGACGGTCCTCACATAATATACAAGGAAGCAGTAGAAGAGTTCTTCAAAACCGCAACCATCTCCTACGACAGGATCCTCGCAACGGTGTGCGGTTCTCAAGTAGAGATTACCGAAGCAGTAGTGGCCGAGAGTTTGCGTCTCCCAACTACCGGCATGGATGCTATGGAAGAGATGGACGAGGATACATATAGAACAGCCTGCCAACTTCTATCGGCAACCAACGAACCGCTTACCACATCCGGAAAGAAACAGACGCTGAGACCGGAGCTCATTCCGGCATGTGACGTCTTTGCCAGGGCGATCCTGGCAAGGGGAGGAAACTTCAGTAATCTAACCAGGGACAAAATAAAGATGATTTTTCGTCTGATGGATGGAACAGAGATTAACTGGGCAAGGGCGGTGTTCAGCAATCTTATGGCAATGGTGAGACCGGACTCGGACAGGTCTTGGGGATACGCCGTACAACTCGGCAAGATATTCTTACATCTGAAGATCAAAGTCGGTCCCGGTGTTGGAATACTAAAACGCAGCATCATTCGATCAAGGCACTTTCTTCCAAAAAAGCAGTCGGCCTCCAGCTCCACAGGTGGCCGAAAGAAGAAAGCCGCAAAGAAAAAGACCCCGGCGAAAGAAAACACCGGAGGGAAGAGAAAAGAAAAGGTAGTTTTCGAAGACCTACCTCAACAAACAGAGGATGGGGAGTGGGCTGATGAGGAAGCCGAAACAGAGGGAACCGAAAATGAAACGGTCCATGAGGACGATCTCTCGGCTCGGAGTCCGACCGATGCCGAACAAAGCTTCAATCCTGAGACCACCGAGGGTGGGGAAGGGAATCATGAGGGAGCCGATAATGAAGGCCTCAGCAGGGAAGAAGCCGATGAGGCCGAGGCCGAAAGATTAGCCCAGAATATCTTTCAGGGCATTATCAGAAGAGACGAGGATGTCATTGACCTATATATGGAGTGGCATGAGTACCGGTTCAATACAAAGTATAAAGACATCCTATCGGACCACTCGCAAGAACACTGCATCGCCAGATTGGAGGAAGTGGAGGACAACATCCTACGTCTCACTAAATCCAATACCATTCAGGAAATACAATGCCGAACTTGCCTACTGATACCGAGAAGTCATCTTCGACAGATAAGAAGGCGCATCAGAAAGATTAAGGAAGAATATGTCAAAGGGGGATCGGTGTCTACAGTAGCACCGCTAGTATTAGAAAAGCTTGAAAAGGGCAAATTGGAAATACGCCAAGAGATAGAGCGGTTAGAAGCTATATGCAATCAGAAACAAGTTCCGGTGTATACCGCTCCGGTCATCGAAGATTTTCAAATAGACTGGACAACAGAGGACACTGTGACACCAAGGGACATTGAGACACCACTGCCAGAAAATGATGAGGTACCGACTTCGAAGTCTGTTGAGGTCCAAACTTTGGAGGATGCGGTTCCAAACCCAGACGATGCGGTTCAAGACTTGGAAGCTGAGATACCGACATTGGGAGTTGAAGCTCCAAACTCAGAAATTGAGGTAATAAACTTAGAGGATTCGGCTCAATTAGAACCTCCAAATGAAGAGGAGGCACCGATAAATCTTGACGAAAGAGCCGATCCAGATCCTACCGAGCAATCAACGCCTCCACCACCTCCGGTAGTCACCGCTCTAGCGCCCCCTCAGGAATGGATTGATGACCTATTTCAAAAATTTGAAGTAGTTGTTTCGAAGCGGATTGAGGACCGACTCCGGCAGTTTGACACTTCAATATCAGAGAAGATTGATGACCGCATACTTGACCACAACGTCTCCAAGCTTCAACCGCTCAAGGATAGATGCGAAAACATTTTCGATACGGCTATGAAGTTCGCCAATGCGACGAAGCTGGTTGTGGATCACACTCAAACACGCCTGGAGCAACTCAGCACCGGACTATGGGAAGAGGCCGGTGAGCGAGAAAAATGTGCTCAGCATATTGTAGCTCTGCAGGGTCTCACGTCGGAATTAAAGAAGGATTTCGAACGGGTCGACCCAGCAATTGAACGAGTCTCGGCACTGGAAAAGAAGAACGAAGATCTCGTGGCCGAAGTAAAGGCACTTACTGCACAAATGGCCGAAATCCTGAAAGCTAAGGAAGCCGCGGATGCCGCGGCTATAGAGGCCGATGCTCTGGTTGCTAAGAGAGTCCAGGAAAGGCTGGACGCCGAGGTTAGCAGAGACAAAGAGGCACCGCGAGCGACTCAGCTGACCGAAGAAGAAATAGAGGCCGAGAGAGTAAGAAGGGCTGAGATCATGTATCCAGGGTTTGCTGAGCAAATAGCAAGACAAGCTGCGGATGATGCCGAACGACTGGAGAGACAAAAACGTGGGCTGGAAGAGTTCTCCGAAGCGAACAAGAAGAAAAAGAAAGTGGCCCCCTCCGCTTCAGCACCGGCCGCCTCTGCCTCAGAACCGAAGAAGAGAAAGAAGCCGGCTAGTAAGAAAGTTCGGATTGTGGAGACGCTCAATATAATTTCTGACCCGGTCGAGACGGGTACTTCGCAGCAAGACGACCAAGTCGAGGATGTGCTCGAAGAACAGCTGCGGTACCGATCTAAAAGACCACGACACTCCACGCAACCGCAACCGCAACCGCCACCGCAACCAAAGAGGAAGAAGAGTGCCTACGAATTCACGGACTCAGAATAGGGACTATCCTTCTTTTTCTTACTTACCTTAGTATTTTTGCTTCGTACTTTCCGGTTATCTATGAATATATAAAGTTATTTTTGAATACCGGCCTTATTTTGCATTTCTACATGATTTTGATAATTTTTAATAAAATAATCAAAAAGGGAGAAATTGTTAGATAAAAGATAGAGACTCCTCCAAAACCCCTCCCCCAAAATTTTTCGAAAAATTCTAAAATTCTCTAAATCTTTTTCAAAATCGGCCAAACAAAACAACCGGCCTACGGTTGCAAACTTACATAATTTTGATAATTTTAAATAAAATAATCAAAAAGGGAGAAATTGTTAGATAAATTCATACCGGTTCAAATAAACCTAACTTAAACAAACTTCCTACGCAGGAACAAGGAACCGGACCGGATGAACAAAAGAAAACCAACTGAAGAAACCGAACCGGTCAAGCTACCAAACCGATCAAGAGTATTCGGTACGTGACCGCACAGAGGAAGGATCGGCCAAAGCCTAAAAGCCAGATCCATCAAATAGCCGATCAATCCTCAAGACAAACATAACCGGAATAAGCCCGGTCACTTCACTATCAAAAGATATTCGGCCAAGTCAAGCGGCCAACCTAGGCCAAGTCAAGAGACCGACCTGCACAAGAAGACACTTTGGGTATCTGTTGAGAATGATACCAAAGGAACAGACTGAATACTTCCATATCCATGCAAGTCTGAGGAAAGACTGTAGGCTGCAGAAAACAGTACTACCGGATCTTTCTACTTCGGGATAAGCCAGAAAGGAAATCTTCAAAGTACAGACAACTGTCCAAGCAGACAGTGCCTACATTGAGTAAAAGACAAACCCGGCAGGTTTGCTTTACAGACCGGCAGGTCTGAAATAGGATGCCAGGTCTGAGATTGACCGTCAGGTCTGAGGAGAAGACCGCAGGTCTGAAACACTGAATCACTGCATCTCTGATCAGCCAATCAGATTCAAGGCTTCGAAATATGACCGTTGGCATATTTCACCTATAAAAGGAGGCAGTTGCAGAAGAGTAAATGTGGGACATCAAGGCAGTTACTAAGCGAGACAAACATTGAGATAACAAAAGCTAAGTGCATTTACTACAAGTGATAACAGTGCGGTATTCTAAGAAAGCCTAAGTGATAAATTCTGAGTGTGTGTGCTACAATTTCAGTGAGAATTGTAAGAGTGTTATCGAGCAGGAAATAAGTCTCGATCGAATTGTATTTGTATTCCTTAGTGAATATCCTTCTCGCGGTTTCGAGAGGAAGGGGTGACGTAGGAGTTTTATCTCCGAACATCCATAAAATCTGTTGTGTTATTTACTTTCTGTTGGCTTCATTATATAACCGACTCACTTAACCATACCGCTCCAAACCAACTCCATACTCACCATACCGAATATCCAGATAACCGAAACCGACCCACCATTCTTCAAATCTTCATCATCCGAAACCGACTCCGCCTATCATACACGTGTACCGCTTCAACTTGAAAGCAAACCTCTTCCGCGCTTGAACCTAGTTCAAGGATTTGTGACAAGTTGTGTAGTATTGAAACCCCGGTGTTAATCTCTAACAGGATTAACCACCACCCTACGAGTGAGAACCGCTAACCGGTCCAACCCCCGGTCCACCAGCGGCGACCTAGATCCTAACAATTAATTACTTATAAATTCAATAAAATATACACCTTTTTTATAATATTATAATTTATAAATCTCATATCCTATCTTAAATCCAGAAACTTATTACAAATGTCATATTTTATCATATGTTTACTACCTAAACTCATTAAATTTTCATATATTAAAATATAATATATAAAACATAAATTTAAATATTTAGAAGTGTGCAAATTGTTAATACAATGTATAGGTTAACGTTAAGTGTAATCAGTGGTGAAACTAGGTGAAAATTTGAACCTGTATTAAAAAATTTTAAAAAATGGTGTAGTCAGATATGATTTATTACCCTTATACTACAATTACATCATCTTAATTCTATCTTACTAATACAGAATTCAGTCGGCCCAAACCATGTTTGTCCCGGTTCCGCCACTGGGCGGAACTATACAATTTTACACATTTTTTAGACAGCATAGAATAATTTAATGTTAAAATGGACATATATAGTTAATTTACAAATGATTAAAATGTTAAACTCAAATTCAAAAGTAAAATAAAAGTATAATTGGACTGTAATCTAGCTCCTAATTAGGATTGCATAAAAATTACTCCAAATTTTGTATTATTTTTAGTTGAACTTAAAAACTCTTAATTAAATCATATTACAATAATTTAAAAATAAAAAAATCTTTAAACATATTAATCTTGTCAATAACTATAGTCAATCTCACACTTATAAAAACAATATATGTTATTATAAATATAGCAAAGTTATATGTATTTATATATTTATATATTTATAAGAACAATCACAACTATTCCAAATTATGTATTCATAAAATATATATTTAGATTCCGATAAACTGTCTTAATATAAAAGAAAAAAAAAATATTGACATGCATACATGTATAAAAATGTACTATTATTAATAAATAAAAATTTATTTATCTGATTTGACAATTTACTTCCATGTTCTCGATCTCTTGATAAATTTTGTTTAACATGAAATTGTGAGAATTTTCTTATAAATTATAATATGTTATTATTAGTTAAAAACTATGGCTTGTGATTAGAAATGACCTATAATGGTAACAAAATTTATTTTCCATTAAAAAAATGATGCAAAATCAATAAACAATAAGTTGTCGTAAGTAATTAACCAATAACTTTTCAATATACCTTAACACAAATATGAATTTAAGAATGACTAAACACTCCAAATGATTTTCTAGACTTAAAAAAGCGATATGTACTAATGTACAATTGATAGTGTTCTTATTAAATAATTTCTTTGAGACACTTCTATCTAACAACTTTAATGGACGTGGAAAAATCCACAACTTCAATCTTGATAACATACATTAAAGAATAATGTAATGTATAAAACAAATATAATATTAATTCTAAATATGAATTAATTGAAAAAATAATTATTTCACTTGTTAACCCGAAAACTCTTATTTAAAAAATTCGAGGTTCGAGAAATTTTAATTTCGATTTTCGTGTTAAAAATATTTTTAAAATAAATCACTATTTTATAAGATTTTAATACAATCTTGTAAGTTTGAAATTAATTATAAAAATAATTAAGTTAGGTTCAAGTTTAAACCATCTTTTATATTTGAAATAATTAAATTAAAATTTAATTTTTAGAAATTTGTATTTAAATTAATTAAAAATAATTAATTTAAAAGATTATTTATTTGAAACAGAATTACTAATTAATTTTTAGTTTAAAATCAATAAAAAAAATATATGTGTACAAACATATTTTTAATCGTAACTTTGTTTGGTTTGTAGTTTGATGGTAGCAAAAAATTTTGCACTTTGTAATCACTAAAAATCAAATTACTAATTTATAATATTAAAATAATTATTTTGAATTATTTTTAAATAAATAAAATAAAAATAATTAACACAATAACTTATTTAAAACAATTAATTATGATTAATTATTGCGACAATTAATTAAATTAATTAAAGGTTAAGGCCAATGTAAAAAAATAAAACTATTTAGGATAAATATTATACTTATTTTATCTTAAATAAATTTAGAAAAATGAAATGACAAAAGTAAGTAATTTTGAGAAATTGTTATATCCATTTTATCTAAAGAGAATTATTTATTCAACTCTAAAACATATTTTAAAAAATATATAATTTTATTTTTATAATTTGTAATATTTATTTTAATATTTTGTGTATTTGTAAAGATCAAAATTGAAAAGGTGAAAGAAATATTAATTTCAAATAAAACCTTAAAATTTTAAATAAAAATAAATATCAGTAATGCAGTGCAGTCGAAACTCGGAAGATTCGCTGCAACATGATTTGTGGTTCATCAGATGAGTGCTGGATTTTCATTCAGCACATAGGAATGCTCCACGTAGCCCGTTGTAGTCGAGGATACGCGCGCCCGAGTTTCAATGATTATCAAACGATCGTTAACTGAAACGCTAATGGACCAAACGCAACGACACCTGGACGGAACGCCAACGGAACGTGTCCCAACATCAAAACAACGTCGTGTTTGGCTTCGATCATCGTCTTCGTCGCAACCGCCGTCTAGATAAGGATGAAGATTCGTGTTGATCTTTCCTTTCTGGAACTCAATCACTGGTACACCAAATGAGCTGATTCAAAGCCTAGAATGATCACCATCGTAATGATCACCCTACGATGGTGACCATTCTCCTTACAAGAGTAGGCCTCGCACCGCCTACTCCGGCCAGTTGGTTGAAGAACAACCAATACGCCATTAATTGTTTTGGCTGATTCATGCCACTAGAAGCCTCAACCGACATTGGGATAATACCATTAAATCAGAAGATTTCAAAAATTTGTCATTAAAGTTCAAAGTTTCTGGATTTTTCAAAAATTTATTTGAGACCTTAAAGTTTGGGTCCCGACATCCCAACAATTTTCATAAGGTCTAAAGAGTGTTCTCCAATCCTTAGTATGATTCTAATCACCCTTTATTTTATATTTTGAAATTTTTATATGATAGAAATATACTTGTTGTTCATGGTGTTTTATGGATGAAAATCAATACTATATTATTTAGAAATTATCTGAATATAATTGAATCGATCAATCAATTTAATAAATAAAAACCAAATTTAAATTTTCAAAATTTAGAACTGGTTTTTTATTCAAACATTCCAATTTTGGTTACATATCAGGAAAGAGTCAAGTTGAGATAAACTTTTTCGCATTGAGAGATGAATACACGGAGACGATGGTTTTATAAAAATTTATGAGAAATTGCAACTAGCAGGAAACCTATTTTATTATATTTTTATTTTTTCTCTCAATCTACGTGGTTACGTTGGATTCGCTGCTTTTCACTGCAGTTTTATTATTTAATTATTTTTAAATTTTTTATTTTATAATATTTTAATAAAACTGAATGATTCCGCCTATACAAAAATATATATCACATACTACTGTGTAACTGGGGTGGAATAGTATTTGATGTTAAAAAAGAAAGAATTTATACAAATTTTAATTTGTTGAGTTTGAATTTTTTAATTTTTTTTTCTTTTTTCTCTATGCTCTTCTAATTTGTTGATATTTTAAATTGATTAAGAAAGCTCAATATATATATTTTTTAAATACTCCCTCGGTCCCTTTCTTAGCTACTCAGGTGCCCAAATGGAACAAGAATTAAGAAAACTGAACATAAGCTAATAAATGAACACTGCAATACAGACTTAAATTGATTTGATGACATCAAGTGGAGCAAACAGTTCGCTACAGTACATAATTTAGCAACTAACATCAGTTTTAATTAACATTTTAGTCTGAAACTACAAATTTCCCTCCAAATGTCCAAAACATTTCCCTCCAAATGTCCAAAACATTTCCCCTCCAATACATAAATTACAGATCATTGAAATTTCCCACCTAAATTACATTTATATAAACAGATGCCTACATTCAGCATTCATTACAAAAGGCAAAAACACATTTTGGAGTTTCAGATTACATATTACAGCATTCAATTCTCTTCACTATCTTTCTTTGAATTCAATTTCTCATCATTAACTCCAAGTTCCTGCACAAATATGACAAACAAAAAACCAAATTTAAGTGATTGTGTAAGGAACAATATTGTTCAATTTATTTTAAGCCACCACAAGGAAGGCTCTTTGAAGTTGGGTACACTTACAAAGGCAGCAACACAATTTGGAGTTCATAGAAGAACCATCACCACAATTTGGACTCAAGCTAAAGAACAAATGGAGATGGGGTTGCCAGTTTACCTCACTAATCAAAAGCAAGGTTTAATAAGGCAAAAACACAAACTGTTTGACCCTGAGTTGTTCAAAACAATCATGTTGAAAAGAAGATCAACCATTAGAAGGGATGCACAAGCCCTAGGTGTTGGGAAATCAACATTTTGGAGGTGGAAACAGGCAAAACAGATCAGAACACACAATAATGCAATTAAAATCTCACTTACCAGTGCACAGAAGTTATTGAGACTACAATTCTGCCTGCAGTCTATAACAGTTGACACAACAATCAATAAGTTTAGATTTAAATCCATGGCACACATTGTCCACATAGATGAGAAGTGGTTTTATCTTACAAAGACTGCCCAGAATTTCTACTTATCACCTGATGAACCAGACCCTTACAGGTCATGTCAAAACAAGAATTATATCATAAAGGTGATGTTTTTATGTGCTGTGTGTAGGCCAATCTATGATTCACAAGGT
This sequence comes from Impatiens glandulifera, assembly GCF_907164915.1. Taxonomy (NCBI): domain Eukaryota; kingdom Viridiplantae; phylum Streptophyta; class Magnoliopsida; order Ericales; family Balsaminaceae; genus Impatiens; species Impatiens glandulifera. Next base: position 152,706,141 of record NC_061862.1, read on the forward strand.
TTATGTATTTTTGATGGAAAAATAGGGATGTATCCCTTCATTGAACAAGTTCCAGCCCATAGGTCAAGTGTTAATAGGGCAGTAGGGACATTGGAGACTAAAGCAATTACATCTATTACAAGAGAAGTTATGAAGGACTATATGATCAATAGGGTAACTCTCAGAATAAAAGTATTGATTTAATTCATCATTGAGTTATGTTTTGCAATCTGGTTCACTGGAAATGTTATTGAATTATAACACTTGGTGAATAATTAAATCAATGGATGTCTTTGAAAAACAGGTTGTTCCAGATTTGAAAGTTTTGTGGCCATTGACAGAGGGAACAAATATTGTGATTCAGCAGGATAATGCCAGACCACATTTCAGTGATGATGACATTCAGTGGAGAGCAGTTGCTTCATCAGATGGATTTAATATCCATCTGATGCAACAACCTGCTCTTTCACCAGACTTGAATGTGAATGACCTAGGTTGGTTCAGGGCATTGCAATCAATACAAGAGGAGGAGGCACCTATGAATGTTGATGAATTAGTGTTAGTTGTTCTTACATCATTTCAAAAACTTGAGCCAATGAAATTAAATTTTGTGTTTTTAAGTCTTCAGAGTTGTATGGTTGAGATTATGATGCAAAGAGGACATAACAACTATAGACTGCCACATATGAAGAAACAAACTCTTTTAAGGGAAGGAGCACTACCAGAAGATTTGGAGGTAGACAACAATTTGGTGTCATTATGTGTTGATTACTGTGTTGATGCAGGCCTTAATGAGGCCATGTTACCAGTTATCTTAGAGTTGATGAAGTTGGAGACAGAACAAGTTTAAAGCTACTGAATTAGTAAGGTTACCAGTTGTTAGGATCTAGGTCGCGGCTGGAGGACCGGGGTTGGGCCGGTTATCGCGTCTCACTCAAAGGGTGGTGATTAATCCGGTTAGAGATTAACACCGGGGTTTCAATACTATACAAACTGTCACAAACCCTTGAACTAGGTTCAAGCGCGAAAAAAGTTTGTTTCAGGTTGAAGCAGCACACTTATATGATAGGCAGAACCGGTTTTGAATAGGACAGGTTTAGAAATTGATGGGTCGGCTTTTGTAACTTGGTGATTCTGTTTAGATAGTGTAGAGTCGGTTAGAGCGGTGTAGGTAGGTTAGTACAGGTCGGTTAGAATGTAGAACCAACATAAAGTAAATAACAAGACAGATTTTTATGGATATTCGGAGATAAAACTCATACGTCACCCTTTCCTCTCGAAACCGCGAGAAAGATATTCACTAAGGAATACAAATACAATCCGATCGAGACTTATTTCATGCTCGATAATACCCGTACAATTTACACCGAAATTGTAAATACACACTTCAACTTTAGTACTTAAGCTTTTCTAGAGAGAGAACACACTCTTATTAATTGCTCACTGTGTCTTTCTTGAAATCTCTTGTGTCTCTCGTATCCCACTTGTCCCCGGTGTCCCACATTTACTCTTCTTCAGCTGCTCCTTTTATAGGTGAAATATGCCAACGGTCATATTTCACTTCCTTGAATTTGATTGGCTGAGCAGAGGTTCAGTGATTCAGACCTGGCAGTCAACTGTTCAGACCTGACGGTCAACTTTACAGAGTTGGCAGTTTGTTCTTCCAGTGTGTAAGACAAACCTTCTAGGTTTGTCTTTACTCAATATGGTGACTGTCTGTTAGACAGTTATCTGTACTTGGAAGATTGCCTCTGATTTATCCTAAAGTGGAAAGATCTTGTAGGACTGTCTTCTGCAGCCTGCAGACTTTCCTCAGACTTGTATGGATATGGAAGTGTTCAGTCTGTTCCTTTGGTATCATTCTTCAACAGATACCCGAAGTATCTTCTTATGCTGGTCGGTCATTTGACTTTTCACCGGATGGCTTCCGGTGGGATTGGTTTAACCGGACAGCTTCCGGTTATTCCTTTGCCTTCTAGCTGATCGGCTGTTTGGTGTTTCCGGTTTTTAGTTTTGGCCGATCCTTTCTTTGTGCGGTCATGTTCCGAATGTTCCTGGTTGGTTTAATAACTTGACCGGTTAATCTTCTTAACTGGTTCATTTGTTTGACCGGTCCGGTTCCTTGTTCCTGCATGGAAAGTTTATTTATGTTAAGTTCTGTGAACCGATCTAATTTTATCTAACAATTTCTCCCTTTTTGATTATTTTATTTAAAATTATCAAAATCATGTATGATTGCAAACGTAGGCCGGTTCTTTATTTGACCGGATTTTTGAAACTGACTTGGGAGAATTTTTCGAAAAATTTGGAATAATTTTGAGAAAAAATTTGGAAAAATCTAATCTTTTATCTTATCAATTTCTCCCTTTTTGATTATTTTATTTAAAATTATCAAAACCATGTAGAAATGCAAGTATAGGCCGGTTTCAAAAATAACTTTATATATATATATATAAAAGTAACCGAAATAAAAGGGAAATTATTATATGTAGAAATCGAAAGAAACATAGATTAAGAAAGGAAGTCCCCTATTCTGATTCGGAAAATGTGAAGTCTTTCATCAAGGCATCGGTTGGGTCTTCCTCATCCGGTTGGTCCGGTCTTGAAGATGAGCCTTCAGCTTGCGGTTGACTGCCCGTGCTGATTGGAACCGCATTGAGAACTCGTTGTCTTGTAGACCGCGGCTCGAGATGCTCTTCGTCTTCATCCTCGGTGTGCATAGCCGGGTTCGGTTGAGTTTCAATGATTGTCTCGGTAATCCTTTCCAGCATCTTTCTTGCATAAACTTTCCTTTTTCGTTTTACCGGAATCGAAGAGGAAGAAGCCGCCTTTTTCTTCTTGTGAGCGGTTGCAAATTCATCGAGCCTTCGTTTTTCATTGTTTAACCGCTCTGCCTCCTTGGCTTCTCTAGCGGCCACCGTTTTTGCGAATTCCGGATTGCTTGCCGTTAATATCCTTACGCGTTCGTCGAAGGTCGCATCAGATGACCGTGGTGCTTCCTTCTTTGTCCGGTTCTGATCATCCAAGGCTTCTTGAAGGTCTTTAGCCGCTTGAGCATTTGCCTCTTCAACAGCCTTGTCAGCATTAAACTTGGCATTTAACAGCTCAGCCACCTGTTTGGTGACCGCCTTAAGGTCGACTTCAAGCTTGTCGTTACGGTCTTCAAGGCTTGCATTCTTTTCCTCGAGGCTGATGACTCTGTTGAGTGTGGAAGCGGCTTCGTTGCTTGACCGCCCCAGGTCTTCATCGACCTTTGTGATCTGTTGCTCGGTTTCCCTTTCAAACCGACCCATGTCATCCACCATCCTTGAGGTCTTTTCTTCCAAGTCCTCGGTTCGCTGAAGATGATCGTTGTGTAGAACCGCGTCGTCCCAGTAGTCGGCTTCGATGTCTGTGATCCGGGCCTCTACCTTTACAAGATCATCCCTCGTCTTTTCGGCGAACAAGAGTGTTTGGCGCACGGCTTTATTGACTTTCTTCTTCCATGGTTGAACCGTTGAGTCGGCAAACTCCTGAATAAGGGACTTGACCCTTTCTTCTGTGACGCCCGGTTCGGAAACCCCAGGTTGATCAGTTTCAAGTGGCCCGGTGAAAGGAGTCCCCGTCCTTTCGTCGGTTTCGTTTATTACCGGATCCTGTAGAGGAGGCGTTTCACCTCGATTCTGACCGTCATCGGTCTCAGGACGCGGAGAGTGCGGTGTGTTTCGCTGTCTGTGCACCGCGTCAATCTGCTCGATTTCGTCAAGGAATTCTCCTTTCCTGACTTCAAGCATTTCCAGCACCAGGAGTTGTAGCTTGTCCTTCGGTGTTCCCGCCACATACCGTTCTATAAGCTTTCGGATACGTACTGTTAGCTTTTGTAGCCGAGCACGCGGTTTCACAATTGCGTGTCGGTCCATGGCTTCGTTAGGATCTTCGGCGTTTGTGAGGCTTATAACGTTTTCTTCTATCTCATTCAGCCTTCTGAAACATTGTTCATCGGTTAGGCCCGGTAGCATGTGTTTGAAAAATTTGTCGCATCGGTACTCGTGCCATTCCCGGTATAATGCGGCAGCCGCTTGAACTCGCTGTTCGATTTCCTCCAGTATTCTCCGCACTATGATTTCGGCATCTTCTGGTCGTTGTTAGCGGTAGCCTCTTCCTCCTCACGACTATCTGCACCGGCATCGGTGTTTTCAAGGCTTGCGGCCGCACCGGTATTGTCAGGACTTGTACCCGAATGTTCTTCTTTATTTGGTCTTTCTCTATCGGAAGGATTTTCATCGGTTTTCTGTGAGCCAGTTCGGTCAGACGTGGAAGTCGATTCTTCCTCATCTCTTGTTTGCGAGGGCGGTTCCGTGAATGCTATCGGTTCCTTACCCTTCTTGCTTCCGGACTTGTCTTTTACCGGAGCCGGTGTCTTGGTGAAAGACTTCACATTTTCCGAATCAGAATAGGGGACTTCCTTTCTTAATCTATGTTTCTTTCGATTTCTACATATAATACTTTCCCTTTTATTTCGGTTACTTTTATATATATATAAAGTTATTTTTGAAACCGGCATATACTTGCATTTCTACATGGTTTTGATAATTTTAAATAAAATAATCAAAAAGGGAGAAATTGATAAGATAAAAGATTAGATTTTTCCAAAAACGGTGTGTAAGATATCAGATCTTCACGTCTTTTTAGGTGCGACCATTTTACTTTGAAAATGCAATGTTTCAGGACAGATAAGTTTAAACACAAATAATTATTCCACTTTTGTTTGAAGTTCAAATAATCTAAGATAAACTATTTCCGAACCGGTCAGTTATCAGTTGTTCATCCCGATGCGGTTATTTGGTGCATGCACTAAGTAACCGGTCGGTTTACTCTGACTTATAGACCAGGCGGTTCTTCCATAGATACCTTGAAAATTTGAAGTCCAACAGTTTAGGAGGAACTACCGGTTTTGTCTGTCCGAACCGATTTCCCTTTTAAGCATCCTTAGGGATGATCTGACTAATGTCGGTTAAGCCGAGTGTAAGTCTGAATTGAAAGAACTTAGCTTCCTGTAGAGGCTTGGTGAAGATATCAGCTACTTGTTGATCAGTTGGTACGTATTCCAACCGGATATGCTTCAGCATGACATGTTCCCGAATGAAGTGGTGCCTTATGTCAATGTGCTTGGTTCTGGAGTGTAGAACCGGATTGTAGGTGATTGCTATGGCACTTGTGTTATCACAAAAGATCGGAGACTCTTCGGCTATGACACCAAAGTCTATCAATTGTTGTTGGATCCAAAGAAGTTGTGAGCAACAGCTTCCGGCTGCTAGGTATTCAGCTTCTGCAGTTGATATGGCAACTGATGTTTGTTTCTTGCTATGCCATGAAACAAGCCGGTCACCTAGGAATTGACATGTTCCGCTAGTGCTTTTTCTATCAATCTTGCAACCTGCATAGTCTGCATCTGAATAACTCGTTAGGTTAAAGGATGAATCCTTTGGATACCACAGGCCGAGATCAGGTGTTCCCTTTAGGTATTTCAATATTCGCTTTGCAGCTGTGTAGTGGGATTGTTTTGGATTGGCTTGGAATCTCCCACACACACCGACTACAAATAGAATATCCGGTCTACTTGCTGTTAGGTATAGAAGAGAGCCGATGATGCCCCGGTAAACGGTCAGGTCTACTAATTGACCCTCATCATCTTTGTCCAATTTAACCGTTGAGCTCATTGGAGTAGCCGTTGAGGAACATGTATCCATCCCAAATTTCTTTAGAAGCTCCTTGGTGTACTTATGTTGACTTATGAACGTTCCTTCTTCGAGTTGTTTAACCTGAAGACCTAGGAAGAAACTTAATTCTCCCATCATACTCATTTCAAACTTGTTAGTCATCAGGGTTGAGAATTTATCACATAACTTAGGATCGGTTGAACCTAAGATGATATCATCTACATAGATTTGAACAAGTAGGATATGTTCCTTCTTCTCAAATTTAAATAACGTTTTATCCACGGAACCGATGGTGAAGTCATGGTTTAACAAAAATGCGGTTAATGTGTCATACCAAGCTCTAGGTGCTTGCTTTAGACCGTATAGAGCTTTGTTTAATCGGTATACATGGTTTGGAAATTCAGCATTTTTGAAGCCGGGTGGTTGTTCAACATACACCTCTTCACGTAGGTCACCATTCAAAAATGCACTTTTAACATCCATTTGGAAAACTTTAAAGTTTTTGAATGCAGCAAAAGCTAGAAAAATCCTAATAGCTTCAATCCTAGCTACAGGGGCAAATGATTCTTCAAAATCAATGCCTTCTTCCTGTTTGTAACCTTGTGCCACTAATCTGGCTTTGTACCTTGTGACCAAACCGTCTTCATTGAGTTTATTTCTAAATACCCATCTTGTTCCTATGACCGGTTGATCTTTCGGTCTAGGGACTAGGTACCAGACTTTATTACTCTCGAACTGGTTTAATTCTTTTTGCATTCCCAAGATCCAGTCCGGATCTGACAATGCTTCATCTATTCTTTTCGGCTCAATCTGGGATATAAAGGCGGAATTGAAGTATTCCTCCAGAATTTGACGCCTAGTTCGAACAGGTTCTGAAGGGTCACCTATAATTTGCTCAGGAGGATGTTTAGTGTTCCTTTTGAAATTTGGTTCAGGGTTGTCTACCAAATTACCGTTTACTTGATCAAGGCTAGACATATCGGTAGGCTGAGCAAGATTGTCAGACCGACCGACTTCCTCGGTTTGAACCGGGGTGTTAGCTTCCTGTCGTGGAACAGCTTGATCCGGCTGGGTTTCAATATTACCCATTTGGTCATGGACAAATCGCCTGAAAACCGGAATTTCATCTTCATTATCAGAATGGATATTGTTATTTTCCAATCTGTTGTGTAGATCAAATCCTGATGCAGTGTTACTTTCAACCGATTCATCGAAAACAACGTGAAGTGATTCCTCAATGGTTAAAGTTCTATTGTTATACACTCTATATGCTTTGCTCACTGCGGAGTAACCTAACATGATCCTAGTATCGGTTTTTGCATCAAAGGCAGAAAATAGGTTTTACCATTTATACGAATGTAACATTTACACCCGGAAATTTTAAGGTACTTAAGGTTGGGAACCCTGTTAAAGTATACCTCATACGGTGTTTTGTTATGAAACTTGTTAATTAAAGACCGGTTTTGTGTATAACATGCAGTGTTGATAGCCTCAGCCCAAAATTTCTGAGCAATGCCCGAATCGGCTATCATGGACCGTGCGGCTTCCTTGAGAGTCCGGTTTCTTCTCTCGGCCAGGCCATTTTGTTGAGGAGTCCTAGCACTAGACAACTCGTGTCTCATGCCGAATTCATCAAGAAATGCGGTTAATGTACTATTGGTAAATTCGGTACCTCTATCACTTCTAATGCTATTAATGCGTGTTGATTTTTCATTTTGCAAACGTTTAAGTAGTGTGATCAAGTTTGATGCGGTTTCACGTTTGGATGGTAGAAATATTACCCATGTAAACCTAGAGTAATCATCAATAACTACCATGGTGTAAAACATACCTCCTAGGCTAATGACCTGAATCGGTCCAAATAAATCCATGGGAAGAAGATCTAGGCATCGGTTAAATTGAATATTTCCTTTACTCTTAAAAGTTGACCTAGTTTGTTTACCCATTTGACATGTTGAACAAACCTTATCCTTGTTAAATACTATGTCAGGAATACCTTCAACTAGTTTTTTACCGCGAATGTAGTTTAAGGTTTTCATGTTTAGATGGTTTAATCTTTTATGCCACAACCAGGTTTGCATCAGTCTTAGCTATCATGCATATAGGGTATTCTACCTTAGTTTTCCAGTCTACCCTGTAAATATTTCCTAGCCTATTTCCGGTGAGCAGTATGATGCCTTGAGAGTTCTTAACTAAGCATGCATGTTTAAGAAATTCTACCGTGTATCCAGCATCACACATTTGACTAATGCTTAGTAGGTTAAAACGTAGATTTTCAACTAGAAGTACATTATCAATTGTCAGGTTACCATGGACAATCTTACCCTTGCCCACAGTTCTACCTTTTGAGTTGTCACCGAAAGTAATTAGTGCACCGGTTTCTATTCTGATGTCGGTTAGCAGATTGTTGTTCCCGGTCATATGCCTGGAGCAACCACTATCCAAGTACCATTCAGAGTTTCCTAGCTGTTTCTTTAAATCCTACAAAATGTACATATTTACAACTGTTTGGTACCCACATTTACTTTGGTCCACATGCGATTAGTCCCTTGGGCATCCAGACTTTGACAAACCGGACAACTTTCTTTGTTAAGGTCTTAACCGTCCTTTTGGCACTCGGTTTTGGATATTTCGGTTTTTCTACGAAGGCTTTAAATGAGGGTGATTTGTGGTTTGTCCTATGTGGTTGATGATTGGCTCTCCTATTTTTGAGCAGGTCGGCTTTCCTTTTCTCAGGGTCAAGCCACTTCTCAGAGTCGGTTGGACCTACATAGGTTAGTTTTTCTGCCGTATAGTATGCGGTCAACTCTTCTTTAGCGGTTAAGGAACTTCTAATGAAACTTATAAGGGGAAGATCATCTTTTGTGAACCTTACTTTCTCTACGGGTTTTTGGTCTTTTGATCTATCCTTTTTGTATCCTAAGCCGAACATGCAAAAAGGATGTCTCTTATAACTACACATCCTCTTTACCATGTCACTAGATCTCTTATATGCGGCCATTTTATACTTGAGTCAGGCATTTTCTTCCTCGGTTAGTTCTCGAACTAGTTCACTAGACTGTTCGGTCTTAAGTGGTAGTTCAGGTTCTATGACCTCTGGTTCGGTTAGAGCGGGTACTTCTGGTTCTGTCAGAATGGGTATTATAGGGTCGGTTCTAAAGTTGATTTGCTTAGGTAACATGGCTAGTAGATTCTTGTACTCTTCTACCATATCATTCAATGCATTATATAACTCATCTTTAGTAAATTCTTCACAAGGAGAGTCAAATACATGTTCCTCATTTGCCATGAGGCATGTGAGTTCATCATCACTGTCACTGTGAGCCCATAGACTTCCTTCATCATCGGCTATCAGTGCTTTCTGAACCTCACTTCCTTCACCGGTTTGTTGATAGTTATTTCGGTTATTTTGAATGTCCGGTTTCCAGTCATCCCTCCTCGGTTTTCTGCATTCCCATTTGAAATGTCCCAAGCAGTTACAGTTATAACACCTTACATTGGATTTATCACCATAGTTGTAGTTTGTCGGTTGACTTTTTTTCATGAACCTCCTAAACTTCTGTGCAAGCATAGCCATGGCATCCTCGGTGAACTGTTCGACGGTTCTGATCGGTGCAGGTGCAGTCGGTTCTGTGGATGTGATCAGTGCTCTGGTTGAGGTTGAGGCTGAAACTTCTTCTTCAGTCCTAGATCTCATTTCAAACTCATACGCCTTAAGATCTTCAAATACATCATGTAGTTTCATCTTGCTTAGGCAGTTTGATTCCCTCATCACCATTGTCTTTATGTCCCATGCACTTGGAAGAGATCTTAATGCTTTCATGATAACCTCCTTGTTGTCATACTTCTTGCCAAGAGTTGCTAGCTCGTCTAACACACCTGTGAACCGGTCACTGTACTCCCTCATTGATTCTCCCGGTTTCATCTTGATGCTTTCAAACTTCTGAGTAGCTACCATTACCTTGTTTTCCTTGGTTCTTTCATTTCCCTCATAGATCTGAATAACCGTATCCCATGTTTCCTTTGCGGTTTTGCAGTCTCTGATCTTGCAGTACGTGTTTCTGTCCACATTGTTGGAAATCCGGTTTCTAGCATGGTTATCCAGGTTATTTCTTCTCCTGTCTTCAGTTGTCCATTCTTTTCTGTCCTTATCAATAATTATCGGTCCTTCGGCCAGGATGAACTACATCTCGTCATCCATGGTGATTAAGTGTAGGTGCATGCGTGCCTTCCAGTTGGCAAAGTCATCACCTTCTAGCATTGGTGGCCTATCGAAAGACATGCTTGCTTGAGTATTGAAACTAACTGCTCTGATACCAATTGTTAGGATCTAGGTCGCGGCTGGAGGACCGGGGTTGGGCCGGTTAGCGCGTCTCACTCAAAGGGTGGTGATTAATTCGGTTAGAGATTAACATCGGGGTTTCAATACTATAAAAACTGTCACAAACCCTTGAACTAGGTTCAAGCGCGGAAGAGGTTTGTTTCAGGTTGAAGCAGCACATTTATATGATAGGCAGAACCGGTTTTGAATAGGACAGGTTTAGAAATTGATGGGTCGGCTTTTGTAACTTGGTGATTCGGTTTAGATAGTGTAGAGTCGGTTAGAGTGGTGTAGGTAGGTTAGTATAGGTCGGTTAGAATGTAGAACCAACAAAAAGTAAATAACAAGACAGATTTTTATGAATGTTCGGAGATAAAACTCCTACGTCACCCCTTCCTCTCGAAACCGCGAGAAGAATATTCACTAAGGAATACAAATACAATCCGATCGAGACTTATTTCCTGCTCGATAACACCCGTACAATTTACACCGAAATTGTAAATACACACTTCAACTTTAGCACTTAAGCTTTTCTAGAGAGAGAACACACCTTTATTAATTGCTCACTGTGTCTTTCTTGAAATCTCTTGTGTCTCTCGTATCCCACTTGTCCCTGGTGTCCCACATTTACTCTTCTTCAGCTGCTCCTTTTATAGGTGAAATATGTCAACGGTCATATTTCACCTCCTTGAATTTGATTGGCTGAGCAGAGGTTCAGTGATTCAGACCTGGCGGTCAACTTTACAGAGTTGGCAGTCTGTTCTTCCAGTGTGTAAGACAAACCTGTTAGGTTTGTCTTTTACTCAATATGGTGACTGTCTGTTAGACAGTTGTCTGTACTTTGAAGATTGCCTATGATTTATCCTGAAGTGGAAAGATCTTGTAGGACTGTCTTCTGCAGCCTGCAGACTTTCCTCAGACTTGTATGGATATGGAAGTGTTTAGTCTGTTCCTTTGGTATCATTCTTCAACAGATATCCGAAGTATCTTCTTATGCTGGTCGGTCATTTGACTTTTCACCGGATGGCTTCCGGTGTGATTGGTTTAACCGGACAGCTTCCGGTTATTCCTTTGCCTTCTAGCTGATCGGCTGTCTAGTGTTTCCGGTTTTTAGTTTTGGCCGATCCTTTCTTTGTGCGGTCATGTTCCGAATGTTCTTGGTCGGTTTAATAACTTGACCGGTTAATCTTCTTAACCGGTTCATTTGTTTGACCGGTCCGGTTCCTTGTTCCTGCATGGAAGGTTTATTTATGTTAAGTTCTGTGAACCGATCTAATTTTATCTAACACCAGTTTATCTTCTGGTTGTATTTTGGTTAGGGTAGTGAAAACATGTTAGGGTTTATTTTGGTTTGGGTAATGAAAATATGTTAGGGTTTATTTTGGTTTTGGTAATGAAAATATGTTAGGGTTTATTTTGTTGGTTAGGTCTTGAATGATTATGAATCAAACAAACCATGTGAACTGAAAGACTGGCACAAGATGAATGTATATTGATAATGTAAACCACTGTGATGTTAAGGAATGTTTAATAGTGGAGTTTAGATGTGGATTCATGTTTATCTTTATTTAACAGTTCATAATAAACACGGATCTAGGAATAGAAAAATGAAAACACAACATGAAATTACTTACACGACGTAATACATGTGGATCGGGCGATTTAGGAAGGCAACTGCGTTGGAGGAAAGATTCTAGGCGTGTTTGCCACGGTTCTTTCTCTTCCCGAGTTTCTAATGGCTTACGCTTCCTCACGTAGTTCCTCGAAAGCCTCCTCCTTTTGGGATTCCCAACGTTCATGGAGTAATCCTCGTCTTCGTCAAGTGGTGGTGACTGGATAAGTTTTCCGTCGCCTATTTGGACTTTTTTCCCGTCCAATTCACCACTGACACACAGATCGAGTGGTGGAAGAAGCAACGACGTTGTTTTGGTGTATGATTTAGGTGAAGGAGATGGCGGATCAGTCGCCATTTTAGAGAAACAGTAAAGTGGGCGAGTTTGAGAGAGAGAGACGGAGTATTGTTTTGGGTTGGTTTTTTTTAATTAATTTGTTAATTTTGTTAATTAATTTGATAATTTTGTTAATTAATTTGTTAATTTTCTTAATATTGTGTTAAAGTTTAAAATTTTGAAATGTAAAGTTAGTAATGATTGAAAAGTTAAAAATGTGTAAGAAAAGTAGAATAAAGTGAAAGGTAATGATTGAGTGAGTAGCTTGTAACGGGACTAAAATTGGGAACCCTTTCCGGTCCTACCCACCTTTCAAACAAATTTTCCCAAACTACCCACCTTTTCATTCCCATTCCCAAACTACCCACCGTCTCTCTCTACAATATTAATTAACCCATTAATTAACTCACTCTCTCTCTTAACCCACTAATTAACTCCCTATCTTTCTAAACCCATTAATTAACTCATTTCTCTCTCTCTTTCAACTATTAATTAATATCCTCACTTTTAAACTATTAATTAATTCAATTAAAATATATTATATAAATATTAAAATAAAATAACACATATGTTTTATTTTTATTTAAATCTATAAATATAATATATATAGTTCAAATTATTTGCGAGTGGAAACGTCCAATATGCTTGATTAAGAATTGGGTTAAACTCGTATTTCCACATTTCACAAAGTGATGATAAATTGTGGTATGATTCAATATATTGTTTCCAATCTAAGTTGCATGTCAAACAACCTTCCATAATATGTGAACATGGAAAATGATATCTATTCCATTTTCCACAAGAGCAAAACCTCTATATAAATCCACATTATGTTTGTTACCACCCTTCCAATATCTATTTATGGTTCTATATTGTGCAGTAACGATTTCGAAGACTCCTCTTTGTTCATTGTATGGAATAACCTTGTGTGATGATGTTTTTTTCTCAACAGTTTCAAATAATTCTCTTGACATAGTCCACATTTCTAGTGGAATCTTTCGCAACCATATTTCTGCATCAAGATTAATTTCTTTAATTTGCGTCATTGCTGCTTCAAATTTTCGTACCTGAGAAGTACTTCCGACCATCCAACAGAGCATCTTCAAATGTGCGCCTAGAAAAGCTGAACAGAAATTACTGCGTAAATGCAACAAACAAAATCGATGTATACCCCACTTACCGGTGAAACCACTTTCTACCATTTTCATGGCTTCAATAATTCCAGCATGTTGATCAGAAATAATGCATACACTCTTTCTATTTTGACAAACATATAGTCGGAGATGATGTAGAAACCAAGACCAATTGACGGTTGTCTCTTCATGAACTAAGGCATATGCAATGGGATATTGTTGATTATTTGAATCATAACCCATTGCAATCAATAATTTCCCATTGTATTTTCCTTTTAGAAAAGTACCATCGATGCTAATAACAGGCGGAGCATGCTGCCATCCATCAATCATTGATTTAAATCCCCACCAAATACGTTTGCACACAGATGTGTTGGGTTTTGTACTATGAGCTTCAGCATCAATGAAAGCAATTGTTCCTGGATTAAAATGTATCAAAGCGCTAAAAAATATAGGAAGTTTAGCGTAAGAAGTCATCCAATCGCCATAAACATCTGATATTGCTTTTTGCTTTCCGATCCATGCTTTCTTGTAACTAACATGATAGTTGTACATAGATGTAATTTGATTTCGGATGTTGCTTACTTTCAGATAAGGACTATCTATAACCTGACATAAATATAGGAAAATAATTTATAATATGACATAAAATGAATAAATGTATAAGTAATAAACTATTCAATATACTTACTTGTAGTTTTATTACATCTGCAATCATTCTGGACGTTAGTTTCTTATGATCTCGTTCTAGTGTCATCAATACACAAGTGTGTTCAGCAGGTAGTTTAGTGGTTACAAACAACCCAGATTTCTTTGATCTCATCACTCGAATTCTCCATGGACAATCTTTCATAACACATGATGCCTCATATCGTGTTGTATCACTTTTCACAACATGAAAATTTCTAGAACTTCTGATATGATATTCTTTTATCGCACTTATTGCAGATTGTTTATCTGTAAAAGATTGACTTTCAAATAAATTGTAATCGAGTGGACCGATGTTTGAACAATTACCTGAATTAACATTAATCTCTTCTGTTTCAAACCAAGGAGCAGTTGGAATATGTTCATCATCGTTGTCAGTGCTATAATCTGAGTCATCTTGCTCTGCATTGTGTATTTCATCGCACTCAGATTCATCACTTTCTAACTCATTTTCATGATTTTGATCAGCATCAACACCACTTAAGTTGTATATTGCATTTGATCTTTCAATTTCGTTGAGAAGATTATCCATCTATCACAAATAAAAAAAGTATTAATAATAAATTACAAATACATAAAAATCAAACTAACATAACTAAAAAAAATCTAACATGGTGAATCTATTTGAATTCATAATACTATGAGGAGTTATTTGATTGACAAGTCACTATAAATATAAGATTATAAAAGTTGTATTGACAAATCACTACAAAAGTTGATATGAATCTTTAAAGTTGAATGGACAAATCACTAAAAGATAAAATTGGCAAAAGTTGGATTGGAAAATCACTACAAAAGTTGATATGAATCTTTAAAGTTGAATGTACAAATCACTAAAAGATAAAATTGACAAAAGTTGTATTGACAAATCACTACAAAAGTTGATATGAATCTTTAAAGTTGAATGGACAAATCACTAAAAGATAAAATTGACAAAAGTTGGATTGGCAAATCACTACAAAAATTGATATGAATCTTTAAAGTTGAATGGACAAATCAATAAAAGATAAAATTGACAAAAGTTGGATTGGAAAATCACTACAAAAGTTGATATGAATCTTTAAAGTTGAATGGACAAATCATTAAAAGATAAAATTGACAAAAGTTGGATTGACAAATCACTACAAAAGTTGATATGAATCTTTAAAGTTGAATGTACAAATCACTATAAGATAAAATTGACAAAAGTTGGATTGACAAATCACTACAAAAGTTGATATGAATCTTTAAAGTTGAATGCACAAATCACTAAAAGATAAAATTGACAAAAGTTGGATTGGCAAATCACTACAAAAGTTGATATGAAATGTATTTTATTTTAATGTTTATGTAATATATTTTATTTTAAGTTCCCGTTTATGTAATATATTCTATTTTATTTTAATTTATAATAGCTATTTAAATTATTTAATTTAGTGTATTTAATTTGAACTATATATATTATATTTATAGATTTAAATAAAAATAAAACATATGTGTTATTTTATTTTAATATTTATATAATATATTTTAATTGAATTAATTAATAGTTGAGATAGAGATGAGTTAATTAATGGGTTTAGAGAGAGAGGGAGTTAATTAGTGGGTTAAGAGAGAGAGTGAGTTAATTAATGGGTTAATTAATATTGTAGAGAGGGAATGTGGGTAGTTTGGGAATGAGAATGAAAAAGTGGGTAGTTTGGGAAAATTTATTTGAAAAGTAGGTAGGACGGAGTTTCTAAAATTGGAGTGAGTTGAGTAGCTTTAAGTGGGACGGAGGGAATATATATTTAGAAGATTTATTTTAATAATCAATAACGCTGAAGGAAAAGTTTATTGTGAGTGTGTGAGAGAGAAAAAAGGTTGAACAGTTTATCTCGCCACTTGTTTGGATTGAGGCTATTATATATTTCACACAGTTAAAATCTTAATTAAAAAAAGATTATTGAATGAATTTATTTTATAATTGATATAATCAATTAAAACTTTATTAAATATATATATTATTACTCTACTATAATGTAGGTGAAACTGAATTGATCGAAAGGAATGAATTCCATATAAACTAACTTCATGCATGCATGCTTCATTAATTAATAAAAAGACAAACTACATAGCTACATTTATCAGAGAAACTGGCCTATGAAAAGGAAAACAACATAACATAAACCTTAAATTAAGCCGCTACTAGAAAATAAACCATGCACATAAACCTTAATTAGTTAAGCAACATAGAAAATAAACCATTCATGCATGCATGCATATATCACTAGTCTTTAAATAACAGATCTGATCCCTTCTGCTAGCTGCTGCTGCTGAGAAGACTGATCTCCAAAGGGATTAAGGAGTTTGACCTCAGAATGGCCTGCTGCTGGGGTTGAGACGGGTTGTGGAAGCTTGATCACAACTAGCTTCTCCATTCTATCTCTGTTCATCATCAAGACTTTTGTACCCGACGGAATGCGAATGTTATCGCCTGTCTTTAGACCCAAAGTCTCTCTTTTGTCGTGTCGGATCAAGTTTATGGTCGCTTTTCCCTGGACCACGAAGAAGAGGGCATCAGCATCCCAATGGCCTGGAGCCATGAAAGTGTTGGGATTGGCTTCGAGGATGGCCACGCCATGGTTAACGAGGCCGGTGAGTAGCTTTGAATTTTCCGTAAAGTCTTGAAGAAGCCCAATTAATCGTCCATGTTCCTTTTCAAACTTGTTATCTTTGTAACTCCCTTGCTCTATCCCATTCTTCAAACCTTGGCAGTGTTGAATACATGGCCATCTAACGCTGTATCAACAACAACAAAAATATATTATGAGAATTTAATTTGAAACTTAAGCTTTAATTAATTATTATTATTAGTTCAAGACGAGTTAATTATGTGGAAGGATTTGAGAGAATACTAACTCTGGATCACGCCATTTCTTGCAATCACTAACGCACTGATCGTAAGCATCATTCCCATGAACTAAATGATCAGTAGCTAGTAGGAGGAAGACGACTAAGAAAAGAAAGGGGAATATGATCCTTGATTTTGCGGTCATTTTTACTAATAGAGATACTAGGGTTTAGGGTTATTAATTTAAGAGTGATGTGTGAACATATTGATCTAGTTATATATATCCTAATACATTCATATTGCAACTGCATTGGTATCACATTCTTACATATTCATTTTTTTCAGAAAAAAGTTAAATTAAAAAAGAAAAAAAAAAGATGAAAAAATAACAGTAAACCTCGTGACTCTGAAGACTGGACTGCATGAATGATCATTATATATTCCGTATATTTTGTCTTTTACTAAATTATTATTATTATTATTATTTAATTAATAATAATTTTCAAGTTTTTACTTTATTTTATTCTTTTATAATAAAACTGAAAGATGAGACATGGATTTAGGTATATCAATAACAATCAAACAAATATATATATATATATATATAGTCAAATTATTCATATTAAAATTATCAATGAATAAAGATTTTGCAGCTATTTTTAAGAATAAAGATGAGTTTGGTAATTATTAATTTAAGAGTGAGATGTAAACATAATGATATATTTTTATATGTATATTAATAAATTGATATTGCAACCTAATTAATCTCACTTTCTTCTATTTTTAATTTCTAGAAAAAAACATAAATAAGTAAATAAATAAAAAGAAAAAACCGGAAGTACCGCATAATGAAACTATATATGTGCCATTGTAGCCAACAAAAAAAAAAACTTTGGTCTTTGACGTTACATGCATGCTTATTATTCTCTGTAATTTGTCTTCACTCAATTATTATTACTTAGGGTTAGTTTGATTCAAGTTATATACGCTCTTATTAAACAGTTCATATACATTAAATAATATTCATCTTGTTTTAATTAAAATGTTTATGTTTGATATTTTTAAATGCAAAGTTGATTTAACTTTTTTTATATATAATTATAATTAATATTAAATATATAATATTATTTATATTTAAATGTAGTATTATTTTAAATATTTAATCACGGATAATTTTAACGATTTTGTTTTTATAAATTATCAATATTAAATTACTCACTACTCAATTATATATTATCCCATTAATGATATAATATAATTTAAAATAATAATAAAAATATATAAATAGTATATATAGGTCAAATTACTTAGGTAATCTTCAAATTACTTTAATCGATTACTTTTAACTTTTGAATTATTTTTGAAAATAAATTGCTTTTCGAACTTTTTAAAAGGGTCACCAAGGACCATTCTATCAAACGGTTATAACTAAAAGCTCTCCAACTATTTTGATAATTTACTTTTGTCCCTCAAACTATTTTAATAGTTAAATTTTAACCTTTAAATTATTTTACCCCAAAACTATCCACATATTCAATCTTGACTCTTTTTTATTTTGTTATGAAAATGTATAAAATAATTTACAAATATAATATGTAATTTATATTGTTTTATAACCAAATTTAAAGATAATTTGCTCTATTACCATCTATCAAAATATATATATATATATATATATATATATATATATATATATATATATATATATATATATATTTACAAATATTGATAGATTATAATAAAGTATTAAACAATTGTAATTATTTATTTTTTTCTTTATACAATAATGTCAAATAAGATGAAAAATGTGAATATGATTAAACAATTACAATATTTATGTCACACTAATAATATTCATTAAAATGTTCTAAAAACATTAATAATCATTTTTTACACACTATAGTTAAAAATCTAAAAAATCTACAATTACAAATATAAAGAACAATAACACACTACAATTAAGAAGACAAAAGACTGCAGTTAAAAAGAAAAAAGATATACTCTTGTAATTTATAATATTAAAGTATTAAGCCTTAAAATATTAATTTTCCCATCAACTATCATTTACTTCATTCTTTGCTTTTGACTAGTCACGGTAGTTAAAAAGAAAATACTGTAGTTAAAAAGACAAAAAATCAACCGTATAATGTGAATACATTCAACAAATCAAACAAACTACTTACATATTGGTTCTCATATTGGTTCTCAGTCCTATTAATGCTCATCATTCCTCCCTTTACATCTGCTAAGTTTTAGCATTTTGGACTAAGTTTCAACACTTCTTATTGTGCCTCCTTAGCTTCTTTCTATAGTCTTTTCTCTCGTCTAGTTCTCTTTTTCTTGATTTCTTGGGTGTACCTAGCTGAACCACACAAACAGGATGATCCAACTGCAATCCTAATTATGAAGTCGACCATATATCTCTACCATTTATCGGGTATAAGACATGATGGTAAATAATAATGAATAATTCTTTTCTATAACACTTGTTAACATAATTATGCACTTTTAGGTCATGTTATTTTAAAGCAAACTATATCATGACATCACGATAATTCTTATAGTTCCCACAATCCGGGACTATATTTTTTTTCCTAACACAAACAACAAACTGATGTTCATTAGGGCCCCTGATAGCTGTCCACACCAGTATAAATTGACCTTCACTTACAAGATTTTTTATCCTTTCTTTTATAATTTTTCTAATTAGGATACCTAGACATGCTATATTTTCTTCTTTGTATTCTTTCCATTAAAATTCTCAAATACCTTCCATAAAAGAAAGGATTGAAGTATATGGGAATCGAAAGACTCACATAAATTATTTGTCAACATATCACATTTAGTATCATGTTTAAAGAAAGCCTTACACCAATGTAATGGATGAGGGGCATCAATCACCCACTTGAATGTTGCTTTATCACATTGTTTAAGAGATTCCATTGCCTTGTTGTGCACATTCACATTCACACTTCCAACAATTGTCTATAACATTTGTTTTAACTCATTCCCTTGATATTTTTTTTGAAATTTCTATACAAATGTTGAACACAAAATCTATGTCTAGCATTTGATAATACCTTGGAAATGCCTCTGCTCAGTCCCTAATTTTATCTTCAAGTGTATTAGTATATTTATATAATATGCACATAAAATAATAATATAACCTTAAATGTATTTTCTTACCTTTTGTTGATCTAATATAAACGTATAATGGAAAGAGTTAATTATTTGTAGATCATTTGCTAGAAGCTCCATAAATCATTTCCATTGAACGGTTGCCTCTCGTTCTATAACTTCCCAAGCTATTGGCCACCATCCATTGTTAGGATAGACCCTAATTGTAGTCAATAATGTGCCTGGATATGGACCCTTTATATGACATCCATCTAATCCTATGATGTGACAACAATATTTAAATCACTCATTCAATGGGCCTAAACAACAATATAGGCGCATGAATCCACAGTTTCCATTTTCATTTCGGAAAGGAGTGAACTCAACCTCCATAGCTGAGTTTGGGTGAGTTCGTTGAATTTTTTTCACAGTAATTCCACACAAGTTTGTATTGATCAACTTGCATTCCCCTTTATATTATTCACTGTCATAGTTTTGGCTCTGTATGCTACAAATTTACTTACTGTAGAGTTATAATCTTCATCCACTATCTATCTTAATTCCTTATTAGGAATCTTAAGGTTTTCCTTGATTCTTTCTTCTTATTGATTTGCCAACTATTTTGGAGTGATGTTTTTATTTTTGTATGCATGATCACAATCTTTGTGAATATCATTCAATATTTTAATTACCAAATCACTTATTCCGCTGTTCTATTTATTGATGAAAAACTTTCATTTATAAGGTGGTTGACATTTGGCACGCACTATGTGTCTCTCATTACAGGGAAATTTAATCGACTTATCCATGCATATAGAATAATTTCTAATAGCCTCCTTGAATTATATACAGTTAGAAAATTGTTCTCCAACTGAAATGATGGATTTCTCATGTCCCTTTATTTATTGAAGTCAACATATGAAGGTTTTGTGCTTCTTGATCATCAATAAATGATCAACCATGTTTCCATCTAACCCTTTAGCAAAAATGTGACCAACCCCTTTCTGCACATGTTCATGATCAACACATGGTCCCTTATTTTTTCTCTTACTATTTTTTTTATTTCACACTCTAATGGACCACTATCCTGAACTTGAGTAACTATTTTAGTTGGTTGGGTACACCTTATTATAATGACATCTTTACTCTCTTGTTGTCTTTCTGCATCTTCATTTGAGTTACGTTTGCACATATCATCATCATTGCAATAATGTTCTCCTCCTGAAAAATTATCACTCTTTGCATCTTCACTACTTTTAACACCACCATTTGCATCATCACTATTTTCCTCAACAATGTTTGCATCATCACTAGTTTCCCAATCACGGTTTGCTTCATCATTTTCAACTTCCTCGTGTATTTCTTCTTGTGTAGTACTACTTGAGCCTTGTGTACTCTTTATTACTGAAATTGTTCAATACCTCTTGAGCTTTGCACACTCTTTCTTACTAAATTATTATAATACACTTTGAACCTTGTGCACTTCTTTTTACTAGAGTTGCTACAATACCACTTGAACCTTGTGTACTCCTTTTTATCGGAGTTGTTATAGTACGACTTTGACCCTTTGTCATTCTTCTAACTAGAGTTGGTTCGGTTGACAGTTCCAATTTTAATCCAACGATAAACATTAATCAATATGCTCTTGTTAATTATTCACGTACACATATTCATAACATCACATCATTTACAATGTTTCTTAGGTTACATTTCAAAGGATCACCTGCTTTCACATACAAGAAGAACCTGTTATTGTTGTCATACCTAGGTCTTTAACCATTGCCTTATCTCTTGGAAAGACAATCTATCAACGTTATAGTAATCAATGTAATCAACATCATTACCAACGTATAATAGCCCATCTCTTTTTCCTCAATAATAAAGTTTAATGATAAAAATTCAGACTTAAGACATGTAACCCAATATATGCACATTGAAATGTATAAAAGTTAGAAGAATATATGAATATATCAATGCATAATTAAAAAAAATGAGATTTTGCAAATGAAGGTTTTAATTAAAGAAGTTTTTTAAACATATTATTGAGTATAGTATAAACCAGTAACGATGCATTACTTAAACAAGTTATCTAAAGTTTAAGTGCACTTTTAACTAAAACAATTTCAACACAAAACTGAAGTTGACTATACGTTATTACAGTAATAATTAGTATCAACTCCATATCCCGAACTAAGAAATAAATGAAAATAGAGAGAATGTAACAAATGATGAACATGTCAAATGACATTTTAACCTAACTAGAAGAATCATTATATCACATAAGAAATATATTATTTTCTTCCCTCTATAAGCCTCTTTTCTTTTATAAAGATAAATATATAGCAGAAATTAGGTACAACAATTAACACAACACTTCTCGGAAAGAGAATTTTTAGTATAAAATAGGCTTATCACGAGTAATGCCTAAATTATATATATCACCTCTCATAAAAATCAAGTACTTACCGTATACTCGATTGGAACTAAAATCACAATTTCTAGGTCTAATCATCCAAGCCATTGCTCTGATACTATGAAGTTTTTCTTGTCTCTTTTTACCCCTCTAGTAGATCCTTCTCTCGCACCGATCTTAAGAACTCAAACCTTTATTGTAACTTAGGGCTTCTCTAGTACACCCTTCTCTCACAACTTAGGGATTCTCCTTACAAAGATTGATGAAAATTTATGGAAAAGAAGAAAGACGATATTATGTAGGTCGATCAGTCGTAGAGAATTAGATGTAAAATCTACTTTGAAGAGAATGAGAATTGAAAATGATGATTTTAATTAGAGATGTTATGTTTAATGGCGGAGCTAAGTAGCGGGCTGCGGTGGGCTTTAGGCCCGTGTAGAATTTTTAAAACACTTTATTTATATATATATATATATATATATATATATATATATATATATATATATATATATAGTTTGTTAGATATTTAAGGCTTTATACTTAAACTCTATCTAGATGTTAGGTTGTTTGCCTCACCCTTTTAAAAAAAAAAAGTTAATACAATTTTTCATTATTATTTTTTAATATATAATAAAAATTAAAATAATTATTAATATTATTTTATATAAATAATATTTTTTAATATACAAATATTTATAATAATACACAAATTTTAATTAATATATAAATAAAATTTATTTATATAAGCTAAAATATAAAAATTATAAATAAAATAATTTTAATTATATAATAGTGTTATTAATTATTTTAAAACTACATTTATAGGATAACTATATTTAATTTTTATATATTAATTATATTAAAATTAATAAATAATATTTAAATTAATAAAAAAAAGTTATATGTAAAATAATTTTAATTATATAATAGTGTTATAAATTATTTTAAAATTACATTGATATAATAACTATATATAATTTTTTTATTAATAAATAAAACAAATTACTTATAAGATAAAAATTAAAATAATAATTTATATAAATATAAAGATAAAATAATCTTTTATATTTTTTAATTTTAAATTATTTAAAAATTTTATATAAATTAAATAAATTGATACATTATTTATTCTTCCAAAATGATTTATATGCATTAATATTCTATAATTTTCTTTTAGAGTGTCTATTCACTTAATAATCTGTTTTTGTCAAGATTTTGTATTTTATTATTATTTTCATGTTTTGTTTTCTTTTTCACTATGTTTTCACATAATTAGGTTCCACTAATTAGTTGGTTTTTACTTATTTAAAGATTAATTAATTTAGCTTTTCACATTTTTAAACATAATTTTTCTTCAACTATATAGTTTTAAATTAATAAATTTCTTTTTTAAATTGAGTATTTTTATCTTTAATTAGATTTTGTATATTTATTTTATTTTATTAAAGCTATTCTTGGAACGGTTTGATTAATATTTTCACTTATTATCTGTATTAGTGTAATACCTATAATATTTTCAGCCTAGTAATTTTATTTCCTTAGATTTGTCTTTGGTTATGTTGTAATAGAAAAAAATGACAAAAGGGCCACTAGTGACCTTTTCTGATAGTTTAAGTGTCATTGATGACCTTTCTAAAAGTTTAAGAGGTAATTTGTTTTAAAAAATAATTTGATAACTAAATGTAAGCGATTAGAGTAATTGGAGGGTCACCCAAATAATTTGTCATATATATATGAGGAGTGATAGAGGAGAAAATGAGGAGAGAACGGCGTGTCATCGCTGTAAAAATGATCAAGGTTGAGGAGAAAATACATAAAAAAAATTTTGTTATTTTAACAGCCAATCAGATTGGAGAACGTCATTATCTCCCTCATTCCCCTTCTAAATCCTTTTTTTTTTTTATCATTTCTCATATTGTATATACAGTAAAATATCTATAAATTAATCATGATTGGACCGAGATATTTAATTAATTTAGTGAGATATTATTATATCGATAAATTAATAATTTATTAATTTAAAGAAGTTTTACGCATGACTTTTAAATTTTTAAGTTCAATGTATTAGTTACAATTTGTAATAGTTAGAGATGAAAAATAAATTATAAAAATAAGTTTCAAGGTACACATTCACAAATTAATTGAATTTGTCAAGTTCATTATTTTTAATAAGTAAAAAGTTAGTTTAATGTATCAAAAAGTTGGTACATGGTACCAACGTAGTACATTAAATATGGTTAGAAATTGATCACTATAAAATGTCCATTGAAATGTTTTAGAATCACCTCCACTATGACTCCTAAACTAAAAGGTGCTCAAAAATCAACCATGATCAATCAACACCGAAAAATGGAAAAGACATTGTGAGCTTGAGAACTTGATTATGGGTATGCATTATCGACACAAAATGGATATGAATCATTTGTTAGATTATTCTGTTAAATATAATGAATGTTACGAGGTTCAAAGCATTGAAGAAATTGTGACGGATACTATTCAAAATCCGTTCGATAACGAAGTTGAGAATGATTTAATAGCTTTGGAACCCGGTCACTCGAAAAGAAGCATTGCAAACGACAACAACTCTTCACAATTTTTTGTTGTAATAAGAGAAGACAATGTTCCAACTCTTAAGCGTAATGAGAAAATTTAAAGATTAACTCAATATTCATTTTTTACTAGATAATCTTAGAATTTGGAATCTTTTTATTAATTATTAATTTATAGTTTCGTTATACAATGGGATTTCAAATTTTGTATTGGTCCTAAGTTAGGACTGGACAAATTATTAGGTTATTAATTTATCAAGTATTAATATATAAAAGTTTTACCATATATATATTAAATTTAAATAATTTACCAATTTATTTGTGTTTCACTTAAAATTTTTATTTTATCTATTATTTTATTATTATTTGTTGATAACATTTTTTTAGTTTGATTAAGTAACTTTAATTTTTCAAATAATGAAATATATATTTAAAAATATATAATATTAAGAGTAAGCATGCATTGTGTTCGAGAGAAAAAAAAATAATCAATAAAGGTAATTTTATGTAAAAAGAATTATAATCAAACATATTTTGTGTTTAAACGCAATTTTTTCTCTATATTTCTTTTCTGGCGAATATGTTGGATCGAATAAACCGATTATAAGTTGAATTCTATCCGACGTAAATGAGAATAAGCTGAGTAATTAAGCTGAAGCAAATAAGCTGAATTAAACTTATTGTAAGTTTATATAGGCGCCCAAGAGTGTGAGCCACAAGAATCTTGTTTAGTTTCAATGTTTTTTTGGGGTCCTATTATGAGAAATTTACTCAGTAATTCCAGTTTATTCGTTTGAAGGAATTTATTCTTTTACAAGCTAGTTGTC
Organism: Impatiens glandulifera; assembly: GCF_907164915.1. NCBI lineage: Eukaryota > Viridiplantae > Streptophyta > Magnoliopsida > Ericales > Balsaminaceae > Impatiens > Impatiens glandulifera. The sequence goes on from NC_061862.1 coordinate 152,731,648, forward strand.
TAAGTTAACATTAGTATATAATTAGTTAGAAGGATTTTAAACTTTATAAAAGCTATTTTTCTAAGTTAACACTAATGTATAAGCTGAATTAAATTTACAATAATCAAACAATCTTATTCAAGGAAAAATCTCTTGTTTGGTATAGGTTATTTAAATAACATATAACCCAAAAACACCATATCATTCTCTCTCTTTCTTGACTTTAGTCCAAAAATATATTCACCTTAAAATTGTCGTCAATCATTTAAATAACTCGAATCCGAATCTATATTCTATAATAGTCTATAGAATTGAATATATATATATATATATATATATATATAATTTAAAATAAAATATATTTTATTATTTTGATTTATGAATTAAATAATATGATGAAAGTGAAATTTTGTTTGAACAAAGCCTAAATAAATTAATTACGAAGAAGAGAAGATTTAATGATGTGGATAAAATCAAATCTACATACATACATCTAGTTAAAGCTTTTGCTAGAATTAAGTTGAGTAACGATGAACAATAGCGATTATTTTCAATATTTCTAAGACAATATCATTCCTTTGTGATTTTCATTCCACATTTTCTTACTTAAGTGTTTTCAGGGTAATTTTATAAGTATTTGTTTTGCTCATTAATTATTAGCGTGAATATTGATAGAAAAAGCATTTGAAAGTTAAATATAGAAATTAGGAATCAATGCCAAATGAACTAAGTAGCATGGTTACTGGCGCATTCATTAATTAGATAAACTGACCTCATACATTTATTAGAGAAACTGGCCTAGAGATCATTAAAAGTACCCACAAATTAACATAAACCTTAATCCATGCATGCATACTGACTGAAGGATTAGTCTTCTAAAGACTTAATTAATTAGACAATAAAAACAACTTCAAACAACAGATCTGATCCCTTCTGCTAGCTGCTGCTGCTGAGAAGACTGATCTCCAAAGGGATTAAGGAGTTTGACCTCAGAACGGCCTGCTGGGGTTGAGACGGGTTGTGGAAGCTTGATCACAACTAGCTTCTCCATTCTATCTTTGTTCATCATCAAGACTTTTGTACCCGACGGAATGCGAATGATATCGCCTGTCTTTAGACCCAAAGTCTCTCTTTTGTCGCGTCGGATCAAGTTTATGGTCGCTTTTCCCTGGACCACGAAGAAGAGGACATCGGCATCCCAATGGCCTGGAGCCATGAAAGTGTTGGGATTGGCTTCGAGGATGGCCACGCCATGGTTAACGAGTGACTTTTCCGAAGAGTTTTGAATAATCCCAATTCTTCCATTTTTCAAATCCTGGCAGTTATCAAAACAATCCTGACCCTCACTGCATAAATAAATAAATTAATTAAATTACTATATATCAAATATACTCTCTGAAACAATTATATTATTATTAGTTCAAAAATATGTGGAAGGAGTTAAGAAATCTAACTCATAATACTCGCAAAAATCCAAGCAGTCATGGTACGGATCCCCGTGAACTAGATCAGTAACTAGTACGAGAAAGACGAAGAAGAAAAGAAAGTGGGATATGATCCTTGATTTTGCTGTCATTTTTGCAAATTGTGATTTAGGGTTATAATTAGTTAGTTAAGAGTGAGGTGTGAACATATATATAATGATCTGTATTTATACTAGTTGAATGAAGCCGCGTGAAACTCGTGTATTTATTTTTTCTTCAACTTTCAGTAGAAAAAAAAAATCAGAAAAAAAAAAAAAGTTATGTCTGAAAAGACTCCACATTTTGTACATGTATGATTATTATTCCCTGTCTTTTGTCCTTATGTCATTATTATTGTTTCAAATTATTTTTTCATTTAATTTATATTTTTACTTTTACTTTTACTTTTAAATAAAACTGAAAAATGAGACGTACACTTATTTCAACAAAGAAAGTGAAATTAGTAAAATTAGGGAAATTTGAGGAAATAACTTCAAAGATTAAGTTATTTGACCTAGTGGTAAATTATAAATTTAATTGCGTTCGTGGTATTTTTTTTTTTGACGAAATTACCCTTGTAGCGAAATGCTAAGGGACTTAGCGTTTCACTAAATGAATTAGGTTTAGTATAAATACTCTAATTTTTTCATTTCTTTCATTTTCTTTTTCTCTTCTCTTGTTCTCCCTTTCACGGCGGCGGAGGCAGAGGCGGCAGGGCGGCGGTCTAACCTAAATCAATTTGCACGATCTTCATTTCTTTCAAACACTAAACCTAAATCGATTTACACTGTCTTCATTTCTTTCAAACCCTAACCCTAAACCTATTTTGCATGCAGGTCAGGTGAAGGATGATTCTAAGGTGAAGGATGATATTCTCAAACCCTTTTGTTCTTATTTGGTTCATATTGTTTCATATTTATTATTTGGTTCGTTCATATCATATTGGTTCATATTTCTGTTTCAGGGAAGTTTCGATAAGTGCTTAGCGTTTCTCCAAGTGAATTAGGTTTAGTATAAATACTCTAATTTTTTCATTTCTTTCATTTTCTTTCTCTCTCTTCTCTTGTTCTCTCTTTCGCGGTGGCGACGGAGGCAGAGGCGGCGGGGCGGCGGTCTAACCTAAATCGATTTGCACGATCTTCATTTCTTTCAAACCCTAAACCTAAATCGATTTACACTATCTTCATTTCTTTTAAACCCTAACCCTAAACCTATTTTGCATGCAGGTCAGGTGAAGGATGATTCTAAAGTGAAGGATGATATTCTTAAACCCTTCTGTTCTTATTTGGTTCATATTATTTCATATTTATTATTTGGTTCGTTCATATCATATTGGTTCATATTTCTGGTTCATATTTCTGTTTCAGGGAAGTTTCTCTAAGTGCTTAGCGTTTCGCTAAGTGCTTATTTATGAGAATGAGTCAAAATATAATGTTACAGTTAGGGAAATTTCCAACCCAATAAATGAGAATTCAAGGAAAACTCGTGCATCGAATACAACAACTTTTGACTCGAAACTAAGCAACTTTTGACTCGAAAAAAGGAAGACGACTTCTTTGATCAAATACAGGTATTCAAGTTTCAATCCTAACTGCATATTGTTCCCAACAATCAGATAATTTCTCAAGCCATGCATGTTTCATTCATAACCGCATTTATTTATAATAAAAATATGTATTAATGCGGTATTGTTTGTTGAATTTTGGCAGAATCTAATGAAACTAGAAGAAGTGAAAACTAGACTCCACACACAGGCGAACCAACACTTGTTGAATGGGCGGAGGCCACATCTAGGGAATTGAAGTCGCGGCTTAATTTCTGTAACAGAAGTAGGGAGAGGCTAATATTTGTCAATCTACGGATGGTGGTTCACATCGCTAAACAGTATCAGAATCATGGTCTCAAATTTCATGATTTGTTACAGGTACAAGCAAAACTTGAATAAATTATTTAGTCTATTTGAAAACTATTATTTTGTCAATTTAAATTGAGTCTTTTGTTGAAGGAAGGGAGCATGGGTCTTCTGAAAAGTGTTGAGAAATTCAAGCCTCAAGCTGGTTGCAGGTTTGCTACTTATGCATACTGGTGGATAAGGCAATCCATTAGGAAGGCGATTTTCTAGCACTCTAGAACGATCCACCTTCCAGTAAAATATTATTCCTTTCAAGAAGCTAAAGCAAAATGGGAGCAGCCAAAGACTTGATGCCTATGCTAACTTGGTCATATAGGAAAGGATTCTAGACTAATTGGAGAGGCTATTTTTTACTTATTCCCATTTCAGTTAGTGGAAAAAATATAGTAATCTCTTTAAAAGTTTGTTTTTTAATTGGTAATAGATTTTGTATATATGAAAACATATAATATGTAGTTCACAGTTGTAATTGTAATTTTTTAGTTCATGTGGTAAAAAAGAATAATATGTTTGATAAGACTTGGTACAATTTCATTTATGCAGAGCTCTTTTATTCATTGATAGAAGTGAAGTTCTAGTTCTGTATACTGTTAAGATAAAAACAAGATCCAAAGAGGCATTTCAAGATTCAAATTTATGTAAGTGAACCCCATATTTGAAGTAATGTTCTTATAAAAACTATTCAAAAAAGGTGTGATTTTTTTTCAGATTTCGATTATACTCCATCATGAATGTCTTAAATATGGAATTGAATCCAAGCCATCACGGACTTGAACCAAAGGATCAAAAGTTCAATTCAGATTGGATAGTTAGATAGCTCAGATCGATTTGTATTCTTACCCAACCAAGGTCCATTCATCATAATTCATAAGATGTGCTACCAATATTTTTTTATAAAAATTGATTGAAAGTTTAAGATTTGGTTCTCTACAATAGTTGAAAGATTAAACAACACAAATAAGAAGAACCTCTCTATTCTATTCAACTAACAAACTAATAATGAACATCATCATTAGCATGAAGATTCAACCATTCAAATAAAAATCTAATCACCCCCATGAAGACTTCCCACAAGTGAAGAATACACAGTATCATCAGGAACAAAACCAGCTTCTTTCATCTCATCAAACAATTCAAATGCCTCATCCGATCTTCCCACCTTCGACAAACCCGAAATCATCGCAGTATAACTCACCAAACTCATATCAACACCTTTGCACAATCAGAGACGGTTTGCTTTGAAGATAATTGAAGAAGGTTAAGCAGGAACGAGTTGGGACATTAGGGTTTGAAAGAATAAGGTGGGTTACTTGGGGATTGAGACTTGAAACAAGAGATTGTCTAATCTGGAGAAGCGTTGAAGGAATGGAATTTACAAGGATCTTGGAGATGAGATTCGCAATCTCTTCTGGGTTGTAAGTAGGGTTTGTGGGAAAGAGATTCTTTACAGCTGGGAAGAATTTTTGAGTCGCCATTTTTGACAAATGAAGAATTCGTTCCAGTTACAGGATTAAAGATACTTGATTCAAAAGAACATGAATCCAGGTGGAGTAAATTGGATTGATTCACTTCTCTAATGGCGATTACTTTCACTGTCACAGAGTTTCAGATTCATAGAAAGTACCTTTTAGCCTCTCTACTTTCTTGACGAAACGCTAAGCACTTAGCGAAACACTAAGCACTTAGCGAAACTTCCCTGAAACATAAATATGAACCAGAAATATGAACCAATATGATATGAACGAACCAAATAATAAATATGAAACAATATGAACCAAATAAGAACAGAAGGGTTTGAGAATATCATCCTTCACCTTAGAATCATCATTCACCTGACCTGCATGCAAAATAGGTTTAGGGTTAGGGTTTGAAAGAAATGAAGATAGTGTAAATCGATTTAGGTTTAGGGTTTGAAAGAAATGAAGATCGTGCAAATCGATTTAGGTTAGACCGCCGCCCCGCCGCCTCTGCCTCCGTCGCCGTGAAAGAGAGAACAAGAGAAGAGAGAGAAAGAAAATAAAAAAAATGAAAAAATTAGAGTATTTATAATAAACCTAATTCACCTAGCGAAACGCTAAGTCCCTTAGCGTTTCGCTACAAGGGTAATTTCGTCAAAAAAAAAATACCACGAACGCAATTAAATTTATAATTTACCACCGGGTGAAATAACCTCATATTTGAGGTTATTTCCTCAAATTTCCCTTACATTATATATATTTAAAAAGAGCATTATATTTATTATTGGGTTTATTTGAATTAAACTTAGACATTTCCAACCGAAAAATTCATTTTCAAACTCATTTTGGTGTAAATGTTACATCAAACAGTAATTCTTCTCTAACCGAAAATTAATTCTCAAACTCAAAAGAATATTCTTATAATATTCTTCCTTACATCAAGTTTAATAACTTTTTAATATCACCCCATATATTTTACATTTTTATAAATTATACCACACTATTTTAATATTAACCCATTATTTTAAATTTGATTATAAATTAATTATAAAAATTCAAAAATTACAATACACATACTAAAAAAATATACACCTAAAATTAAAATAAAAATTATCCGTACATATAAAATGGAGATAAAATTTCAAAATAAAAATTATTAGTATTTTGTTTATTTTTGTAATGTATTTTGTAATTTTTATAATTATATTTTATATTTTATAATTTATAATTTTTATTATTATATTTAAATACAAAATAAAATACGATAATACATAAAATAAATATTATGAAAAAAACATTGTACAAAATAATAATAAAAAAAATATTATTAAAAAAAATAAACATAATTAAATATTGTTCATTATTATAATTTTTAAATTTTTTTGTATATTATTATAAATTTTTAACATTATTATATTTTTTTAATATTATTATAATTTTTTTAAACACTATTATAATTTTTTTTAACATTATTATAATTTTTTTTAAATATTATTATGCATTTATGTTATATAAAAAGTATTATATAAATAAATTTATTTTATATAAATAAATTGTATAAATAAATTAAAAGAATAAATTATATAATAAGTTTAATTTATAAAATGAACTTAAATTAAGTTTAGGGTATTTAAATTAAATAAAAAGTTTTGAAATTAGCTACTGTACAAGCGTAAATATGGGTTTTTTAGAGAGAGAAAATAGGGAAAACCTATTTTGGGTTTGGGTATTGGTATCGGTCGGAGGGAAAAAGAAGATTTGAGTATAAGTTTAGAGTTTGGTTGGAAATAGTCTTGTATGTTATAATTTTTTGTGGTAAATGTTAGAATATAATATAATATATAATATATTTTAATAGTAAATTTTTTTTAAAAAAAATTAATATATAATATATTTTTTAAATAAAATATAAAATACAATTTAGTTAATTAATTAATTAAGTGTTAAAAGATTCATTATAGGTTACAGGAAAAATGGATTTTTTTAATGAATATATTTACAAACATTTATGGGAGTCCCAAATTTAGTCTAATATGTTAACATTTATATTTATTATTTGAAAGATTATAGTTAAGCTAAACTATATTTGTTAGCTCATTCATATTGTCTTCATTTTTAATTTGTAGAAAAAGCAAATAAAAACAATTGGGACTAATGTAAAATCAAAACTTAGTACATAAAACTTTTAGAATTGTACATTTGGGACTTCACCATTCGACCATAGATCAAATGGTTACAGATTTAATATTCACTGGTAGCGCTTTGAAAGAAAGCGGATGAATATAATTGTGAGGCAGTGTGTCATGCTAAAAGATGTACACTTAGGTCTTGACTCGCATGCTGACACACAGATTCAAATAAGAGATATATGGACATTGTAAAAAATTTATAAAATGAATAATATAAACAACTCAGTCCGTGGTTTTCAATTAAGCAAATTGCCTAATAAATTTGTATTTAAACAAGAAAAGTCTAGGAGCTCTATCTGCATTGAAAACAGTCAAAACACACATATCATTCCCTTTATTTTGTATTTATTAAATTATTATTATTTAATTTTAATTTTAATTTTTAAATAAAACTAGAAGATATATTAATTAATAATAATAATAGTAATAAAAGTGTCAAATTAAGCATATTAAAATCATTAATGGCTGTAATATTTAATGTTACAGTGGATGGGGACCATATTTAACCCAATTTGTTTTTTACCTAGCTATTTATTAGTCTTATTTGATTTAGGGTTATTTTAGGTTATTAAGAGCTAAAATTAATGTTAATTTTAGTTTCTCTAGCTATGTACTAAGCCTTTTATTGTGGATATGATAATTCACAATATTGTGTTTATTTTGAATTTGTATTTTTTCTGTTATTTTATGTTTATGCTCTTTTTATTATTTGGTAATAACCTTTTCAATTTAATTAAGCAATCTTAATATAGTATTAAAATTTTATTTTAAATAATTATGTATATGTATATTTAAAAGATTTATATTAAAAATGAACAATGTTGAGAAGAAGCGTGTATTCTGTTTAAAAGAGATAAAGGATTCACGATTTTATAATGACTAACACTGTCAATCCTGCAAACCTAACAATATAATTGCAATTAATCTCCAAACAGTTTCATTTGAAAATTATTTATTATTTAAATCAGTATTATTCTTTCGGTATTTATAATTACTTTTTAAAATTTAATATTAATTATGAAAACTCATCACTCACATTCTAATTAGTTGGCTAAAATTTACTAAATTTGAAACGTCCATCTCACAGATTAAAAGAAAATTTTGATAATTAAACACATTATTGCCAAAATCAAAATCAAGTAACAATAAATAATTTTCATAAGCTAGTATAAGAAATACTTAAAAATTAATTTAATAGTTTATAATAAGTTATAAAACAATTAAAATTCACACAATTTATATCTATAAGTTGGTAATATATAATCTAATAGGAGACAGAAATTACCTTTTCCAAATTCAATCATGTATTGTCACATCATTTCAACATCATTTATGATATAAAATTTCCGTTCTCTATCATTACTTTATAAATAACTTAATTCATGACGTGTTTAAACAAAAAAAAAAAGTCTTATATAGTGAAGTTTATCTACATTGAAGACACACAATTACCCATTCTAATAGAATCAAAAGAATATTCTAATCTACTTAATAAATACAATGTCTCTTATTAAGTACTATAGAACTTTTCTACATGAGTTATTTATTTCGAATATTACACTATCTAGAAAAAAAATGTATTGCAGATAAAAACAAATATCTTATAATTTTATTATAGATTGTGTAACGTTTTGTCTGTAGTATAGGAATTAATAATTTCAGTTACATCATATTTATTCCACAGTTATGCTTATTAAGTTAGGTGTTTTACGTTTTCTTTCTTTATGACTTTAGATAGCTGTAATTTTTTTCATTAGGTGTAATCTTTTTCATCTTTATCTTTGACAATAAAATATCTCTCTTCATCTGTTTTTTCACACTTCATTGTTCATCACTTTCTTGCATTCCGCACAACATTTGGTATCAGAGCGGGTTAGATCCGATCAGATTATCACTATTTGTTTTCTGGCAAGAGAATGTCTTCAATGAATCTGAAAATCGAAAAATTCACAGGGCGAAATAGTTTTGGTCTATGGAAGATCAAAATGCGAGCCTTGCTTAAACAACAAGGCGTCTGGGCATCATTGTCGAAGGAAAAGGCGAAGATAGTTGCAGGTCCTACAAAGGAGTCTACCTCTAGTAAAATCACTACTGAGCTTGAGGTCTTGGAAGAGAAGGCACACTCAACGATTTTACTCTATCCGGCTGATGAAGTGATTACTGAGGTATCAAATGAAGATACCGTAATCGGTCTGTGGTCGAAGTTAGAGGCTTTGTACATGACAAAGTCACTAACTAACAAGTTGTTATTGAAGCAACGTTTGTTCAGTCTTTGTATGCTTGAAGGTAAGTCTCTTCGTGAACATCTTGATAAGTTAAACACTATATTACTTGAATTGAGAAATATAGATGTTAAGATCGAAGATGAAGATACTACATTAATTCTGTTGGTACCTTTACCTAACTCGTTTGAAAATTTTGTTCAATCGTTCGTTGTGGGTAAAGACTCTATAACTCTAGAGGAAGTTCGATCAGTACTTCATACTAGAGAACTGCGTCATAAGGCGAGCAGTGAAATTGTAGACAGTCAAGCAACTGGGTTGATTGCCATCACAATCAACTACAAAGGGTCTGGAAAGAAGAAGAATCATAAATACAAAGCTAAGGGCCCTAGTGCTAAAGACATCTGCAATTATTGTAAAGAACCTGGTCACTGGAAGAATAATTGTCATAAGAAAAGGGGCAAATATTCTACGGCTGCGATATCACATAAAGACAGAGACACCGACTCGGAAGAGGACATTGTCCTTGTAGCTAACGCTTCTCTACACCCTATTGATACGTGGGTGTGGGATTCAGGGTGTTCATATCATATGAGTCCGAACAAAGAATGGTTCAATACTTATGAAGATTATGATGGTGGAAACGTTGTCATGGGAAATGATGCCATATGTAGAACGGTGGGTATTGGGACTATCAAAATTCTGACTGATGATGGTAAGATACGGACCCTAACTAGCGTTCGGCATGTTTCTCAACTGAAGAAGAACTTAATATCTTTAGGCATTTTAGATGTTAAATGTTTCAAGTTTAGCGGTGAAGAAGGAACATTGTGCATCAGTAAAGGTTCAAAAAATAATATTGAAAGGTATTAAACAGAATACCTTGTATATACTACAAGCTAAGACACTAACAGGTTCCGTTGCTGTCGCATCCAAATCTGTGAATTGACACCCTGATGTAACCAAGTTGTGGCATATACGACTTGGGCATATGGGGGAGAGGGGGATGCAAATTTTGTCCAAACGAGATCTTCTATTTGGCCACAAGGTTACCAACCTTGAGTTGAGTGAACACTGCATTTTCGAGAAAAAGCATCGCCGTAAGTTCAGTAAGGGAGTTCACAAAACTAAGGGCACACTAGATTATATCCACTCTGATTGCTGGGGTCCTGCTCAAGTTGAAGGTATAAGAGGTTATAGCTATTTTGTAACATTCATAGATGATTACTCAATGATGAACTGATTGTATCTTCTAAGACATAAGACCGAGGTATTTAAGACCTTCAAACATTTGAAGGCACTGATAGAGAATCAAACTAGAAAGAAGGTTAAGAGGCTGCGAACAGATAATAAACTTGAATTCTGTTCATCTGAGTTTAATGAGTTTTGCAGGGATATGGGGATTGCAAGATATCACACTGTCCGAGGTACACCACAGCAGAATGGTGTAGCAGAAAGGGTGAATCAAACACTGTTAGAGAGAGTTAGAAGCATGCTCTCTAATGCTGGATTGGCTAGAAAGTATTGGAGCGAGACTATCTTAACGGCTTGCTATCTGATAAATCGTGCACCACACACTGAGATTGATTGTAGAATCCCTTACGAGGTATGATTTAGTAACGTCGTTGATTATTCTCATTTGAAAGTCTTTGGGTGCACATTTTACTATCATGTTAATGAAGGAAAGTTAGAACCAATGGAAAAACAGGGTATTTTCATGGGCTATGGAGATGGAGTCAAGAAATATAGGATCTGGTCATCTTCTAAAGGTAGAGTAATCCTCAGCAGGGATGTCACCTTTAATGATAAGTTTATACTTAACTCCTCTATCAAGCCATCACTTTCTAGAGATAATAATAATACCGAGAAACAGGTGGAGCTTGAGGTGGCTCAAGTTCAAGGGACAATTGACATGACACACGATACTGATAAGCCATCTGAGGAAGTTTATCAATTTGGAGTACCTGAAAGTCAATCTGACATTGCAACACGACCTAGAAGGCAAATTAAAGCTCCTGACAGGTTAATTCATTCAATCGAGGGAAGAAAGATCTCAACTCGTCCTGGAAGTAGGACAATCAGTCCCTCTATGAATGATACTGAACTAATGGTAAATTATGCACTTCATGTAGCTGAAGATGCCATACATAACGAGCCATCTTCTTACAATGAAACTGTTAATGGTGGTGATTCTGCGCAATGGATTGCTGCCATGTGTGAGGAAATGGAATCACTTCACAAGAATAATACATGGGAGTTAGTTACTTTACCTAAGGGAAGAAGAGTCATTGGGTGCTAATGGATTTTCAAAAGGAAAGATGGAACCTCTAGTACTGAAGGGACCAAATATAAAGCACGATTAGTTGCAAAGGGATTTAGTCAAAAGGAAGGCGTAGACTAGAATGAGATATTCTCACCTGTAGTCCGACACACTTCTATTAGGGTACTACTAGCTATAGTAGCACATCAGGATCTGGAACTCGAGCAATTAGACGTGAAGACGGCTTTCTTACATGGTGAGATTGAGGAGGATATACTAGTGAGTCAGTGTGAAGGATTTCTTGTTTCTGGTAAGGAAACACATGTTTGTAGTCTGAAGAAATCTTTGTATGGACTTAAACAGTCTTCTCGACAGTGGTATAAGCGGTTCGACAATTTCATGATTGAACATGGTTACAATATGAGTGCATATGATTGTTGTGTCTATCACAACAAAATCGGTGATGGTTCTTTGATTTATTTACTCCTATATGTAGACGACATGTTAATCGCAGCCAAGAAGATGTCGGAGATTCAAAAGCTGAAAGACCTTCTCAGTTCTGAGTTTGATATGAAAGATCTAGGTGGAGCACGAAAAATTCTAGGCATGGAAATAGTAAGAGATCGAGTTCAAAAGAAGCTATTTCTTTCACAGAAGAGTTATATTTTGAAAATGTTGTCTCGTTTTGGGATGAGTACAGCAAAGACTCTCAATACTCCTACAGTTGTTACTGATCATCTGTCTGCATTCGCACCCCAATCTGAAGCTGAGAAGTTATACATGTCTAATGTACCATATGCTAGTGCGGTGGGTAGTTTAATGTATGCCATGGTATGCACTAAACCTGATATTGCGTATTCAGTTAGTGTTGTTAGAAGGTTTTTGTCTCGACCTGGTAAGGAATACTGGCAAGCGGTAAAGCGAATATTTCGCTATCTGAGAGGCACATCCGATGTTGGTCTTATTTATGGGAGTAATAACCAGTGTCTCGTAACTGGTTATTCGGACTTAGATTATGCTGCAGATATCGATGGTAGAAGATCAATGACTGGTTATGTTTACACCCTTGGTGACTCTGTGGTTAGTTGGAAGACAACATTACAGTCGACGGTGACGTTGTCCACTACCGAGGCTGAGTATATGGCGCTAACTGAAGCAGCCAAGGAGGGCATATGGTTGAAAGGATTAATTAGTGACATTGGTATCCATCATGATCAGGAAATTGTTTTTTGTGATAGCTTAAGTGTTATTTATTTGGCCAAAGATCAAGTGCATCATGATAGAACCAAACATATTAATGTTCGTTATCATTTTCTTCGTACTGAGAGGAGAATCAAAGAAGATCAGCACACATCATAATCCTGCTGACATGTTCACAAAGCCGGTCCCACTTAGCAAATTCACTCATTGTTTGGATTTGCTAAATGTTAACAGTTGGAAGTAGCCTGATAAGGCTTTTCTTGTTGGGTGATACTAAGGCAATGTGGAGATTTATAACGTTTTGCCTTTAGTATAGGAATTAATAATTTCAGTTACATCACATTTATTCCACAGTTATGCTTATTAAGTTAGGTGTTTTACGTTTTCTTTCTTTCTGACTTTAGATAGCTGTAATTTTTTCATTAGGTGTAATATTTTTCATCTTTATCTTTGACAATAAAATATCTTTCTTCATCTGTTTTTTCACACTTTATTGTTCATCACTTTCTTGCATTCCGCACATTAGATTGTCTAGTTAAAAATACAATTGTGAAATAAGTTGGAAAATTGCGTTCAAATATTCATAATGCAAAATTAATTAAGAATGAATTCAACTTGATGATCAATTTTATTTTAATTCAAAGTTGAAAAAAAATAAAAATACAACTGAATATTTTTTTGATCATTATAAGTTGATCTGTTAGTCTAGTTAAAATTAAGATTACTAAATAAATTGGTAAACTGCATTCAATTATTTGTAATTCAAATTGAATTTTAAAGTTGAGCTTGAGGTCTTGGAAGAGAAGACACACTCAACGATTTTATTTTGTCTGGTTGATGAAGTGATTACTGAGGTATTAGATGAAGATACTGCAATCGGTCTGTGTTCGAAGTTAGAGGATTTTTACATGACAAAGTCACTAATTAACAAGTTGTTATTAAAGCAACGTATGTTCAGTCTTCATATGCTTGAAAGTAAGTCTCTTCGTGAACATCTTGATAATTTAAACACTATATTACTTGAATTGATAAATATAGATGTTAAGATCGAAGATGAAGATGCTGCATTAATTCTGTTGGTATCTTTACCCAACTCGTTTGAAAATTTTGTTCAATCGTTTGTTGTGGGTAAAGACTATGTGACTCTAGAGGAAGTTCGGTCAGCACTTCATACAAGAGAACTGCGCCATAAGGCGAGTGGTGAAATTGTAGACAGTAAAGCATCTAGGTTGATTGGGAGCACAGTCAAGGGTCTGAAAAGAAGAATGATAAAAAATACAAAGCTAAAGGCCCTAGTGCTAAAGACATATACAATTATTGTAAAGAATCAGGTCATTAGAAGAACAATTGTCCTAAGAAAAGGGGCAAATATTCCACGACAGCTATATCACATAAAGACAGAGACACTAACTCTAAGGAGGACATTGCCCTTGTAACTAACGTTTCTCTACACCCCATTGATACGTGAGTGTTGGATTCTGGTCGTTCATTTCATATGAGTCCAAAAAAAGAATGATTCGATATCTATGAAGATTATGATGGTGAAAATAATATCATGGGAAACGATGTCATATGTAGAACTATGGGTATTGGGACTATCAAGATTCTGACTATTGATGGAAAAATACGGACCCTAACTGGCGTTCGACATGTTCCTCAACTGAAGAAGAACTTAATATTTTTAGGCATTTTAAATGCTAAAGGTTTCAAGTTTAGCGGCGAAGAAGGAACATTGTGCATCAGTAAAGGTTCAAAAGTAATACTGAAAGGTATCAAACAGAATATCTTGTATATACTACAAGGTAAGACGTTGACAGGTTCCTCTACGGTCGCATCCAAATATGTGAATCGGTACCTTGATGTAACCAAGTTGTGGCATATGCGACTTGGACATATGGGGGAAAGAGGGATGCAAATTCTGTCCAAACGGGATCTTCTATCTGGCCACAAGGTTACCAACCTTGAGTTGTGTGAACACTCCATTTTCGGGAAAAAGCATCGTAGTAAGTTCAGTAAGGGAGTTCACAAAACTAAGGGCACACTGGATTATATTCACTCTGGTTGTTGGGGTCCTACTAAAGTTGAAGGAATATGATGTTATAACTATTTTGTAACATTCATAGATTATTACTCATGGATGACCTGGTTGTACCTTCTAAGACATAAGAGCGAGGTATTTAAGACATTCAAACATTGGAAGACACTGGTGGAGAGTCAAACTGGGAAAAAAGGTTAAGAGGTTGCGAACAAATAATTGACTTGAATTCTGTTCATCTGAGTTTAATGAGTTCTGTAGGGATATGGGGATTACAAGACATCACACTATCCGATGTACACCACAACAGAATATTGTAGCAGAAAGGGTGTATCAAACACTACTAGAGAGAGTTAAAAGCATGCTCTCTAATGTTGGATTGACTAAAAAATACTGGAGCGAGGCTGTCTTAACGGCTTGCTATCTGATAAATCGTGCACCGCATACTAGGATTGATTGCAGAATCCCTTATAAAGTATGGTCTGGTAACTTCGTTGATTATTCTCACTTGAAGGTCTTTGGGTGCACATCTTATTATCATGTTAATGAAAGGAAGTTGAAACCAAGGGCAAAACAGGGTATTTTCATGGGCTGTAGAGATTGAGTCAAATGATATATAATCTGATCATATTGTGAAGGTAGAGTAATCCTTAATAGAAATGTCATATAATCCTCGGTTGGAACTTAAATATATTTAAAAATACTTTTCAAAATAATAAATTTATTTTTAAGTATATTATTATATATATATAATTTAAAAATATTTTTAAGTTTTTTATATGTGTATATAATATTTTAATAATTTCAGAAAGCTATATATATACTTTTTTTAATTTAGTTAGTATAAAAATATTTTAATAATAATAAATTTTTAAAAAAAAGGAATAAAAGCTATAAATTTATATTTTTAAATAAATATTAAATAATTTAATAATAATAAATTGAATAGAAAGAAAGAAATGATTAAATGTATGTCTAGGTGACATGTAAATTATAAAATTAAAAATATAAAAATTGATAAACATTTATAGAGTGTCATCCCAACTAGGGGTGGATCGGTACGGTATACTTTAGTGTTTTATCCATACTTTATACCTTATAGAAAATTTCGGTATGAAAAAATGCATACATTTACCTTATCTTGATTTCGGTATACCTTAATTTTGATATATCTTAATTTCGGTATACAAAATATTCATACTTTACTTTACCTTAATTTCGGTATACCTTAATTTCGGTATTATATCGGTATTATACCTTTCATACCTAAAAAATATATTAACTTAAAAAAATCAATCTCATCGATGAGATAGAGATTGCATATATTGAATAATATTTCAGTATAATTATATTTTGATATTATTCAAAAATTATATTTCTATAATTAAATTATTATCAAATATATTTAATTATTTCCTTATAAGTATTATACATATATTAACTTATAAATACTATATCGGTATATCTCGATATATCAAAATTTTACAAATCTCATACATTTACCGTATCAATAATTTTAGTATGGTATTATACCTTACCTTTTTTTCGGTATACCTTAAATATCGATATTTTCGATATATTGCAGTACGGTATTTTCAATATACCTTTAAAATCGATAATTTTTCCACCCCTCCCAACTCATACGATCTCCTCTCAAACAAAATTATTATCCAACATTTGATAGACACAATCAAAGTTCTTAATTTAGTTTTGAATTTGTTTTAACAACACTTTAATTAACATCAAGATTCACATCCTTAAATAAATTATGTCAAATTAATTTCACTATTTTGCATATTCACATGTAAAAAAATGCAAATAAAAAAATATTAAAATTTTTAACTTGTGAAAATTTAAAAACATATATTATTGTATATTGTGTTAAATTAAACTTATTTGCTTCTATGTATATTTTTCAAATGAAATTAATATATTCAGTGTATTTTTATATGAAACACAACAAAAATCGAAAATATAGTTATAAATTTTTTGTTTAAAATAAAGTAGCACTATTTTAAAAAATATTAGTAGTTGTAAATTTTAAGGAGATTTTTTTTAGGTTTAATAAAAGGATTTAAAATATATTAATATATAAAAATAAAATAATAAATATACTTTTAAAAATAATAAATATTTTATTTAATAAAGTAAGAGATATAAATAACAAAAGAGTTTATTAAAAAGTATTTAATTTAAAAAAGAAATAACATAAAAATTATGCATTACTAAACTCCTTTCAAATATTGAACCAATTTATGTCTTATCCATGTTTAAAACTATTTTTCTTAATATATCCATCTTTTCATTTTTATTTTCTAAATACTCACATTTCTTTCTCTAAATCAATAATTAACATATTAATTATACATCTTTTTCACTAAACTCATTAATACTTTATTTTATAAAAATAAATATATATAATTAAAATTAATAATACATGTATTAAATAAAATATATTACATAAATATTAAAAATAAAACATTCTAAATTAAATAATTCAAATAAATATTATAAATTAAAATAAATTTATATACTAAAATAAAATATATTACATAAATTTTTAATATTATATATTAAAATAACATATATTATATTATATTATATATATAAATATTAAAATAATATATATATAAATATTACATGAAAGAGTAAAATATTATAAATATTGTAAGATTTATATAATTTATTTTATTTTAAGGTTGGTTTAAATTAATAGTTTTTGTAAATATTTGAAGATTTAAGTAATTTATTTTAAGGTTTATTTTATTTTATTTCAAGTTTATGTTAGGTGGTTTATTTTAGTTTATAATATTTATTAAAATTATTTTATTTAATATGTTTAGTTTAAATTATATATATTTTATTTATAAAATTAAGTAAAATAAAATATATGTTATTATAATATTTATGTAATATATGCGTTATTTTAATATTAATATAATATAGTATATTATATTATATTATATTTTAATATATAATATTAAAAAATTATGTAATATATTTTATTTAATATATGTATTATTAATTTTAATTATATATATTTATATTTATAAAATAAAGTATTAATGATTTGAGTGGAAAAAAATGTGTAATTAATATGTTAATTATTGATTTAGATAAGGAGATCCGGGTATTTTAGGAATGAAAATGAAGAAGTAGAATTATTAGAAAAAATAGTTTAAAACATAAATAAGGCAGGAATTGATTCTCAAATATTTGGAAGAAAAAAAAAACATATTTACTTTATGCAACCTGCAATGCATGTAATTATATTATTCTCTATCTTTTGTCGTTTTGTAATTATTATTACAGAAGAAATAGTGAATTTGGATAGGAATTTTTTTAAAATTATATGCAATAAATTAGTTTGACTGAATAAATAATAATTTTATTATTATTATTATTATTATTATTATTATATTATTTTCCCAATTTTCTTACACTACCCCTCCTTTATTATTATTATTAAATTAATTTCATTAAATTTATAAATGTAAATAAGTGATATTAAATAATAAATTATTTTAATAATATTATAAAATAATTTGTTGAAAATAAATAAAATTATAAATATATTTGAGCCTTTAAGAAATAAACTATAATAAATAATAAAAATAAATTTGAATGATTAAATTTATGAAACACAAATAGATATTTTTTAAAAATAAAACTTAAAGAGTAAGATACAAGACTAAATTTTTTTGATTAAGTATTTATTTAAAAAATTTAAGATTTGCTTAATAATTTGATTTAATAAACTATATATATATATATATATATATATATATATATATATATATATATATATATATATATATATATTTACCCAATTACCCTAAAGTGGAAACATATCAACCCAATCAAATTAAACAGATCAATAACACGATTATTAATTATTATTATTTATTTTACTGTAGTATGTTATCATAATTATGAATATTTATTCATTCAATTTTAATTTAAAATATTTTAAATAATAATTGAATATCAATACTTATCAATAAAACAAGTAAATTATGGGGAAATTTTTTATTTTAATCCCCAACATTCTTCCTATTTAGAACTCATTATTTTATTTATTAGTTAAACTAGTATTCTTCTCTAGCTATTTACAAATACTTTTAAAAAAAATTATATTAAGTTGATAATAATTAATAAATTACTTATAAATTCATTAAAATATACACCTATTTTTTTTTTTATAATATTACAATTTATAAATCTCATTTCCTATCTTAAATCCAGAAACTCATTACAAATGTCTTATTTTATCATATCTTTACTACCTAAGGTCCTAAACTCATTAAATTTTCATATATTAAAATATAATAAATAAAACATAAATTTAAATATTTAGAAGTCTACAAATTGTTAATACAATGGATAGGTTAATGTTAAGCGTAACCAGCGGCAAAACCAGGAGAAAATACGAACTCTATATAAAAAAAATTAAATAAACGATGTTACCCTTATCATGTTAATTCTATCTTACTAATACAGAATTTAGCCGAGGCCAACCATGATTGTCCCTGTTCCGCGTAACTATACAATTTTACACATTTTTTAGGCAACATAGAATAATTTAATGTTAAAATGGACATATATAGTCAATATACTTAAATGATTAAAATGTTAAACTCAATTTCAAAAGTATAATTGGACTGTAATCTCCTAATTAGGATTGCATAAAAATTACTCCAAATTTTGTATTATTTTTAGTTGAACTTAAAAACTCTTAATTAAATCATATTACAATAATTTAAAAATAAAAAATCTTTAAACATATTAATCTTGTCAATCTCACACTTATAAAAACAATATATGTTATTATAAATATAGCAAAGTTGTATGTATTTATATATTTATAAGAATAATTACAACTATTCTTAATTATCTATTGATAAAAAATATATTTAGATTCCGATAAACTGTCTTAATATAAAAGAAAAAAATATATTGACATGCATACATGTATAAAAATGTACTAATATTAATAACTGAAAATTTATTTATCTGATTTGACAATTTACTTCCATGTTCTCTCTTGATAAATTTTGTTTAACATGAAATTGTGAGAATTCTTTTATAAATTATAATATGTTATTATTAGTTAAAAACTATGGCTTGTGATAAGAAATGACCTATAATGGTAACAAAATTTATTTTTCATTAAAAAATGATGCAAAATCAATAAACAATAAGTTAAGTTATCGTAACCAATAATTTTTCAATATACCTTAACACAAATATGAATTTAAGAATGACTAAACACTCCAAATGATTTTCTAGACTTAAAAAAACAAAATGTACTAATGTACAAATTCTTGATAGTGTTCTTATTAAAGAATTTCATTTATCAAAAACAATGAATTTGACACTTCTATCTAACAACTTTAATGGACGTGGAAGAATCCACAACTTCAATCTTGAGAACATACATTAAAGAATAATGTAATATATAAAACAAATATAATATTAATTATAAATATGAATTAATTGGAAAATAATCATTTGACTTTGTAACATGAAAACGTTTGTTCAGACAAATTTGAGAAATTTTAATCTCGATTTGCGTGTCAGAAATATTTTTAAAATAAATTATTATTTTAAAAAAATTTAAAATAATTCTCTTAGTTTGAAATTAATTATAAAAATAATTAAGTTAAATTCAAATTTAAACAATTTTTTATATTTGAAATAATTAAATTAAAATTTGATTTTTAGAAATTTGTATTTAAATTAATTAAAAATAACTAATTTAAAAGATAATTTATTTGAAAAAGAATTACTTATTGATTTTTAGTTTAAAATCAATAAAATATATACATGTACAAACATAATTTTAATAGTAGCTTTGTTTGGTTCGTAGTTTGATGCGGGAAAGAAATTTTGCACTTTGTAAACACTAAATATTAACATACTAATTTATAATATTAAAATAATTATTTTAAATTATTTTTAAATAAATAAAATCAACATAATTAAGCTCATTAACAAAAACCTATTTAAAATAATTAATTATGATTAATTAATGTGACAATTAATCAAATTAATTAAAGGTTAAGATCAAAATAAAAAAATAAAATTATTTAAGATAAATATTGTACTCATTTTACCTTAAAACAATTTTAGAAAAATCGAAGAACAAAAATAAATAATTTTGATAAATTGTTATATTCATTTCATCTAAAGAGAATTATTTATTGAATATTAACGTACGATAGTAATAATTTTCACTAAAAAAGTAGGCCTAGTCACCGCCTACTTCTACAGTTGGTTGAAGAATAGTCAAAACACCATTAATTGTTTTTGGCTAATTCAAGCCTCTATAAGCCTCAACCCACCTTGGATTAATATAAATACTTTTGCCTAAGTCATTCCGAATTCAGAAAAGAATTCATTGAATTCAATCTCCACTTTTAAATCGGAAGATTTCAAAAATCCCCCATTGAAGCTTAAAGCTTTTGGATGTTTTGAAAATCTGTTTGAGACCTTAAAACTTGATTCCCGACATCCAAATAATTTTCCTAAGGTTTAAGGAGTGTTCTCTAATCCTTGGTATGATTCTAATCACCCTATAATTCATATTTATAATTTGAAATTTTTATATTTCAAATTACAAAAGCTTGTATACTTGTTGTTCATGGTGTTTTATAGATGAAAATTAATTCTATGATCATTTAGAAACTATCTGAATATGATAGAATCGATTAATCAATTTAATAAACAAAACCCAATTTTGATTTTAAAAAAAATAAGAGTTTAAAGAGTGAGTGATTTCGTAGAGTTTTGGTTACATATTAGGGAAGAGTCACATTTAGAGAAACTTTTTCGCATTAAGAGAGGAATACGGGGACGTTGATGGTTTTTTGAAAATTTACTGGAAATTGCAACGAGCGGGAAACCTATTATATTATTTATTATTATTTTCTCTCTCGAATCCGACATGGTATATCACGTTGGGATTCGCTACCTTTCACTGCGGTGTCATTATTTAATTATTTTTAAATTTTTTATTTTATTATATTTTAATAAAACCGAATGATTTAGTTATATATAAAAAATGATAAACTTAGTGAAAATTAAACGTGGCATGCAATGTGAGTAGGAAAGATAAAATTTTAAAAATTTCTTGAAATGTGAGTAGAAAAAAAAATGTCCGGCAACAACGTGACAAACATAAATTATACATTGCCTTCACTGAATTTTTCATTAAGTTTATAATTCCTCAATATATATATATATAATATATATAAGCTAATTTAGACGTATATATTTGTACAACTAGTTAAGTTAGACGTATCAATTAATTTTTTATTTATTTAAACATACATATTATTAAAAATTGGCTCATCTTGTTTTTTAAAAATTTAATATTTATTAATTAAATATTTATTTTTTTCCCTCCTTCTTTTTTATTAGTTAATTAATCCATTTATCTTTTTTAAGATATTTTTTTTTTTCCTATTCTTTTGTTATTAATTAATTAACCTATTTATCTCTTTTTACTAATTTTTTTATTATTTTTATTTTGTTTCTTTCTAATATTAACATAAATTTTAAAATTAGTTGGTCTCTTTTAACAATATACTATAATATTGTCATATCTTGTTCAACTATTTTTATTAAATAATTACTTGTATAATTTTTTTCAAGGAATTTTATTTGCGACTATTTTTCCACAAGTTAAACACAGATTATACACAAATTATGTACTCGTCATATTTATGCAAATTGGAGTAAAAATCACATGACAGGACAAATGAATGTATTGTTCTATAAACTAGCTAATTAAAAATTATAGAAATATTGAACTGAATTTAAAATAATCTATAAGAAGCAAAATAGTAAAAAAAATAATAATAAAATAATAAAATAACAAAAGAAGAAATAGTAAAAAAAGATAAATTACTTAATTAATTAATAAAAAAATAGACAAAAAGGAGATAAATTAATTAATTAAATATTAAAAAAACGAGAGTGAAAAGATAAATATTAAATTAATAAATATTAATTTTTAAAAAAATTAACCATGATTAATAAATAGAGGTTAAATAAGTCAATTTTTAATAGTAAGTACATTTAAATAAATTTTTATTAGTTATACGTCTTAAGCTAGTTGTACAAATATATACGTCTAAATGAAAAAAAAACAATAAGTTTAAATTGATTTCACAGTTTACAAAAATAAAATAAAAAGTCAAAAAATTTTATAGTTATTATTTGACTTATTAGATATGTAATTTACCATTTTTTATTTTTGGAGTTTGAATTTTTTTTTCTTCTACATACTCTTCTAATTTGTTGATATTTTTAAATTTGACTAACTAAGCAATAAATATATATATATATATATATATATATATATATATATATATATTTAAAAGATAAAAAAATATTGAGTGAGATAATTTGATGAATGATTTAGAGCAATGAAATAATCTGATTTGTAAAAAAAAAAAAAAAAAAAAATTTTTTATCTATTTGCTCTATTTCTCACTGTTTTAATTTTTCAACCCATTTCATTTTATTTTTTCTCTCAAAATTTTCCTCCCAGGACTCCTCTTAGTTCTCTAAGAAGATTTATATATATTAACAATAAATAATCTTGAGAGGAGAAGTGTATTGTGTGTGAGATAAAGAAGGTTGGAAGTTTATGATATATATATTCTACATGTACAGTTAAAATCTTAATTAAAAAAAGATGATTGAATGATTTTTATGGATAATTAATGTATATGAACAGTTTAATAAGTATAACTTGAATCAAACTAACCCTTAGTAAAAATAATTGAGTAAAACTACAGAGAATATTAATCATGCACGGTAAAGACATTTTTTTTTTTCTTTTTTTTTTGTTGGCTAGCATAGTACATGGTTTTCAATTATGCAGTACTCCCGGTTTTCTATTTCTTTTATTTAAATTATTTTTTTCAGATTCATTAGTTTGCAATATCAATGTATTAATATATGGCAATGTTTTATACCATAATATATAAAAGAATAGATCATTATGTTCACTAGGTCATAAATAAGCTCAGTCCAAGTTTATCTAAACTCGAACCTGACTCGATTAAGTATTTATTAGTTGTAACTCGAGTTTGAACGAGATTATAAGTTCGAGCTACTTACAAGTTAGGCTCAACTCAAAAACTTGAACAAAAGTCAAATTTTCAAGTTCGAATTCGAATTAAAATTTGAAAATATCAAACTTTCATACATATTCAACATTCAAAATATGATATTTTAAAATGAATATAGAGAGCATAATAGTTATTCAAAATTTCAAAACATTATATAAAAGAGTTTTTCCTTTTTTGTCGTTGAATTTTTTAAAACAAAAATTATTAGAGAACAAAAGCAATAACAATCCAAGATAATACTACATTTTTGAATAACTGAGAGATGATATCAAGAAATGAAGCAATATCTTGTAAACGAGTGAGAAAAATAGGCCCTTCTTCGGTTTGAGTTTTTTTTAATAACCCAAATAAATCAAACATCATTTCATTTCACGTTTCAACTATCACATCACTCAATTAATTTATCAAGATAATAAAATACCTTATATGTTAAATTATTATTTTTTATTTTATTTATATATCACTATCCTTTAAATATTTTTAACAAAAAAATTATTATCTCTTACGTTTAATAGAGATTAATTTAAAATAGTTAGGTTGCTACGTTTAATCTTTAAATCATTTTTTTGTTCTATTTAAAATCAACTTTAAAATTTGAATACATCATGAATTGGTTAATCAAAACTTAAGAATATTTCCAAATTTATATTTATGAGACTAGAGAAGATCTTAGACAAATTAGAATAAAAGAACATAATTTAATTAAATATAATTAAATTTCTCAAGTGAATTTTATTTTAAAATATTTTATCAAAGACTTGAAGAAGAAGAAGAAAAGAGGAGATGAGGAAGATGCTTCATTTAAATCTATTAAAAACTTTAAAATGATAAATTTTGTTTTTGTTTGAAGAAATCTGTTAGCGAAAAGATTCAAGACTGAAAAGTTTATTAGCCATGATTCATTCTTTATGTACGTATAAACTTGATTATTTTTAAAATTTTATAGGTTTTGTTTTAATTGATTACAAATGTGAAATGTGATGATTCCTAAAATTATACAAAAGAAATATTTTTTTTATATAATATATATTATAATAAATTTAATTATTTTTATAAAATATAAAAAACAATTAAATATATTTATTATATTATATGCTAACTGTGTTTATTAATATTTAAGATAAATAGAGACAACTTGACACAAATATCTTTCTTGATCAACAACTACGGATTAAACTAAATAAAAATAAATCACAAAAATAAAAAAATAACTCTCTAATTAAACCGTGCTATTTGAACAAACCAATATCCATATTATATAAATTAACAATAAATATTTTAAATTTAACTTTGAAAAAATAAATCAAATATCAGCCCCAAATATTCTTTTTATATTACAACTGATTTTTATTACTTTTAGAAAAAGTGAAACCAATTCAATTTTTTTTACTCTACCTCTAATATTCATGAGTCAAGTTTAATAAAAAAAAAGTGTTTTTATATTTTTAAAAATCATAAAAATTTTCCTAATTTTAATTTGTTTGATAAGGAAGACTTTGAGTGTTCAGAGATCTTTTGATGTGTTTTTTATTATTTTTATTATTGTTGATGTACTAAAATCTAATGATCTGCGTTATATAAATTTTTAATTATTATATTAAGTAATTAAATTTTATTTTATTTTTATAAATTTTAAATAAAAAAATTAATTTAACAAACTAAAAATAATAATTTTATTTTATCAAATAATGTTTTTAATAAAAGCTCATAAAAAAAGCTGAATAACCTCTCCTAACTAGTTTTCACTTTTGTTGTTGATAGGTCTAGTTTATAACTTATCTTTCAGATTTATTAAATATATATATATATATATATATATATATATATATATATATATATATATATATAATTTGTAAATGAAGTAAGGATTAGTTTGATTCAGTTTATTATTTTTATCTTATTCATTAAAAACTAATATAAGTTTGATAGTATTCATTTTAGTTTGATATATATTTATTGTTTAAAGATGTTCAAGTTATTCATTCTTTATTTTATGTTATTCTTATTGTAACAATTTATTATGTAGCAACAATTTATTTAAATTTATAAATTCGATCAAACTGACCCTAATTAAATAATAATATTCACATAAAGACAAAAGAAGGTGAATAATAATCAAACTGCAAAAGGTAAAGATTCGCTCATATTGCTTTTTCCTTTGTAATAAATGAGAGAAAAAGTTATGAGGAGAGAAAAGAGGGTTTTCTTTTCAATTTTTTGAATGCAAATTATTTTCTTTTGCATTCCATTTTCTAAATTTGCATTTATTTATTTATAAATAATTTTACACTTATTTAAAATTATCATTAATAATTATTTTCTAAATAAATTATTTAAATAATTTTTATATAAACAATACCATGTTTAAGAATGCATTTATTTTTATTTAAAATGATATTTATAATAAACTTTAGTTGAAACAAATATATAAAAATTAGGTATTATCATTTAAATAATTTATTAAAAAATTTAATTATTTGATAAAAGAAAACTAGTAGATTTAAATAATTAGGTTTATAGAATTTTTGTTTATCTAAATATATTTAAAAATATATATAATAAATTTTATTGTATTGTTTAATAATTTTATTAATGTAATTATAAGTAACATGTAAATAGATGAGAGGTTATTTAAAGATTATTAATATAACACTAATTCAATAATAATAATAATAGACTACTTATATATTATGTTTGAGATTAAATGTTAGAATATATATATTTTTTCTTAAATGATCATAAACATGATTAGAACCGCCATCACCTAAGGAACTGAACAATGAGTACCACTCAAAAAAAGGAAAAAAAAAATAGAAAAGGTATTTCTGACGATAGCTTACCGACACTTATTTGATGTCAGAATTTTTCGACGATTTTATCAACAAAATTTTTGACGGAATTAAAAAAGTCAAAAATAATTAATAAAAAACGAAAAAACGTAAAAAAAAATTAAGCAAATTTAGCATATTTCATTTTCATAGCTAATATAGAAAGTCACAAAATACACACAAATTTTCTTACTGGCCCTTTCGATATACTTTTTTGATGGATTTTGATTCTATCATAATTCTTGATTTGTGTCAAAATTTTTGACAAAATATCTACGAAATTGGCGACGTTTATTTTCGTCGCCGAAAGTTACATCACAAACACTATTTATATTTATAATATCTTTCTATTATTATCACCAAACCCTCTACATCAATTATTTGTCATAGGAAAGTGTTTGATAGAGAGAGAAAAATGGAAAGGCACAGAAACAGAAGCCACAACCCGAGGCGAAGCAGAAGCCATAGTCCGAGGCGAAGCAAGCGATACAATGACCCTCGTGAATCCAGGTCGAGAAGGGACCGTTGTTCCCCTGCCCTTTCTGGCCTTCTAGTTCGAAATATTTCCCTCGATGCTATGTTTCTTATATATTCTTTACTGATTATTTGTCGCATGATTTTACCTTGCATCTTCATTTACATACTCGTATTATCTCATGATATTCTTGAACTGCTTCATTGAATGAAAATTTTGTTCTCAATTTCACTAATGTATTATCAAAAACATTAACCGAGAAAGAAACTGCTGGTAATCTATACTAGGAAACGTGTATTTCCATCAAGAATGAGCTCATGTTGTTCTGTTCATTTGCTCAATTCACATCACTATTTTTTTTTTGCGTGTATGCCTATCTCTGTTAGCTCTTTTCCATGGTTAGTTATTTTTAGTGAATATACTGAAAATTGTAATTGTGATGGTTATGGTCCTCATAACCCCATTTCTTGATTCTATCCATATTACCTTGTTGTCAATATTTTCAGCATTTTCATTATATGTGATAAATGATATGCTGCATAGGGATATATGTTGGTGTTGTATTATTGGTTACAGGGTTTGTTGTGGAGTGTTCATTTGTTGTTACTATTAACTCTGTTCAACTATTCTCTCATCTTCAAGAGGTTCAGTGCAACCAACCAATTCAGTACAAAATCTATGGTTAACTGGAATAATTTCTCTTGCTGATTCAATCTCATATCCTGGTCTTTCCTCCTTGGGAAACTTCATCTTTGAGCGTGTCTTGGTTTTTTCCATTGATTAAAGCTTGATAAATGTCACTTAATCTACTAGCTTTAGTAAGAGTCTGATCTCTTAAGAGAGGATGCATTTACTTTTCCTTGAGTAAGAATTAGTTGAACATTTAGCTCTCTTAGTAGGTGTGTCTGAAAACTCCTTTAGCTCAACCTGCATCATTTGTTGTTTTTGTCCAAATAGAACAATAACATTTTATTGACCCGTTTCTTCTACTTTTCATTTTGTTGAGTGATTGTAATATCCTATCTCATATTTAAAGATTCATGTTTTGCAGGCAAGAAGATCTTAGGATCCCATTTGAACGATTTGGTCCAATTAAGGATATTTACCTACCATAGGATTATTATATTGGGTATGTCAATTTCCTATCGTATAACCTGTTGTTGATAAATTAAGTTCTCAAATGTTACTTTTGCTTCTGGTTTCAACTAAACTTAAACCCTTTACATTTTCTTCCATCCCAATTCCATTCTTCACTTGTTGGAATTACAATTCTAGTATTTTTTCAAACATGTGATTTGAATGATATCCAATTCTGAGATAAAATAAAGTTGGAATTTTAGTTCCTAGTAACTAATCAAAACTAGTTTCATTGCTCACTTTAGGGGTTTTGTACAGTTCAATTTTGTATTTTCTTCCTCACTGTAACTAACAAATAATTGTACCACATGGCTTTTTGTGAAGTTCAAATATGGTGATGATGCAGTTGCATTCAAGGAACATCTGAATTGTACAATCATGGGTGGACAAGAGATATGGATCGTTTTTGCTGAAAAGTGTTGGGTTTTATTTGGGCTCCCAACTATGAAAAAGGCCCAATAGGGTTCAAGTTCACTTTTAATTCATTAAGAGTATTATAATATTTAAAGGGTTATGTCATAACCTAACTGCTCTAGTATAAAAAGAGCGGCAGCCGTCATTAGGAAGAAAAAGTCAAAAAATTAAAAGAGAGGAAGAAAGAGAAATTATTGTAGCAGACTTTCGCCTACAGTCACGCAGGTTCATCAAACTCACGTCGGAGATTCAAACGGAGTTTTTTTCTGGGGCTTAAAGGTTCTTCCTAATTTAAGTTTTTATTTGACTTGTTTGGGACCAAAAAAGTTATATCTTTTTGGGTACGCCCTTTTTATCTTTCTGTGGTATTAAAGGTTGTTATACATTGATTGTATTCCCAACTCTGATTTTAGTGAAACTTGAACTGGACGCAAAGTCCCGTGGTTTTTACTCCTTGTTTTGAGGAGGTTTTCCACGTAAAAATTCCGTGTGTGCATTGTGTTATTTATTTCCGCTTTTACTTGTGCTTTATTTGCTCCTAAATTTTTCAATCAAGTAGGGAATAAAATATACGTTTTTCCCAACAAGTGGTATCAGAGCTTGGTTAGCTGTTTAGGACTTGATTGAATTATGGAGATAAACACAAGTAGGATGATTTTGCTCAATGGTTCAAATTTTCAAATTTAGAAAAGAAATATGAAGGATTTGTTATTTGTTAAGGCTTTACATTTACTCGTTTTTGGTAGTGAGAAACCTGCATCCAAATCTAACGAGGAATTGAATTTTGAGCATGAATAGGTATGTGGTTTTATTCGTCAGTTTGTTGAAGAGAATGTTTACAACCACATCCAACATGAGACAAATGCACAATCTTTATGGAATAAACTTGAAAATTTATATGCTTCAAATACTGGAAGTAATAAATTATTCTTTCTTCAGAAATTAATTCATTTGAGATATAATGATAGTGCTTCTATGGCTGATCATTTAAATGAGTTTCAAGGTGTTCTTGATCAGATGTCAGGCATGGGAATTAAGTTTGAATATGATGTTCAAGGACTTTGGTTATTGACTATTCTACCCGATTCGTGGGAAACGTTTAAGGTTTCTCTCTGTAATTCTGTTGCTAATGGTGCAGTAACTCTACATATGACCAAAGGTGGCATCATGAATGAGGAATTAAGAAGAAAATCTCAAGGGTCTTCGATAAATTCAAATGTGTTGGTTACTGAAAATAGGGGGAGGCAGATGAACGGGGGTGGAAAAGACAATGCGAGACATAAGAGTCGAAGTAAGTCCAAATCCAAGTACAAGTCAACTGAATGTTATCATTGCGGTAAAAGGGGGCACATTAAGAAAGACTGCTTTAAGTTGAAACGCGAAATGAGCGTATCTAATCAAAATAGAGATGCTGATGAAGATCGCGTGTCAATAGCGACTTCAAATTATCTTGTAACTGTCTACGATGAGAATACAATTAACCTTGTATGTAATGAGTCGAGTTGGGTACTTGACACCAGAGCTTCCTTGCATGTTACGCCAAGCAAAGACTATTTTACGTCTTATACTTCAGGTGATTTTGGAGTATTGAAGATGGGTAATGACGGCTTAAGTAAGGTTATTGGTATTGGTGACGTTTGCTTGGATTCTGGTAATGGGTCAAAATTATTACTTAAGGATGTTCGACATGCTCCAGATATTAGGCTGAATTTGATATCAACTGGAAAACTTGATGATGGTTTCACGAGTAGTTTTGGTTATGGAAAATGGAAACTTTCTAAAGGTAACTTGATTATAGTTCGAGGAGAGAAATATTTTAATTAATATTTGATGCAAACTTCAATATGCAAGGATAGTGTGAATGTTGTACGGAGTAAAGATGCTTCTAAATCATGGCACAGAAGACTTGGTCACATCAGTGAAAAGGGATTGAATCTGTTGGTTAAGAAAAATGCTATTTCTGGTTTGAGTGAGACCGATTTGGAGAAATGTTCTTATTGTGTTGCTGGAAAACAAACTAGAGTATCGTTCAAGCATAATCTTCCTTCAAGAAAGTCAAAAGTCTTAGAGCTGGTGCATTCAGATGTTTGTGGTCATTTAAAGGTACGAACTATTAGTGGTGCTCTTTATTTTATAACGTTTATTGATGATCATTCCAGGAAGCTTTGGGTATATGTTTTAAAGTCTAAAGACGAGGTTTTAGACAAGTTCAAAGAGTTCCATTCTCTTGTTGAAAGAGAGACCGGGAAGAAGATCAAGTGCATTCGTAGTGATAATGGTGGTGAATATTGTGGTCCATTTGATGCATATTGCAGACAACAAGGGATCAGACATCAAAAAACACCTCCAAAGACTCCTCAGTTGAATGGTCTTACAGAAAGGATGAATAGAACAATTGTTGAGAGGATCAGATGTTTGCTTTCAGAATCAAAGTTATCTCAAACGTTTTGGGGTGAAACATTATTCACTGTAGTACATGTTATTAATTTGAGTCCTACAATTGCTTTGGACGGTGAAGTTCCAAATAAGGTATGGACTCGTAAAAACATTTCGTATGATCATTTACGAGTATTTGGATGCAGGTGCTCTGTTCATATTCCAAAGGATGAAAGATCCAAGTTGGATGTAAAAAGTCGAGAATGCATTTTCTTGGGTTATGGCCAAGATGAATTTGGTTACAAATTATACGATCCAGTTGTAAAGAAGCTTGTCAGAAGTCGTGATGTCATCTTTTATGAAGATGAGACTATTGAAAACATTGATAAAGCTAAAAATAATGAGTTGAAGGAAAAAGGTGATTGGATAGATTCAGATCCAGTTCAATTATCTGAATCACCTAATTCAACAGAAAATAAGTTGCAACAGGATGATCCTTAAGATGAACATGACGTTCAAGTGGAGAATATTAGTAACGAGCAAGAGGAATTATCTACAATTCCATCTAGAATATCATTAAGAGATAGACAACCTTCTACGAAATATTCTATTAATGAATATGTTTTAGTGACCGATGAGGGAGAGCCAGAATCATATGAAGAAGCTATGGATAGTGAATCCAAGCATAAATGGGTTGATGCTATGAAAGATGAGATGCAATCTCTACATGATAATCATACTTTTGAGTTGGTAGAATTACCAAAAGGAAAGAAAGTTTTGAAGAACAGGTGGGTATACAGACTGAAGCAAGATGATCATACTTCAGCTCCACGATACAAAGCTCGTTTGGTTGTCAAAGGGTTTAGTCAAAGAAAGAGAATTGACTTTGACGAAATTTTCTCTCATGTTGTTAAGATGACTTCAATCAGAACTATATTGAGTTTGGCAGCTAGTCTTGATTTGGAAGTAGAACAGATGGACGTGAAGACGACCTTTCTTCACGGTGATTTAGAGGAAGAGATTTATATGGATCAACCTGATGATTTTGAGGTCAAGGGTAAAGAGAATTGTGTTTGCAAGTTGAATAAGAGTTTGTATGGATTGAAGCAAGCTCCACGACAATGGTACAAGAAGTTTGAGTTATTTATGAAGCAACACAGATATAAAAAGACTACTTTCGATCATTGTGTGTTTGTGCAAAAATTCTCTCCTCATGATTTTGTTATTCTGTTACTTTATGTTGATGACATGCTTATTGTTGGTAAAAGTGTTGCGAGAATTGATAGGTTGAAACAAGATCTAGGAAAATCTTTTGCAATGAAGGATCTTGGACAAGCAAAGCAGATTCTTGGAATTAGAATCAGTCGTGACAGAAAGATGAAAAAGTTATGGTTGTCTCAAGAAAAATATATTGAGAAAGTGTTACAAAGATTCAATATGGAGAATGCTAAAAGTGTCGGCACACCTTTAGCGGATCATTTTAAATTGAGCTCCGAATATAGTCCTTCAAATGATGATGAGAAGGAATATATGAAGAATGTTCCCTATAGTTCAACTGTTGGTAATCTTATGTATGCTATGGTTAGCACGAGACCAGATTTAGCTTATGCTGTTGGTACTGTCAGCAGGTTTCTTTCAAAATCGGGAAAAGAACATTGGGAAGCGGTGAAATGGATATTGAGATATCTTAGAGGCACATCAAGTATGAAACTTTGCCTTGGAAATGAGAATCCGAATTTAGTTGGTTATACCGACTCCGATAAGACAGGTGATGCTGATTCAAGAAAATCCACTTCAGGCTATTTGATTAATTTTGGAGGGGAGCTATTTCTTGGCAATCGAGACTACAGAAGTGTGTTGCATTGTCAACCGCGGAGGCTGAGCTTATTGCAGCTACGGAAGCTTGTAAGGAGCTGATTTGGGTTAAGAAGTTATTATTTGAACTTGATATTGTCAAGAAAGGTATGTGCTTCTCTGTGATAGTCAAAGCGCTATTTATCTAGCGAAAAATTCAACATTTCATTCTAGATCTAAACATATTGATGTGAGGTATCATTGGATACGGGATGCGTTAGATGAAAAGTTGTTGATTTTAGAAAAGGTGCATACAGACGATAATGGCGCCGATATGATGACTAAGGCACTACCACTAAACAAGTTCAAGTTTTGTTGTTCAACCGCCGGGTTGACAACATCTTTCCCATAGTTGTGAAGGGGGAGTTTGTTGGGTTTTATTTGGGCTCCCAACTATAAAAAGGCCCAATAGGGTTCAAGTTCACTTTTAATTCATTAAGAGTATTATAATATTTAAAGGGTTATGTCATAACCTAATTGCTCTAGTATAAAAAGAGCGGCAGCCGTCATTAGGAAGAAAAAGTCAAAAAATTAAAAGAGAGGAAGAAAGAGAAATTATTGTAGCAGACTTTCGCCTACAGTCACGCAGGTTCATCAAACTCACGTCGGAGATTCAAACAGAGTTTTTTTTTCTGGGGATTAAAGGTTCTTCCTAATTTAAGTTTTTATTTGACTTGTTTGGGACAAAAAAAGTTGTATCTTTTTGGGTATGCCCTTTTTATCTTTCTGCGGTATTAAAGGTTGTTATACCTTGATTGTATTCTCAACTCTGATTTTAGTGAAGCTTGAACTGGACGTAAAGTCCTGTGGTTTTTACTCCTTGTTTTGAGGAGGTTTTCCACGTAAAAATTCCATGTGTGCATTGTGTTATTTATTTCCGCTTTTACTTGTGCTTTATTTGCTCTTAAGTTTTTCAATCAAGTAGGGAATAAAATATACGTTTTTCCCAACAAAAAGAACCGGAAGACTCCTCAAGAAATGCGTAGAGTCACGCGCCCAAGGTAAAACTCTGCTTGTCCTGATTATTATTCAGATTATCTATTGGGGAAGAAATGCTTATTCTCGAGCTACTTGAGACTCAATTATTTTATGTTGTTTTCTTATTCACAGTGGAAGGGAAATGGACAACCACGGGAGACGGAGTCTAGAGAGGTCCTCCAAGCGTCGTATCTGTTGTTAGTTCTTTCTCCTGGCTAATTTCTTAATGCATTTCATTTTGATCAGATTATTTCCTATTTTAACGCTCATTGGAGCAGTAAAAACTCGAAATTACGGCTGTTAGGTTCACTTATCCTCTTGTTCATGGTGTCTAGAGGTCAAATAGTGAAGAAGATATAGTCTTCATAAGTGTGAGTTGAATTCTTATCATTTCCACGAGTCTTCATTATTTGTCATTTATTGATCACGAATAAAATTTGTACCTTCATTAGATTTTTGAACTTGGGCAACTTATTAGGATGAAGAAAATTATTTCCAAGGAGCTGACATAAATTTTCTTGAAGAGATTAAAGCGGTAAACAATGAACATATTTATGTAGTCTTTTAGTATGTTTGTGTGCCTATGTTAAAGATGATCGTAACAAATTTATAGGTACAATCTCGTTCTTCAAGTTGTGACTTTTATAGAAGAATTGATGTACTAGTAAGCAAAAGCAGCTGATGAGCTACTCTCCAAAGGAGTGGATTTGGGTAAATTCTCATCTCTTTTAGGCACAATTAGGATTTGACTAACATAAATTTCAATATCATAAATTGCAAAAAAAAGTGATGAGAAGTGTCATTTATGAGTTCTCTACTTAGTTAAAATATAAGACATTCATTTTTTTTTTCAGAGTTATATAATTAGCTTGCATAATTTTGTTGTTCACAAGTTCTTCTAATGCATATTGATGGAAGTGAGGAGAGTTGGAGCAAATGAGTTGTAGATGATTACTAAAATGGGAGTAGAGCTCTAATGCCTATGAATGAGAAGTGATGAGAGTTGAGTATTAAAATGTGAGTAGAGGCTAACTTTCACTTTTGTGTATTGATAGAAACAATTGAGTCACACATTTTGTTTATAAGTGAATGATTTTTTTGTTAGTAAATTTGTACTTACTCCTTTTTAATTAGTTTTTTTTTAATTATTATTATTAAATATAGTTGATAACTAAGAAAATATGTAATGTAATACGATAAATAATTAGGAAAATAAAATTTTAAAGAAATATATTACTTTCCAACAAATATTTTTATTGAATTATCACGAATTTTTTGATGAATATTCATGTGAAATTAGCACTAATTTTTCGACGGATATTCATACTAAAATTAACTCGAACTTTCCGAAGGATATTCTTATCGAATTATCACGATATTTTCGACGGAGTTTCCTACGGAAAGTTTCCAGTGAAATAAAAATCGTCACAAAAATTTCTGACGAATTATGTATTCGTCCGAAGATTTACCGATCGATATACCTCCGTTTTTATATTTATTATAAAAATAGAAAATATGTCACTAATTATAAATTCGTCAGAAATTATGTAAAAAATATACGTCACAAATAGTGTACCTCTTAGAATGTAGTGTTAAAACATGTTTTTTTCAATTATAGGTAAATATATGAATATAAGTTATAGGTAGTGATCACATTGGGGACAGTTGGAGCGCAGAATGTATTTACTATCTCTGTTCTGTTTTTATTTAGAGGATTTTTTTATTAACATTCTCGTCCTGTTCGATTTTGGGAAATCTCCGCGGGCACCGTTTATACCATATTTAAATATATATATATAATAAATTTATATAAATTGATTTTTTAATATAATATATTAAAAATTTATATTATTATAAAAAATAAACTTAAAACTCTTTTAAAATATATTGAATAAATAAATATATTAGTGATTTTATATATTTAATTGAGTTTATATTATTTAGGACAAAATTGGGGTGAGATCGGGACGCGGGACACAAATATCATTCTCGTCTCATCCCCGATCAACTACCGATCAAATCAGAGAAAAACCGCTCTCAAACTGGATAATTCGGTTCAATTAATGTGAGTCGGTTTCAAATTCCTAACCTTAATTCTAGGATGTTAGTAGTTTAAATATTTCATGGAAAATCTTCTTATTGATGCAATGTTGATATTTATCGACAAAGTTTTAATGTACCTAATTGAATTAGAATTATAAAGGCAGAATATAGCAGACTAATCTACGGCTGGAGGTAGAACGGCAACAGCGTGGAACAACTAAAGGAAGAGAACGGCAACTGGGTAGGCGCAGGGAGGATTTTGACAGAGAGAAGAAAGAGAGAGCACAAGGGAGGGTAAGGGAGAGTTTTTGCCAAAATCCCAATTTAAAGGGTCAATATCGAAAGATATAAAAAAATCTTTTGGTATTAACTTTTAACTAACGACCGAAAGATTTACCCATTTCTTTCGACTTTGTCCTTAATTAACTAGAAATTTTCTAAGTGTTGGGGATGGACAATACCGAAAAAATTGAGTAATATTTTTGATAAGATCCATATATTTAGAAACCAAAACACCGCTTAGAAAAGGAAAAATAAATTAGTGAAGAAGACAATTACCGAGAGAATTGGAGATAATCTTTCGGTATATGGTGTCAAAATTGACATATTTACCCATATATTTCGACTTTGGCCTTAATTACCCATAAATTCTCAAAGTGTTTGAAAGAGTCAATAACGAAAGAATTGGGTAATACCCTTAAATACCGAAAGAGTTGATATAAATATTTCGGTATTTAATTCCTTCAAATTTAATAATTAATCAGATTTAAGCCTGATTATATTTTATCTTTAAAAAACTAAACACAATCTATATGCTTCGATAATTAAACAAGATCCATATATATACTTCAAAACTAAAACACCACTTAAGAAAGGGAAAAAATTAGTGAATAATGTCAAAACCGACAAATTTAGTCTAAATCTTTCGACATACCCCTCTAGAAAAACCCAACACTTAGAAACAATTCTTATTTTTTGGAAGGGGCCAAAACCGACAAATTTAGTTTAAATCTTTCATCTAGAAAAACTACAAAACTTAGAGTTTTTTTCCTGTTTTTTGGAAGAGGCCAAAACTGACAGATTTAGTCTAAATCTTTCAGCATATATTCCCTCCAGAAAAACTCCAACAAATAGAATTTTTTCCTATTTTTTGGAAGAGTCATAACTCGACAGATTTAGTATAAATCTTTCGGTATTTCTCCTTCAGAAAAGCCTATTTTTGGAAGGATCTAAAGCCGATAAATATACACTATATTTGTCGGTATTTCATGACAATACCGACATATGTGGTGCACATGTCGGTATATATTCTCATTGACGACATATTTCTGTATTTCAGTATTTAAACCGAAAGATTTATATATTTGTTGTCGGTATTTAAACATAAATTTAGAGTTTAACAACAAATATTATAACCGAAGTTCAAATTTATTTCAAAATTAATTTATAACTTTTCCTTTTGACATAAAGATGAAAATGTTTAAGCTCCATCAAATTGGATAGATAATTATTTAGTAGAATTTTGTTTGAAATAGTTATTTTTGAAATCATTTTGTGTTCTTATTTAAATCAACTTTAAAACTTAAATACATCATGAATTGATTAATAAAAACTCAATAACATTTCCAAATTTATATCTATAAGACTAGAAAAGATCTTAGACAAATTAGAATAGAGAATTCAATTAAATCAAATTTATTTTCTCAATAGAATTTTATTCTAATGTCAAAGACTTAAGAAGAAGGAGAGGAGAAGAGTTAAAAAATTTAAAGTTATAATTTTTTGTTTGTTTGAAGAAATCTGATAGTGAACTAGAATATTCAAGGCTAAAAAGTTAGTCATTTTTCTTATTAGTAAGGACTTATTCTTTTTTTTATTTTTATAAAACTTTGCATCCTTTAAAATAATTTAAATTCAATAGATAATTTATAAAATTTTACTAGTTTTGTTTTAATTTATTACAAATATAAGATATAAGATGTGCTAATTCCTAAAATTATATAAAGTGATTTTTTTATATAATAAATATTGTAATATATTAAAAATTCATATTATTCAAAAAAAATTATAAAATATGAAGAAAAAAATTATATATTATTTGTGTTTACTAGTATTTAGGAAAAATGACAAATTTCATGCCAACAAAGAAAAATCAAATTCTTATTTATTAACAAATAAAAAAATAAAATTTAATAATAAAAATAAAAATAATTCAAATTAAAATTAAAATTAAAATTAAAATTAAAATATATAATGGTTAATTTAATATATTAAGTATATAGATTGCAATGTCTGATTAAAAAGTAAAACTGAAATATAGATACAAACAAAAATATAAATACAAATATAAAAAATGTATTATCTAAACATTAATTCTTTCAAAATCAAACATCATAATAAATTACAATTAAGAAATTGTTCTTAACCATCACTGATGGGTAAATCAATCTCTATTAACAAGAAAATTTTGTATAAACAAAGGAAGAGAGAGAAAAGCTCTAGAGATACGATCGACACAGTTAGCACATCATAATTGACGACACGATTAGCACGGTTGGTACGATCAACACCAACGGCACGAACGACACGATTCGCGAAGTAAGTGTCGATAACCCTAAATCTCTCAGAATTTTGTTGGTAACTTTTTCTGGATGCTTATTTCCTAATTGCGAGCGTCGGTGTGTTCTCTAATCTTTGGTGTTCTCGGAGGTTGCCTTTTGAAACGGTTTTGTCACTAAATCTTTAGGGTTTCTGAATTTCCCTATTTCTACATTTATTCTGCTTTATTATGTGTCATCTTCTTCAACAATAGGGAAAAAGAAGAGTAATAAAGCTAAGGAAGTCAAAGAGTTTGTTATTGAAGATCTCAAGGAGATTGCTGAAGAAGTCATTCAAGAAAAACATGACAAAAGCAAAGGAAAATCAAATGTTGTAGAAAATTCTGAAGAAAATAATTAAAGAAAGCAGGGGAAGAAGACTTTTGAAGAAATTAATGTAGGAAAGCAAGGAAAGAATGAAGGAGTCTGAAAGGTTGGTTACAATGAAAGAGCCAATCTATTTGGCCTCAAAAACCAAATCACCAAGCTTCTGATGCATTCTAAAAAAGGAGAGATTGTTCTTAATAAGGAGAAAGTCCAACATATAACAATTCAACTCAATATTCATTATCTACAGGACTGGAATTTGCTGGAAGAAGGAAGAATATGAAGAGATAGTAAATTGGTCAGTGACTATAATGAGGGAGTTGATTAAGGCTCCTAAATCGAAGACCTATATAATCAGGAGTAACACTACCTGGAAAGTAAATGAGGTATGGAATAAAAATGCAGGAAAGAAAGCTGAAGACCATGCCTATAAAGGAAATATCTTCTTGGGGGGTGTTAAAACAAAAGTGGAGGTACTTAATTCTCCTTTTGAATTTAAATTTCCCTATGAAGTAGAAGAAAGTGCATAAAGGAATGGGAAAATGTGGTGGTACGAATTTATATTGGAAAAAACAGAGTATCATTCTCAATCACTAAATAAGCTTTAATGAAGTGAAGGTAGCAAAAGTAAGTCTAAAAAACCGACGTGGCATGCCACGTGGGTAAGAGAGAGAATTTTTTATAAAAAATACTATTCGATAAAAATTCAATCCAAAACCCACCATTTATTTCTCTCTCTCAAACTTTTGGGTCTTGAAATATCTAGAAATGACACATTTTGGGTCCCGAAATCAACACCAAAACATGCGTAGTAGATCTTTCTTATTTGCAAAAATGAAACCCACAATGACTTCATCTCGTGTATCTATGTTGATCTTTTCAAAAGAAGATTTTTTTATCAGCCGTTTTGCAATATGTTTTTCTTCATGTACAATCTTTACAACACTAACCACCATTTGTAAAATATTTTCTGTTTATATAGCCACCAATTCGAGTGTTTTTAAAACACTAATCACCATTTGTAAAGGATTTTCCTCTTGTACCACCACTTCGGGTGTTTTTTTCAACTACAATCTCTTTTTCTTGTACCACCACTTCTAGTGTTTTTTCAACTACAAGCTCATTTTGTTGTACCACAACTTTGGGTATTTTTCCAACTACAATCTCCTCTTCTTGTACCACCACTTCGGGAGTTTCACTTTCTATAGTGGGTATTTTTCCAACTTTGGGTGTTTTTTCTTTGAAGTATTTTTGAACTGAATCCCTAAGACGTTTATCATTGTCCATAGCATTATATAATACGTAGATCGAGTTGTCATACAATGGCGACGTGTCCCAATCAACACTTACATCTGCCAACACTTTTGTGGCCTTGGTAACAATCTATGTAGATGTATCAATCTGCATCAATGCATCATTAAAAATATGCATCCTTGTTTTCTTCTGAGGCGTTGCCTTCTGAATCATCTCCTCATTCTCTTCGTCCTATAATTCATATGTCATACGTGGAAGAGGTGGAAGTGGAAGGCGTCCAACATCGTTTCCACATATGTTGGTTTCGAGTGCATTCCGCCTGTTTTTGGCGACTTGAACTTGAAACCCGATTCACCGCCGTAGTGCCCTTTACGCCCATTCATTCCGAAGCCTCGAGTACGAGCGCGAGTAAGATATTAAACGTCCCTCGTATGGATCTACTGCATGAACCTATTCCATCGCCTCGGCTGGATCGACATGAATGTTGAAGGGAAGGCGGAAGCAAAGGCATTAGGATAGGAATGACAAGGATAAGAACTAGAATCTTACATGTGCCAACTCTGTTTCCATCCTAACCTTCAACTTACTATCATTCCAACATGACAGTATAGGAAATCGACGTTCATCATGAGGTATTTGGAGTTTAGGGTTGCTGACCCTATATAAGTAGCACAGCTGAAAATATACATATATTGATTGAATAAATATGTTAAAAATATTTACATTTGAAACCACCAAAATAAACTAGTGATGACAAAGATTATTTACGATGAGAAATGTCTGTGGTCCTTGAAATGTCGATTTTCGTTCAGCTTCCATTTTTCGCATGATTCAACTAATCGTCAAGTACGAATTTACACCAATAAAACTTTTGGATATTACAAAAATCTAAAATAGATTTCAGAATTCTAAACATTCAAGTACAAAAATAGATTTTAGGATTATTAACAATGCATATACCTATGTGTCAGTTTTGTGATATGCCTGAATAGTTGACCCTGGTGCGA
Organism: Impatiens glandulifera; assembly: GCF_907164915.1. NCBI lineage: Eukaryota > Viridiplantae > Streptophyta > Magnoliopsida > Ericales > Balsaminaceae > Impatiens > Impatiens glandulifera. The sequence continues at coordinate 152,772,798 of NC_061862.1, forward strand.
TGTCTAGAGAAAGCAACTGACAACACATAATAAGAAGTCTATCTTAAAATTATTGTTAGTTGCTTTGTTCTTCAAGATTTTCTTTGGCATATCGGTCACTATAGGACCGCCACCTGCTGGTTTACCCCCATCGAGTAGTAAAGGCCGTCAACTTCGTATCGGTCTCGTTCCCATCGTATTCTGCAATCTCCAACTCCCATTTGGGGATGCCCAATACAATTTTAACATCCTGTTCTTCGATTTTTATTTTCTCGCCACTCTTAGGATGAATGCACATTTAATACAGTCAAACTTTCTGACGAGATAACGAGAGATTTCGTCGTGGCATTTTGAAAGGGATAGTGACAAAAGAGATCCAAAGCCTATGGCCTTCACAACCTCTTTTTGTTGATCAGATAGTAGTTGAAGAAGATTGAAAAGGCCATAAAACGAGGTCCTCGTTAAAAATATGTTGTGGACTTCTTTGATTTTTTGGAGAGGGTTCGGGTGAATTCTCTTCTTGGGTCACCTTCCTTTTACTTTTATTTGCTTTACAAAAATAAAAGAAGCAAATGAACAAAAATAAATGAACCATGAACAAAAATGAGATAAACATACAACTAAACAGATAAACTTACTGATAAAGAGATAAACATTTATACATAACAGAAAAAAATTACGAGAAAAGTTGTCTTGAAATGGACATTTCAGGACAAAAGTGTTCAGAAATTTCAAAAAATGTTGCATTTTGGGTCCCGAAATGTCCTGAAATATCATTTTGGGATGCTTTTGTACTGAAATGTGAGCATTTCGAGTGCAGTTAAACCCAAAATGCAGCTAAACCCTAATCGCTAAACAAAATATTGATATCAAAATTGTTTCTATGTTAAACCCTAATCGCTAAAATATCAAAATCCTTTCTATGCTAAACCCCAATCCCTAAAATATCAAAATCGATAAACCCTAATCCCTAAAATATTCGTTTCGAAAAAGATGGATAACATGGTGTAGGGATTTTACCTTGGAGTTCGTGGAGTCTTGTCGAACGATGAACCTGGACCAGACTAAAAAGAAGAGAAGAAGTATGAAAGACTTACCATTTTCGTAACGAAAGGAAGATAAACGAATGAAAGAGAAAAGGCTTACCATTTTTTATCAGACGACAATAAAGATAAAAATAAGAAGAAGACCGCTGAAGTCGTTCAAAAAATCGCCAAAGAAGAATGAAAGGTAATGAATCGTCGGAGAAGGAAGAGAGATTGAGCGGGAAAAATATGAAACGTTTTATATATATATAATTTCACTTCACCGATTTAAACAAAGAAAAGAAAATAGTATATTTTTTTTTGTCAAAGTGACGTGATAATATATATCTGTCCAAAAATATAACTCCCTATTGATTTTGGATAAATATGAGAAATTTTGGCTCATAAACATAGAGCATATTTATAGTAGGTTGGTGGATAAATATAAGATTTTGCCCTAATTTCCGGACATACCAACACTCTTACCCACTTTCATGTATAAATATGGTATTTAACCCTTTAATAAACCGAAGTATTTTCTTATTAATTTTTTCATTAAAGGCTTCTCATTGTGACGTCATTTTTCTATAGAGGTTATTTAGATAAGTTTAAAGATGTAAAATATTATCTCTTTCAGGGACGATCCCAGGATTTTGAACTGAAGTGAGCTTGAAAAAAAATTTAAGATAATCTTAAAATAATAACGAGAAAATTTTGAAAAAAACAAGTATATAAAAGTAGGTTTTACCAATTTTTTAATAATTAGATAAAAAAAAATGAATTATATTAAAAAAAATTTAAGAAATTAAGGGTAATGTTATATTTCTATCGTAAATATATATATATATATATATATATATATATATATATATATTCTTTTTGGGTGGGCTTCGGCCCACCCGAGGCCTACATAGATCCGTCTTTTCTCTTCTGTAGAGAGTTGGAGACTTACCAAAAAAAAAAAAAAAAAAAAAAAAAAAAAAAAAAAAAGTTGTTAAAGTTGGCAATAGAGAACTTCATGGTTTTTTGTTAACAGAAAACTTAACCAAAGTTGTACACTAAGGTCAAGATAGTGTGAAAATAACAATTGTTGAGGTAGCATATCATTTTGTTATAAGTTATTGTTTTATTGAATTATGTAATATCTAGAATTAGTGTCTTAATTATCTATTTAATCAATTATGCAAAATTTCTTTTAGATTCTTAGGCTACCAAGGTTTGATAAGAGAATAACTGTGTTTTTTTTTTTTTTTTCAGAAAAGAAGTTTCACATAAATGTTATAATATAAGCTAAAAACAGGGTCAACACAGTTCATTTAAGTTCAAATTCGATTTCAAGATTGAGACACATTTTGGTAATTTCTAAAGATTGAGACACATTTAATTATAAAAGTGAAGCTGGAATTTTCTTGCCCATCTATATTTTATTTATGTTCAACATCATGCATGAAGTACTGCACATACACTTTTGATTCACTAATTAAGAAACAACACATTATTTTAATACACTGCTCGGATCACACAAAACCCTAGCTTGTTGATATGCGAAAAACAAACACTAGATCTGATCTTGATCCTCTTGCTGCAGCCTTTTCTTGTGCTGAGATTGATCAGAAGGTCCCTTGAAGAAAAACTCTTCGGATTGGCTCTCGAACACCTCCCTGATTTCTTTCTCCTGTACCCCACCGAAAGACAACTCCAACGCAGTCTTCTCCAGCTGCCTTATTATATTCCTCCGTCCAGCTAATGTATTTTTCTCGTTCTTTAACCCATTCACTTCCAGACTGAGAAGTTCCAGGTTCTGACTGCCATGACTGACCGTAATGACCGGATGTCCTGCAGGCACTACATAGATGACACCTTTTCGCAACTCCCCGCTCACTTTCACGTAGGCATGTTGTTTTTGTTGGTCATGAGATTGAGGGGACGCCAGTTCGAAGTAACCTTCTCCTCTGATCACGAAGACTATCTTTGTGGCCTTGGAGTTGAAGAGCGGAGCTGTCATGGATCCCTTGGTGATGTTCGCAAAGGAGACCCCAACGTTCAGTTCGCGCAAGTCCTTGTTGTCATCGGCAGCAACCTCGAACAACTGTCCGTATTGGTTTGATTTTGATTCAGAGGCATAACGCTTCTCGAATAGATTCAAAGGACCTTCACTGCCTCTTCTGAATGGCCGACGAATTCCAGCTGCCTCTTCCTCCTGTGATATGGCTTCAATCTGTTGTTCCGAAGCTTTAACGATTACTCCCTGGTTCTGTTTTTCGAACACCCTCTGGAATTTCTCCCTCTTAACGTTGAAAGCAGACTCGAGCAGTTCTGGGCTGAAAACGTTGAAAAATGATTCGTGATCTTTACCTGCAGGACCAAAGAATGACTCGAAATGGCCCGGGGTTGAGACGGGCTGTAAAAGCTTGATCACAACGAGCTTCTCTTTTCTATCTTTGTTAATCAAGTAGACTGTTGTACCGGAAGGGATTCGAATGATATCGCCTCTCCTTAGACCGAAAGTCTCTCTTTTGTCCTGCTGGCGAACCAGGTTGATAGTTGCTTTACCCTCGGCCACGAAGAAGAGGGCGTCGGCATCCAAATGGTATGGAACTATGAAAGTGCTGGGATTGGCTTCGAGGATGGAGACGCGATGGTTATTGAGGCCTGCGAGTAGCTTTGACCTTTCGGCAAAGTTTTGAAGAAGCCTAATTCTCCCATACTCTGACTCGAACTTTGTCTGAAAGTGTTGGTCTTCGAAGACGTAGGGCTTCCTCTCCTCCCTGTCTTGGCCATGAACTACTAGGTTAGTAGATAGCACTAGGAAGACGAAGAAGAAAAGAAATACGCTCCTAATTGTGATTGCCATTTTTACCAACAGATGGTGATGTGATGATATATTGATCGATCAAGAACATATCTATATATATAGAGAGAGACTATCTAGTAGCTATAGAGAGTGAAAGGATATGAATGAAATAAAAGTTACAGGTGGTTACTAGTGCATGCATGGAGGAAAACAGCTGTCGCCGCCGGAAGAACAAACCAACAATAAATTGAAGCTAGAAAACAAACAAAGAGATAATCCGTGAGCGTATGCATCTGGACAGATCCACGTCTATGTTAACCCGGAGAGGATATGTTCCTGCTTTGCATGCCAGATTACTTGCGTCTTTAATTTGTACGATGGATTGGAATGAAATGAGTGATTTATTTATTCCTTTATTCCTTTATTTTTAAAGTTTTTATTTACAAAAAAATATAAATATACTGTAAGCCCAAATTTTTGCCGTGAAATTGATGATTAATTATTATTTTTATATAAATTAAAAGTAATGATAGGTCAGAAAAATTGGTGAAAGAATGTGAGAGAACAACATGATGCATGTTATAGGGTGGAAAAAGAAAGGAAAAAAAAAAATATAACCAGAGCCCCCATTTTCTTTCTCATTTCACAATGACAGGGAGAAGAACTATGGATTCATATATTCATGCTTTTTCATGATCCAATCAATTGAGATATTCATGTTTTCATCTATGGATTCCAATAAACCCAATCCATCCCCTTCAAAATATGACTTTTCAATTTCAAAACCGTTAGCAAAACCAAATAAAACCCTAAACCCGACGATTCTTACGATTTCATGGATCTAAGGCTGATAGATTTAGAAGGTAAGAAAGAAAGAAATTACCCAAAGAGAGATTCTCAAATTTTCATATACTGTAAAAGTATGTTACATTATTGTTTATACAATAGCAATTATAGACAGTTAGATTACCTTATACTTAATATTATTTAAATATATAATATTCTTAATTATATTAATTTACACTCCCCTCAAGTTGGGAGATACAAATTGTGCATCCTTAACTTGGTACACAAATCTTTAAAAATAGTCCTTGGTAGCACTTTGGTTAGAACATCGACAATTTGGAACCATGATGGTATGTGGGAGAGTTCAATTAGCCCATTGTTGACTTTCTCAACGATGAAGTGTCTATCGATCTCAATATACTTTGTTCTATCGTGATGAACCGGATTTTTGGCGATAATAATGGCTGCAAAATTATTACAATAAAGCTTAATTGTAGTATCATTAATAACACTAATATCTTTTAGAATTCTAACGGCCCAAAGTCCTTCACATAACCCGAGTGTAAGAGCTCCCAACTCTGCTTCGACACTACTTCAAAATACAACTGATTGTTTCTTGATTCTTCGCGTCACAAGATTACCCCACACATAAGTACAATAAGTCGAAGTGGATTTTCTATCTGATGTCTCCGACCCAATCAACATCCATATAAATTAACACATCCTTCCTTTCATTTTTAAGGAACATTCATCTTATTATCATATCCCCAGAAGTGGAAGCGGAAAACGATATTCAGGAGTATGTCGTGCAATGTCCAGCACAATTAAGTCATGGAATATTGATCCTTCTTCACTAGACACAAAATAAGTAAACATGATCTGAGATCATGGGTGTATACCACCAAGACGTTGGTTGTTGTGTGTCCAGATCGTCCATACCAACAATATGAATGTTCCGCATCTTGATAGACTTGTACATGAGTAACGTTTATAGCACCAATGCAATCATATGAGGGCATAAATTAGTTAGTTTATTACAAGAAATAAATCTCTAAAATAAAAAATAAGAACTTCCACCTTGAATATTTGTCTTAAAGGTGTTTTATAAATTTTTGATGAACAACATTTTGATCAATCATAACTATCTCAAATTCTATAAAACGTATTAAGAGACCGTTCACTTAGAATGACCAAATGCTATTCTAAAAAGAAAACATGTTATGATCATGGGCTAAATATTGTAATGTCATCACAACTTATTCCTCCATTCGGATTGAAGACCATGAAATAGCTTAATCATATTTTTCCACAAATTATAATTAAAGGCATTGTTAGACATCATCAACAAGTTGCATGCCTGGATTAGAAGAATAGCTCTCTATGTACGTCCTTAAGATATATATATATATATATATATATATATATATATATATATATATACATATATATATATATATATATATATATATATATATATATATATATATATATATATATATATATATATATATATATATATATATATATATTCCTTTCTATTTAATTTATTTATTTGTACTTTTTTAGGTTTATTTAAAAAAAGTCTGGATTTTAATTATTTTAAAAATGGATTAATACATTAATATTTTAAAATTAATTATTTATTTTAATTCCCGTGCAATTAGTCTATATAAGTATTTTAAAAAATATTTTAGTTGGTTTGAGATTATTTATAATATTATAAACTAGAATAAAATAATTGGTTAAAAAATGTTTAATTTAATTATATATTATATTTATAAAATTTAATAATTCCTAAATTTAGAAGGTAAAAAAAAGTTTGAGAAGGAGAATGAATGAATGAATATAACCTAAATAATAAATTTCAAAATAACCGAGATCCTTGATTTTGCTGACATTTTTATGAATGGTAATAGGGTTTGGTTATTAATTTAAGGGTGAGGTGTATACATTGCTCTTATATATTGTATATTTTGATATTTCAACCTCATCACTCTCACTTTCTTCTATTTTCAATTTCCAGTAAAAGAGAGAAGAAACCGGAATTACTACATAATCGAAAACCATGTGCCATGGTAGCCAACAGAAAAAAAAAAAAATAATACCTTGTGTTAAGGAATGACAATAGTGTGGTTGTCGTTAACATTCACAACCAGTTTTTACTTCGAAATTATTTTACTACCGTCCTGTCAAGTCTGTTTTTAGGGAATCTCTGTAGGACACCTTTTATACCCTATTTTCTAAAAATAAAATAATTTTTTATATAATAAATTTATATAAATAGATTTTTTAATATATTAAAAATTTATATTATTATAAAAAGTTTAAAACTCTTATAAAATATAATAAATAAATAAATATATTGGTAGTTTTATACATTTAATTATGTGTATAATGTTCGGGATAGAATCGGGGTGAGAGTGGGGCGGCACTGCAAATGAGTCAAGTCGTCGTGAGCTGCTTGCGAGCCGCTCGGTCAAATGCCGGCTTGTGCTTGACTTTGATCGAGTTCGAGTCGAGATCGAGCCGACTCGTTTAATATTCAAGCCGAACTCGAGCTCATATAATGTTTGCTTGATGACTTGTCGAACTTTTTCGAACCTAATAATATATAATATATTTATTTATTTAATATAAAAAACTTAAAATTTAAAATATTTTTTTTTTCTCTCTTTTCAAAGCCATATAGAAGGCTCACAATCCACATTATTATATTCTATTGTCATAAAGCAAAACCTTAATTCCTAATGTATCAAATCTTAAGGGACTCTTCGTCTATTTTTCTCATGTCTTCACCGTTTCTTCTTCTTTTTCCATTTATTCTTCTTCTTCACTCTTCATCATTTCTTCTTCTTTCGCCTTCATCATTACTTTCACTCATTCATAATTGGTTAATACATTTTTTATGTTATCTCTCATCTACACAATTTCTCTCGTTCATTCGCAAGAAATTTATAGGTAAATTAAAATATATTTCATTTCTACTGTAGCTAATACTCCTACTATTAGATAACCTTGATTTTTTATTATAAGAAATTTGTGCTTATATAGATCATTCATAGATCTATACAGAAAACACTATTATATATATTGATCAATTAGTCAAGAACAAAATAGTTTACATGAGTTAGATTGATGATAGAAAAAAGGGCGTGGACAATATTATATTATATATAATATTAAAAAGAAACAAAATTAATAAATTATATATAATATTAAAAAAGATAAAAAAATATTAATATATTATATATAATAATAATAAATATTAATATATATTTTGTATATATTATGAAGAAATAAAAAAATGTTATTATATATTATATATAATATGTTAGAGAGAAAAAATGAATTTATAAAATTAATAATATATTATAATATATAAATAAATTAATAGATTCTTGCTATAAATAAGTTAATAAATTTTTATTATATTTGTATTTAAATAATTAAATATATATAATAATAATATTTAATAGAAAATAGGTTAAATTTGTTTTTTTGATATCTACTATTAAGTAAGTTAATTTTTTTATTATTTGTTTTAATATGTATTTTTTATATTAATTATTTTTAAGCTTAAACATTTCATATTACTAAATGAAGGTAGTTGTATTTGTGCTATGTTTGAATAATGTGACTTAAAAAAAAATTAATATATTCAATGTTCAAACAATTTATATAGTTTTGTATTTTGATTTTGGAATTTTATATTTTATATTTTTGATTAGTAATTGTAGTTTGATATTTTTTGGATTATCATATTTTTGGAATTTTAAATAGTTATGATTGTTTCATATTTTTATTTTAAAATATTGTGTTTTAAATGTTAAATATGTATGAAAGTTTAATTTTTCATTTTGAAAATAATTTTTTTTTTATTTCGAGCTTGAGTTTGATTTTGAGCTCGAGCTCGAGCTTGAGTTCAAGCTTGAGTTTAAACTTTTCGAGTCGAGCCGAGCTTATAGGTAAATAGTTGAGTCGAGCTCGAGTTCAAATTTATAAACTCGTTCGAGCTCGAGTTCGAATCGAGCTAATAAACACTAAATCAAGTCGAGCTCGAGCTTAAACAAATTAGAGCTCGACTCGACTCATTTGCAGCCCTAGAAGGGAGACACAAATATTATACTTGTCCATTCCCGGTCAACTATCGGTCAAACTGGGGAAAACTACCTCAAATGGGGAAATTTGATTTGGTTACCATGGGAGATTTCAAATTATTATCTTTACTTGTGTCTCGTCGTACATGCATACTTATTATTCTATGTATTTATGTATTTTGTCTCTTCTTGATTATTATTATTTAGGGTTTCGTATTGCGTTATTTAAAAAACCTAAGAGAGAAGAAATGAATTAATAGTAATGATTTTGAAAAATTAATAATCGATTTAAAATATATTCATATTAAATAAAATAAAAATTAATAATTTTAAATAAATGGTATTTTAATATTTTAGTTAATAAATTGAATGATGTTAGATAAGAGGAGAAGTGAAATGATGTTTGATTTGTTTGAGTTATTAAAATACCTAAACTCAAACCGAACAATGTCTTAGGACTAGTTTGATTCAAGCTATACATCTTATTAAATTATTAAACGTTTTTATTTGATGTGTGGTTTTTGGTTTTATCGAAATTATTCATATTTATTAACTCTAAAAAGAAGAGAGAAAATTAAAATATAAGGATATTTTTATAATTTAACAAAAAAATCTAATATTTTACAAGTAATTTTTTAAGGAAAAAACCCTGAAAAAAAAAATCATTTCATCAAACAAACCATGTTATTCAGTTTATGTTTGATATCTTTAAACACACAGTTTAAATGTATTATTATTTAAAATATTACATGTATATTAAAAAGTAATATTTAACTTATATATATATATATATATATATATATATATATATATATATATTGAAATAATTTAATAATATTATATAATTAAATGTATTATTATTTAAAACATTAATCACTAATATTTTTTAATTAATTTTTCTAAACATCAATATCTAATGATTAATTACTCAATTATATATTATATCATAAATAATATAATTTAAAATAATAATAAATATATAAAAATATTATATATATATATAAATATATATATATATCTTAAATTCAAATAATTTACAATTTTATCTTATATATAAATTTTTTTTTAAATAGTTTATATATTATAAAAAAATGATAATTCATAATATTTATGTTTCTCTTTGAATTTATTTTATTTTATTACTATTTGTTGAGAACTTTTTTGATTTGATTAAGTAAATTTAATATGTGATGAAATGTGATGTTTTTTTTCAAATAATTATATATATATATATTTAAAAATGAATAATATTGAGAGAAAACATGTATTGTGTGAAAGAAAAAAGGTTCACTAATTTATCATGGTGTGTGACAGAAAAAAAGGTTCACTAATTTATCATGATCGAGAGTGATAGCTACAAACATTTCGAATCTTGTTTATTTTCAATGTTTATGGTTAGATGATTATCTCAAATATAAATGGTTTAGTTTGATTAATCTTTTTCTGTTTTTTTGGCTCCATTATATTGGTTGAATTTATTTATTTATTTATTATTTAAATATTTTTAAATAATACATATATTACAAAATGATTAGAATAGTTTATGCTTATCTCCACCAAAATATAAAAATAAAAACTAATAAAAATATTAAAATAATAAAACCACGTTACTCAATGAATTCTCGAGAAGAGAATAATTTTTCGACCGACTACATCAATTTTACGGAAAGAATTTCATATAACGTCTTAATAATAAGATTATAAATAATATGCAACTATCATTGAAGATTTAACAAATTCTTGTTGTCAAATAATTCACAAAATAAATAATTTGTAGTGTAACTTCTGGGAAAATACTTTGGTCGCGTGACAAGCTCGAGTTTCGAGAATTTCAACATCAACTTTCATGTCAGAAATCTTTTTTTAAAATAAAACATTATTTTAGAAGATGTTGAATAATTTCTAATAGCTTTTAAAATTAATTATAAAAATAATTAATTTTGGTTCAAATTTAAATAATTCAAAATTTTACGTAATCAATTTATAATTTTATATTTAAGAAATTCGTTGTTTAAATTAATTAAAAATAATTAATTTGAAAGATTATTTCTTTTAAACAATATCGTCATATAATTTTTTAAAATTAATAAAAATGGCATACGTGTACAAACGTATTAGCTAGAGTTTTTTTTATTTCGTAGATTGGTGATATACAAGAAAGGCCTTTCGCGTTCATCCTCCGTACCCGTTTTAAAAACGGTTTCTATTTATAAATTTGGCTTTTAAAAATCTGATTATTCTTCTAGTCCTAAACATGCATAAGCTTTAGCGTTATTTAAAAAATTGTAACAACAATTATTTAAATGTTGGTACATGTTGTTGATGACAACTAGAGAGGAAATTACCTGAAGAACATCAGTTTAGAAGACATTAAAATTTAAAATTAAATCATAAATAAGCCTTTGTCAAAATACTTTTTTTAGAAATATCCCAAAAATATTTTGAAATCAATTTCTAATTTTTCAAGATTTTTAGAAAATGGTTTAGAGTTTTAAAATTATAAAAATAAATTTGGAATTTTAAAAGAGGAACAAAACAGGCCTTCGAGCCAATGTGATAGGATCGACTTTATCGATAGAGACGGGGGTCTAGCTAAGGATGAAGGCTTATGAAAAACAGTTTGAAAGAAATCCTGTTAGGGATTTAATTCGCTTTCTATTCTACGCAAACTTGTGTAAACACTTGAAACGGATTTAAGGCGGAATTGTTTACTTGAGTTTGAAGCACAAGATGAAATATGAAAAGATGATAGAAATGAAGAACACATCAGTTTGTTTATGGATGTTCGGAGAAACTCTCCTACGTCACCCCTTCTTCCAACCACCGGAAGGATTCACTATAAGATGATAAGAATCAAATACAGTTTACACACACTTAGCTCACTATTGAACAGAACACTTTCTGTTCAATTACAGATGAAGAATATCACTCAGCTAAAGGTGTTTTGATTCTAGCTCTCTCTCTCGATTCACACACAGTACAATCAGAAAGAAGCTTCACAGAATAAGTTCAGTAAGCAAGATGATTGAGTAGTTTCTCTCTCTGCAAAATCAGATTGCTTATTCGTTGTATTCGCTTGTTCGTAAGGTAAGGTTACTCGTAAGGTTCTTCGTCCGTTGTCCTTATGATTGGTTAAATACTGAGCATGAGCTAACGGTCGAATCTTCAAGAATGATACGTGGCACTCTTCCATTGGAAAGCCTCCATTGTACACAGAAGGATCTGAGCACAAGGATCGTGGCCGTACAGAACTGGTAGTGCGCCGAATATTCCATCAGGGATGTACTTGCAAAACGGGTAATGTGAGGAAAATTCTCTTACGTGGCATTCCTTGATTGGATGCATATAGCTGCTGTACTAATCTTCAAAAGAAAGTGGAGCAGATGTAGGGTACAGCTATAGCACGTGGGTAGGAGAAATGATAGATTCAAGCGTACTGCTTAAACTGAGCATTAGACGTATTTCAGTTAGACGGATTGTGAGAATCAGTCTAATGAAATAGGTCATCTCCTTCTAATGGAAAAACGTCTATTAGACCGCCTGGTCTAATAGAATTAGACTAGCGTCTAATTACAATAACCATTAGACTGGCACGTCTAACTCCACTGAGTTAGACTGGCACGTCTAATTCCGGTTCTACCTCAGACTTGTCTGAAGGAGTTAGACGTACGTCTAACTTTCACTAATTAAACCACACGTCTAATTATTCAATAACCATTAGATCGGCACGTCTAACTCCACTGAGTTAGACTGCACGTCTAATTTCGGTTCTACCTCAGACTTGTCTGAAGGAGTTAGACGCACGTCTAACTTTCACTAATTAGACCATACGTCTAATTATTCAATAACCATTAGACCGGCACGTCTAACTCCACTGAGTTAGACTGCAGGTCTAATTCCGGTTCTACCTCAGACTTGTCTGAAAGAGTTAGACGCACGTCTAACTTTCACTAATTAGACGACACGTCTAATTATTCAATAACCATTAGACCGGCATGTCTAACTCCACTGAGTTAGACTGCACGTCTAATTCCGAATATCAATTAGACTACTCGTCTAATTACAAGTATATTAGACTACACGTCTAACTCCGATGAGTTAGACTGTACATC